>NW_008352136.1:769193-806693 GCF_000622305.1 Nannospalax galili
AAAAACTATACAACAAAGAAAATCACAGAAAAAAAAAAATACAGCAAAAAGTTCCCTATCAGACACACTTGCTCATACACAGCAGCTTAGCTGAAAGACATTTGTACTCTCCTGCTTATGTGGACTTGCTGAAGATGTTCTTTCTAGAGAACTTCCAGCTACTTAAAACGACTGACTGCAGGGCTGGTTGGAATGATGGCTCAGTAGTTAAGAGCACTAGCTGCTCTTGCAGAAGACCCGGGTTTGGTTCCCAGCACCCACACAGCAGCTAACAACTGTTAGGGAATCTGATGCCCTCTTCTGGCCTCCATGGTCACTGCACACTTACACACATGCAGGCAAAACATTCATACACATAAAATTTTTAAAAATTGTAACTATTAAACAACACATTTAAAAAACTATTTTTAAAAAAAGCAACTGCAAGTACAGAATAACCTTGATGTTGGTTCAACATAACAGGATACCAAGAATGGCAAGAATAACAGAGGGAAATTCACTCATTTTAGCTTTCCAAGTACCTTCATCTTCACCCAAGTAACAGACAGGTATACCCTATGTAGATGCATTATTTCAACACAATTTGGTTTTAAAATGTTTCTAGGGAAAAAGAGACAAGAAAACTGAATTCAATTCTACCATGCAGGGCCAGACCAGGCCACAAAGAAGCTTAAAAGTAGAGCTGCAAAGCTGTTGACTCCAGGCTCTTCTGGCCCAAAGAGAAAGTCAAAATGACCCCAAAACTACCAAGAACTGGGCAATCAATTTTCCTACTTTCTCATCACTAAATTCCACATCACACACCCAATTCTGCTCCTCGGAGTTAGTAAACAGCAGTCCTCAGAGCTCTTCCTCGGAGGTGCTGTGCCTCGACAGACTACAGTTCCACTTGCAAGCCTGTATAATGTTTAAATATGAAACTACAATGTGCCCACACTTCAGAAACATCAGTAAAAACAGAAAAACTAAAATATGGAAATGGCTCTGAGCATTCAACTACAGTGAGACAAATCACAGAAAGCATTAGGCATGCCTGAGGAAGTAAATCCTTACTTTTGATCTAAAAACCCTTAGGCCTAAACCACACAACTGAATTCAACAGGGAACATGAAAGGTCATACATAAAGCACTAGAAACACACACACACACACACACACACACACACACACACACACACACACCAAAAAAAGTGCAATTCCTAAAAGATAAAATATGGTGAATGTGTTCTACACTTTCTAAAGCCTTCTAAGAACCTTCACACTTTAGAATTTACTGGTTTAGGAAAGACAAGCTAGGGACTACCTAACATAAGCATGAGCCACTCCCAATTCAGAGTAGAAGGAAAAGCTTAATGACTACCCCACAGCACATCTGACAAGAACTGAAGCACGCATGGTATGAAGAGCCAAACAGCAGCACACAGCAATCCTGAAGACTACTCAGAGAAACTCAGAGACCCTTTGTGAACTAAAAGATGCCATAATGGAGACTAACTCACCTAAGGTAGACTAAATAAGAATGAGAAATAGTCTGCACAGTAACACAAGATGAGGACACAACACTAGTTCTCCAACATCAGAAATGTTTTTTTTTTTTACAAAGCTAGTATGGAAGAATGACCTGTTTAGAACCCTTCACCTCTCCCAGAATCTTTGTGACTATAACTGCCTCTCCTTCCCTGGGGCTCTAAAGGAGAACTACAGAAGCAGCCTGCATTGGAAAGACAGCTCAGGTACTCCCTGCCCCAGAGAATACAGTGGCACTGCCTTGGCTGCAGGCATCTCCCTGAAGGGCACCACAGGAGAGATGCAGGAGCTGGATTCTGCATCTCTCTGTAAAGAGTCAAATTAATCCCAAGAGTGTTCAAGCCAACTGCAGAACCTTCACAGACCTGAACAGCCTGACAATCTCACTTAAAAATTAGTCCATGAGTGTGTTTCAAAATATTCTTGCTATACTAATGACCTACTTTTCTTATCAAAAACAGGCAAAGCATTACACTCAACTGTTCAAACTTGCTAAGTGTTTTCCACTACTTAGTCCAGTAGGCTTCTCTTAGAATAAAGTTTTAATAATTCTTTGGCAATTTTATTGTTCTAGGAAATGAAATTACTGGATTCCCAGATCTGAATGATAAAGTAAAATAAAGGCATTTTTATGAAGAACCTCATAAAAATAGTCATAGATAAAACTACAGAAGTCAGAAAACAAAACAAAGTCAGGCATGGTAACACACCTTTAATCCTGGCCCTTGAAAGGCTGAGATAGGAAGCATGGGTTTTAGGCTGGCCTGGTACGTGGCATGAGACACTTGTCCCCAATTTTTTAAAAAATCACTTTCAACTGAAGAATTTCAGTCTTTTTTAAATACTGTATATCCTGTGCAAGCAGGAATTTCAGGAACACACACTCCTGAAAAAATCTTTTAAGGAACACTACAGGTGAGCATAAAAACTATGATTTGAATGACAGATACAAATTTGTCCTGACAACCCGACAAGTCACCTACCCACCTAAGTTATCCCAGTCCTCTGTGGTTGCTGGTTTCTTCAATTATAAGATGAAAAACGAGAACAAATTATTTCATTATTTCTAGGTTCTTTTTTTTTTTTTTTTTTTTTTTTTTTTTGAAACAGGGTTTCCCTGTAGCCCTGGTCTGGAACTCACTATGTAAACCAGACTGGACTGAACTCACAGAGATCTGCCTGCCTCTGCTTGTGGTGGAATTAAAGGCATGCACCACCACACCCCACTATTTCTAGGGTCTTATCACCATGCATGCAAAGCCTAAAAGGCTACAGAGAATCCTTCCAACACACTGGGACCAAGTCCACATCTCTGGAAGAAAATACACAACTCACAGGAAACAAATTAATTACTAGCATCCACAGGGATATATATATAAAACACAATCAAATTCGAATGTTGAGTAGGTTCTTAATCCCTCTTGTTCATTTACTCAACAACTCTTATTAAACTTCAGCCATGTTCCTGACACCTTGCTAAACCCTGCAGACGACTGGAGAGTGGCGCTGGCCCCTGCTCTCATGGAGCCAAGTCTACGGGTGCAGATGCGCCATCATCAGAAATTCAGCCAAATGTTAACATGCTGCTATAACAAGTGTTGGGAGGAAATACACATGGGACCAGAAACAAAAGTTAAAGAGGCCCAGTCAAAGAGCCCAGGGAAGTGGCACTTCTGTTGAAATCCAAGAATGAGCAAAGTTAACTAGGCAAGAAGAGAAGTGAACTCTAGGAGCTGAGGAACAGCAGAATCTGTTTCAAGAGCAAGCCCTATCTGAACTTAGACTACTTCAGAAAGCCCAGAGGGGCATGAGCCCAGACAGCAGCTTGGCAAAAAGAGGGGGAAAGGTCAGCAGCGCTTAGAGCCATGTCAAAGATTTTACCTTTACCTAAAAAGTCTAGGGAGCACACAAAACAACCTGTTGAAATGTCCAGTGGATGACATAATCAGTTCAGCATTTTAAAAGCTCTTCCTGAATATGGCTGGAGAATGGATGTGCAGGTGGGAACATCTGAGAGGATTCAGGAAGCATTGGGAAGCCACTGCATCTGTCCCAAAGGAATAGAGACCAAGGGATGGAGACAAGAGACTAGATGCCAATGGGACTTCAAAGTCCTTATCTAAGGAGATAAGGAGGGTGTCAACACTGAGCCTAGACTTCAAAATTTTCATTTGTTGGGTGTGTCTGTGTGAGCAGGGTGCACATACCACTGTGCATGTACACAAGCAGGAGGACAACTTGGGGAAGTAGGCTCTCCCCTTCTACCTTGTGGGTCCTGGGCATCAGGCCTAGTGGCCTGGTCTTAACCCATGCAGCCTGAGGCTGGTGGTGTTTTCCCTGAGCCCTCTGCTGCTGAAGATGACTTACCTCCCCCACCTTAGCAGCTTTCTCATCACACACACACACAAAAAAAAAATCAGATTAGTAACTGGATCTGCAGCCTTAAAATTACATTACTTTGGAGTTGCAGTATAGCTCAGAGGTAGAGCATTTGCCTAGCATGTGGGAAGCCTCAGGGTCAGCCCTCAATACCACTCCCCGCCCCCCACACACAAAATTACAGTACTTGGCCTGAAATAAAATGTATTGAAGAAAAATAAATGGAGATGACTACTTGAAAATAAAAATGACAATGTTTAACCTAACAGTCTCCCTGTTTGGGGAATTTTCAGAAGTCCTGCAGAAGCAGGAAAAGTACACACCTCACAATCCACTATGGTGAACCTTAGGAAAGATCATTCTGCCAGACTGATCTTTTATAGTAAAATCTCAAACTATTTCATTATCAGCATACCTCTGTTCTAAAGGCGGTTGGATGATCAAAATTACAATACTAGTATCCTCAATACAAAGCAAGAAGTTGTAAAAATGTAACTTAGTAGGGCAGGGGGTGGGTAGCAAATACTTCACAGTCACTCAATAACTTAATAAGAAAATACTACACACCCAATTTCATCAATAAAATGAAAATGCCTAGCACGAAGTTAAGACAAATAAAGCCCAATTTCAGAAGGAAACGTTTGATTCAAGTATTCTGAAAGTAACAATTCAATTAAAGGAAGCTTTTACCAAGCAGCCCTTAGCTGGTAAAACTCCAGCCTGACTATCCCAAACCCACTTTCCTTCTAAACTGTATCAATACTTAAAAGAATCTGGGCATCTTGGCACAGTTATAATCCCAGCAGCACTCAGGAGAGTCAGGGGTTCAAATCCATCTTCAGCTACATAGTGAACTGGAGGCTAGCCTGGGCTGCATTGAGACTGTCTTAAAATAACGAAAAGTGGGCTGGGGAGATGGCTCAGTCGTGAAGCACCTGGCAAGCAAGCAAGCAGACCAATCACTATTCTCAAAAAAACGAGGGCACAATGGCATGGGCCTCTAATCTCAGCTGAGTTGGGGAGTTGGGGGGATGATACTTGAGGGGGGATGATACTTGAGGATCCCTGGGCCTGTTGAGGATCCTGGGTCAGCTAATCTAGCCCAATCAATGAGCTCTAAATTCAATTAAAGACACTGTCTCAAAAAATAAGGTACAGAGTGAATGACACTGACATCAGCCTCTGACCTCTGGCCTCCACATGCACAAACATGTACTTGTACTTACATGCATGCACATGCACATGTACACACACACACACACACACACACACACACACACACACACACACTTGAACAGAAAATCATAGTCCTTAACTCCTTAGTAACTGCCTAACAGTAACTAAAAGAGAAATTGTCTCCATACAAATGAAAGCAGGAAACAGGGTTTTAAGTAACAGAAGAATGAACAGTTTCCTATCTCGAATACTTTTAAGCAACTGCATTTATATTCTGTAATAATCTCTAAGAATTGCCAGAAATAATGCCCATAAATATGCAAATATAATTGCAGTACAATTTATTTCTGTTGCCCTCTGCAACAGCACTAGCGCACTGTAAACTGAAGCCCACCCTTTTTCAAACTAGTGTGTCCACATATCTAAGTGATGAAGCCAATGAACAGACGAAGTGGTGCACGATCCACCCATATGAACTCAGTTCTTGTCTGCACTTCGATTCCTCTGTAGTTAGGACAGAAATCCTCACAGGCCTACTGCACAGACTCCACAAACCCTTCTAGGAGGGGATAGAGGCGACATTTGCCAGGCAGCATGCTAAAGGAAGACAAGATAGAACTCAGCATCTTCAGTGGCCACCTGAACTCTAAATCCTTACCTGGATACAAACCACCATGGCTCTTACTGTATCTATTCTGACTTTCAGAGGAATACATGATACTAGTTAGCTGGGTGAGATGGTATAGCGGCACTCCAGAGGGTGAGGTAGCCTTTATTAAAGCCCAGCCTAGGCTACTACGTAGAGAGTTGGAAGCTGGTCTGGGCTACAGGGCAAAACAAAACAAGGTAGCTGGGGAGATGGCTCAGTGGGTAAGAGCACTTGCTCTGCAAACAAGCACGAGGACCAGAGTTTAAATCTCCAGCACCCACCTACTAGCCAGGCTTGGCTACCTGTATTTACAACCCCAGCATTGTGGGGCTTGAGGTTGCCAGATTCTGAAAGCTCATTGGCCAGTCAGCCTAGCAGAAATGGTGAGCTTCCACTTTACTGAGGGATCCTGTTTCAACTCAGTAAAGCAGAGAGTAAAGGAAGAAGTCACTCAACATCCTGCTCTGGCCTCCACTAGAGGCCAAGGGCACACACACCTCCACATACAGGCATGCACACCTGAACATTCATGTATATGCATCACATACAAAACACACACAAAACAAAACCAAGCATGCTACTGCTGATTTCATGAATCTAATTCAAGAAGTCAACTAAGGAGCTGGAGAGATGGCTCAGCAGTTGGGAGCACTGGCCACTCTTGCAGAGGACCTGGGTTCAGTTCCCAGCACCCACATGGCAGTTAACAACCATCGATAACTTTGGTTCCAGGGAGTTCAAAGCCCTCCTCTAACTTCTGCAAGCATTGCACACATGGGTACACTTACATACATGCAGGGAAAAACACTTATATATATATAATAAATTTCTTTAAGTCAACTAAGTAAATTTGAAATAAAAAACCAAAATGTGGGCCAGCAAGATGGCTTAATGAGTAAAGGTGCTTGCTGCCAAGCCAAATGACCTGAGTCCATCCCAGGGACTAACACGGTGGAAGGAGAAAACCAGTTCCAACAGGTTGTTCTCTGACCTCCACACATGCTCTATGGCACATATGCATACAAGTACACACACAGTAAATAGATAGATAGATAGATTGATAGATAGATAGATGATAGATAGATAGATAGATAGGATAAATGAATGTAACTTTTAAAAAAATTTTAAAGAAAAATAGGAACAAAGATGCTTCTACCCACAAATGTATCATGAAAAACTGAAATTCAATTATTCAACTAACATTACTGAGTGTCAAATGTGTGCCAGCCAGGTAGAGTGCTGGGAAATGAAGGCACACAGCGCTACTGATGTTCACATTCACAAGCTGTAAAATAACCCACGCTTCACTTGCTGTTTAATTTCTACTAATTTAATCAAAAGGTAATCAGTACTGGCAGAGATGTCACTAACGAGCACCCACAAATTAACATTTCTATCTACCTTTGTGACTCTGAATCAAACTATATTTCTTGCTTTTGCTTTTGAAATAGGGTCATTCTATAGCCAGGTTAACACTGAAATCACAGCTATCCTCTTGTGTCTGCTTCCCGAGTGTCAGAATTACGGGCATGAGTCACCACCACTCCTGGCTTATACTCATATTTCATTCAAACACACTGAATAAAAGCATAGCCTAGTGTCACAACTTTCCCCAGTCTGGACAAACTCACCTATCTCGCACTGTTCCTCTCCAATCACACCTTTCTTAGCTGATCCAACACCATTTATACACACTCTCAGGCAGTGCCTTGCTCACGGTGTCCAACTCTGACTTCCCAACACCTGTCCCCTGAATTCCCACAGAGCTCACCGTGCATACCAAAGAACAAGCTTAGAGTCTACAGGAAGCAGGTCACATTTTAAAAGTAAAACAAAAACATTAAGCTTACCATAACAAACTTTGCAAATAAGAAACCATTTAATCGCACCAAAAATAAGATAAAATAAACTCCCCAGCCCTCACTACACTTGGCATAGTGAGATCTGTGGATGAAAAGGAGTTCTTGGAAAGTAGGTAGTGCAAAGCCTCCATGGAGGAAGCACCAAAAAGAAGAGGTTGTTTCTCACTGACAAAAGTGACTCTACTAAGAATTTACACAGGAACAGAAATCGGGCCAAGAGCAGGGCCCACCTCTGGCCAGTAGCAGCTTTCAATCAGTACCCTGTCCTCATCCTCTTCCCAAAGGTCACAGGAACCAACTCACTCTGCCTCTCCAACCATCATTTCCAAATGAAAAGAGAAATGGGAGGGGGGCTATTTTGAAAAAAACTGTATCAGATATACTATGCTTTCTTAGAAATAACCAAAACTTGGGGGCTGGAGAGAGGACTCAGCAGTTAAGAACACTTGCTGCTCTTCCAGAGGACCCAGGCTCAATTAGCAACACCCACATAGCAGCAAACAACTGTCTTGTAACTCCAGGGAATCTGCCACCCTCTTCTGGCCTCCGTGTGGGCACTGCATGACACAGATGCACTTACTTACATACATGCAGGCAAAACACTCATACACCTAAAAAGTAAAAATGGTAAATAAAATATACTTTTTTAATCTGGATATGGTGGCGCACGCCTTTAATCCCAGCACTCAGGAGGCAGGGGCAGGTAGAGCTCTGTGAGTTCAAGTCCAGCCTGGTCTACATACTGAGTTCCAGTACAGCTGGGGCTACAGGGAGACCCTGTCTCAAAAAGACCACAAAAAAAAAAAAAAAAAAAAAAAAAAAACAGGCAGGCTTCTTTCACTCCAAGGCACACCTTGCTCATTCTGCTGACCCCACATTTCAAGAAGCTTTCCGTGTGAAACTTTGTTATACTGATGCAAAAATTTCAGAGATAATTTGTTAATCAGTAAGGACACTCCTTTTAAAAACTATTAACATGGGGCTGGGGATATAGCTCAGTTGGTAGCTATGAACCCCAGCACCACATGAATACCTATAATCTCAGCACTCAGGGAACAGGCAGGATGATCAGAAATTTAAGGTCATCCTCAGCTACAGAGAGCATTGTAGAGCAGCCTGGGAACATGGTACCTCTAGAAATGTTGAATGAAAACAATATACAGAATAAGTGGTTCATCTTGCGGTAACTATGATGGCTGCAAACACATTAGAGGAAATTAATCTGAGCCAATTGCTTGGCTCATACTATTGAGAGGTCAGCTAGACCAGGAGTAGCACTTGAAGGCCAGAGTAGATGTGGAGGGCTGCTCTGCTGAGGCCTCTGGGTCCTTCGAGAGAACTTAGGATAGAGTATGGCTCCTACTTCTCTTCCACATGACTCAGTTCCCAAGACCCAGAATTCCACTATCACCATTAACAATTTAACCAAACTGTGCCATGAGTTAAACAGATTCTTTCCATCTAGGCTGGCAACTTATGCATGGCTTATAATGCTGAATCTATATTTTAAAATGCCATGCCATCTGAAGGGGGGGGGCACACCTTTAATCCCAGCACTTGGGAGGCAGGCAGATCTCTGTAAGTTCAAGGCCAGTCTGGTCTATATAGTGAGTTCCAAGCCAGCTGGGGCTACAGAGAGACCCCGTCTCAAAAAGACAAAAAAAAAAAAGCCGTCTGAGTTCCAAATAACTGAGTTAAAACTGAGTTAAAAGTCTCTGGACTGCAATCTCATCCTGAGCTGCAACAGAATGTCAACACTGCCTCCCAAGACAGGAAGTACATCTGGGCTCAGTCCTTCACTTCAAAAGAGCCCCACAAGGTCACAAGTCTCCTTTGTGGGTACCAAACACCACTGCTTTCCCCAGACAATGCAGCTCAGCCCAGTGCATTCAGGACATCCCTACACTGCACAGAACCAAACTGGCAGCCTTAAGAAGAAGAAAAAAAACACAAAAGTCTTCCAACTTTCCAACATACCTTTCCCAGTAGCACTATAAAGAAGTAGTGGCCAACATAAGAGAGCATAAAGACCAGTTAATCTAGTTGTGAAATAAGACAACGGGCTGGCAAGATGGCTCAGTGGGTCAAGTGCTTGCCATGCAAGCCTGACAACCTGAATTTGATCCCTGGGAATCATGAAAGTGGAAGGAAAGAACTGACTCCACAAAACTGTCCTCTGACCTCCTCATGCACAGTGGCAGGTGCACACACACATACACAGTAAATAAAAAGAATTTAAAAATAAAATTAAATGGACAACACATCTTACTAAGTATCACCCAAAGAGATGTGGCCTGCCTTTGCTGGCTCTAGTCTCTCCCCTGCTTGCCGAAAAACAAAACAAAACAAAACAAAAAAACAAGATGACAGTGTTAAGCTAAAAACACTACTAACCACAAAAGGAATTCATCATCTAGCTTGAAAAGTGACTGCTCTCCCCATAAATCCTCTGCTTAACGGACACAACAGCTCAAACTCACGAGTGTTTCTCAGTCACCACTTGGGCAGCATGTGAGCATTTATATGAGTAAATCAGTCTCAATTCTTTAAGTTCCTAAGAATGAAAGGAATTAGAATCTTTAACTGGAAAAGAATGCCTGAGCATTATAAAAAGGAATTTAAGTCTCTTTCATGTGAAGTAAGCAAATAATGGTGATTAAACATTTGTCAGAAGGAGGGGATGCTTGTGAATTTTGTCAAGTACCCACACAATGCCCAGAGTGGAAAATACACCCCAAAGCCTTCACTCTTTCAACATGTCTTTCCCATGTGTGTCTACTACCCACTCTGGGAAACAGCTATGGCTTTGTTCACTCAGAATGAAGATCTTAGCAGCTGTTAGCACCTGGGGACTCAGTTCCACAAGGTGGCAAGCCAGGCTCTCACACCATACCATGTGACCAGATTGGCAGGCTGTCTTGGCTCCCCAGGGGCGGGATGACCACAGTGTGAAGCAATGATCCATTTCCACTAACCAAGTGAGCTTCACTCTGCCTGCTGGAAGGCCTGTGGCTCCAGTACAAGACTTGTACTGCTCCTATCCAAACTTAACACTTCCACATGCAGATGGTCTAGTGCCAATTTTTCTGGCAAGACAAAAAAGTCACCTTTGCAATATTACTCAATCTCAATCTTAAAACATTAAACGATATTATTACCACTGCTTACCATATTGGGAAAAAATTTTTAATTATTAATGCTATCTTCAATCCCCAGTACCATATGTAAATAAACAAGACACTGTCAAGGAACTATACACTGAAAGTAGGAAATCAGCCAGATGTGGTGGGTGACACATGCCTATAATCCTAGCACTTGAGGTTGAGAGCGGGTAACCTCTAGTCGAAGACTATCCTGGGCTACAGAACAAGTTTCAGGTGAGCCTGGTCAACATAGCAAGACCCTGACACAAACAAATAGCAAACAAACTAGGAAATGAAGTCTATCACAGCTTATCCAAAAAACTGGCCATATTTCCAAGTTTCCCAAGTTTGCAACTAGATTCCTGAAAACACAGACCAGCCTCCAGTGTTTAGCTCAGGCACAACCAGAATGTGTGAGAAGATGAACACGTGGCAATGGACTGAAGAGAGAAACCCTGTACCTTGTCTCAGTTTCCACCTGGCACAAGACCATGGTGGAAGTTAGGAGAATGGAACTGTTAAACTGGGTCAGAGACTAAAAATGGTAAGCCATGACCAGGTCACATTATAAAAAAGAAACAAAAACATTTGCTAAGGTAAGGAACCATACTAGATTATGCATACACTTACCAACTAGATAGAAAAATGCATTCAAACTACATACAGAATTCAGGAGACAGCTGATTCCTGGCAAGTGGTTCTCGGGCTCCCATGACCACAGACTTTCATCTGAAAGGCACTTTCACAGCAGCTCACTGCTTCCAGCTCTGGCTATGAGTCAGAGTCACTATGGAGCTCTAAGCAGGGCTGTGTTCGTAAAAGTCTACAGCTGAGCCTTCCAGGCAATCAAAATGAGGACTGAACCTGAGGCTACCTCTCAAATTCCCCTAAAATGATTTATGTTTTAAAAGGTGGTTTGAGGGGCTGGAGAGATGTCTCACCGGTTAAGAGCACTGGTGTTTCTTGCAGAGGACCCAGGTTCAATTCCTAGCACCCACATGACAGCTAACACCATCTGTAACTCCAGTTCCAGGGTATCCCAACACCCTCTTCTGACCTCCGAGGGCACTGTACAACATGGGCACACCTACCTACATGCAGTAGACTCATACACATAAAAATAAATAAAATATTTTTAAAAGATGGTTTGATACTGCTATAACATAACTTATCATTCAGTTTCCTAAAGTAGATAATTACATGCATTATTTTGCAGCAAACAGGAGGAATTGCTTTTTCCCCCAGGATTAAACCTTAGGCTGCACACATGCTAGTCAAGCACAGTACCATCAAGCATGCTAGTCAAGCACAGGCTCAGCCTTCAGGAAGTATTGTAAGATTCAAGGCTAGGGGGGTTGGGGATTTAGATCAGTGGTAGAGCATTTGCCTAGCAAGCTCAAGGTCCTGGGTTCAGTCCTCAGCTCTGAGAGGAAAAAGATTCAAAGCTGGGCATGGTGGCATATGCCTGTAATCCTAGCACTTGGGAGGCAGAGACAGAAGGAACCAAAGTTCCAGGCCAACCTCAGCTACATAGCAAGCAAGACCTGTTGAGAGAGAGAGAAGGAATGTGAGAATCTCAGCACTTTGGATGCAGAGGCAAAAGGATCAAGAGTTCAAGGCCTGCTGGGCTACATGGTAAGACCCTGTCTCAGAAAGAGGGAAGGGGGAGATTCAAACGACAGCCAAATGTAACATCCCAGAGTGCTACACCTATCACAACGCTGCCAGTCACATGATGACCAGGTGAGTATCTCAGAGTGCCTCCCTCCAACTCTGAAAAGACCAATCTTATACCGATAACTAAATCCTTGAACTTAAAACAGGCAGATGGACAGGCAAGTAAATCCAATGAACACAAGCGCAGGCCTGAATATGGAACATTCGTTCGAATGGGCATTTTCAATTCAGACAGATGCAAAACACTCTCAGGTTCACCTTCCCCTCCTAACATTAAACATGTCTTCCTCTCCAATGATTTAACTTTAACTCAATATCTAAAATGCTCAGGGGAGCTAGAGAAGGTTCAAAGGTTAATGGTATGTACTGCAATTCCAGACGACCAGAGTTTGGTTCCCTATCAGGCAACTCACAACCACCTGTAACTCCAGCTCCAGGGGATCTGATGCCTCGGACCTCCAAAGACACCTGTACTCACGTACACATGCTCACACACAGACACACACACACACACATACAAAAAGAAAAACAAACAAACAAATAAAATGCTCAGGTGGGAGTCAGAAGCCATTCCTTAACAGCTTAGTGCCAGAAGTGATTCTCCACAGTTTTACTCACTGACTACCAAACATTTCACAGTGAGGGAAAGCAGTCAGTGTCTACTTTGTGCTATGCTCTGTACGTGTGTTTCCTCTTATGTGGACAATAGCCCTGTGAGGTTTGATGTTCAATACTACAGAGGAGGAAACTGATGCTCAGGGAGGTGGGAAAAGTGGCCAAGTCACACCTCCTAAGTAGTGGAGCCAGGAATGGAGCCCTCAGTAGCCTGGCTTCAAAGGCCTACACTGCCAGGATAGCCACAGGCAAGGAAACCTAAGGCAAGGAAATGGGAAACTTTTTTCTTCTTTACTACCTTGTCACTGTAATGAATGTAAAAGAAAATGTAGCCCCAACCAGCCAACTGGTATATCCTTTTTCAAAACAATAGTAAGTAAAATACTTTAAAGTATTAAAAATGAGCATAACTAAAGAATATTTACTACAATCAGAACCTCCAAGAGAAGTCAGAGAGCATAAATAACAAATGAAAAGAATGCATCACTTTAAGATTCTATTTATACCCATGCCCATGGGTGCACACAGTCAGGTTTCATCAGGGACGGCCTGAACCCATTTGGTGTGGTACCAAACCATATGCCCTATTAAAAAAAAGTTGTGTGCCAATCATTACTGTTCACCAGAGGGAAAAAAGCTAGACAAGTATGCTCTGCCCTCAGGAAAATATCTTAAGCATTCAGTTTTACATCTAAGCACTTTCAGAGTAAGAGGCTGACTTACACACGAGAAGGAAGAAGGGAATCACCCATCCTTGGTGTTCCTTAATAACATAATAAAGATGTTAGTGATCAAAAAACTGTTTTCAGACTCATCCCAGTTAACTTCAGTAAATTATCACCCAGTAAATCCTCAAGAGGCACTGGTGACTAAGCTATGAACAGCAGAATCTCAGTCTGCCTTCCATGGGGCCCTCTCTTGCATGCTGCCTTCTTCCCTCGGAAGACAGCTGTCAAATTCAGGTCCAGTCCTTGTAGCAGACAGCAGTGATAGATTATGATGTATGTGCCAAGGCAGGAACAATGCTGCAGTGTGAAAGGGTTTTCAAGGAGTAAAAGCTCATGACACGAATCCCAAGGGACAAGAAGGACTGAGAAAGTCAGCGGAGTTGGAGAAGACTCAGGTAGGACAACAGGGCAAGAAAAAGCAGCTACCACCAGAAACTACTTCAACAATCACATAAGAAGTCTGGGGCTGGCAAGATAGTTCAGTGGTTGCAGATACTTGCCACACAAGTCTGCCAACCTGAGCTGAAGGCCCAGAACCCATGTAGAAGCTGTCTTTTGACCTCACATGTGTGTTGTGACACGAATGCTCACATATGGAAATATCACACACACACAATAATAATAATAATAATAATAAATCAAATAACATTTTTTTTTAAAACTCTTGAACTTTATTCCATGGAGAAGGGATGGTGGAGTGGGCATTACAAGATTTGAACAGGCAAGTGACATGGTCCCTAGTTAACTCTTTCTGATCTACAGCTCATCTCAAAGTGAACTATTCAAACTATTCCCTAACCCTCTCACATTTGGCTTTTAACTTATATAACTAAAAGACGAGAGCCTAGCATGGTGGTTTATGCACTTAGGAGGAAGAAGTAGGAAGACTGATGTGAGTTTGAGGCCAGCCTGGGCTACAGAGTGAGGCTCTGCTTAAAAAAAAAAAACAGAGGCTGGAGAGATGGCTCAGCAGTTAAGAGCACTGATTGCTCTTCCACAGGACATGGGTTCAATTTCCAGCACCCACATGGTGGCTAACAATCATCTGTAACTTCAGTCTTAGGGATCCAATGCCCTCTTTTGACCTCCAAGGGCACTGTACAACACTGATGCACTTATATACATGCAGTCAATACATTCATACACATAAGATAAAAAGAGTGGGCTGGAAGGATAGTTCAGCTGTTAAAAGCTAAGGCTAACAACCAAAACATAAAATAAAAATAGTAAAATATTTTTTGAAATCCAGATAGGCAGGCAGACAGATGAGGATGTGATTTAAGGTCTAAGTAAGACATTTCTAAAGTTTAAGACTATTACTTAAACTGCACAGCATTAAAATTTAAATTTTTGTGCTCTAATGGATACAATCAAGAAAAATCAAAGTAACTCACAAATGGGAAAAATTATAAATCATAACTAAGGGGTTCTTAAATAGCATTTAAAAGTAAAACACAATACAGTCTATTTGGGGGGGAGGTGGCTCTTTTTGAAGCAGGGTCTCTCTGTAGCCCCAGCTGTCCTGGAACTCACTA
Source organism: Nannospalax galili (assembly GCF_000622305.1). Classification (NCBI taxonomy): domain Eukaryota; kingdom Metazoa; phylum Chordata; class Mammalia; order Rodentia; family Spalacidae; genus Nannospalax; species Nannospalax galili. Next base: position 784,484 of record NW_008352136.1, read on the forward strand.
AGTAGACCAGGCTAGCCTTGAACTCACAGAGATCCACCTGCCTCTGCCTCCAGAGTGCTGGGATTACAGGCGTGTGCCACCACACCCGGCCTACAATCTATTTCTTAAAATAAGCAAAGCATTTAATAGATAATTTCTCTAAAGAAGGCATGCAACAAAACATGAAACAATGCTTGATATCGCCAGCCACTAGGAAAACGTAAATGAAACTCACAAAATACACTATACACTCACTAGGAGAGGACAGAATCAAAAAGTCAGCGAATCTAACAAGGGTTGGTGAAAAACAAAGAAACTGAAACCATCACACACTGTGGGTGAAAATATAAAATTGTGCAGCCTCTTTGGAAAACAGTCTAGCAGATCCTCCAAACAGTTAAATATAAGCTTACTAGATGCCCCAGCAATTTCATTCCCAGGTCAATATTCAAGAGAAATGAAACCATATGTTCATACACAAACTTGTACTTGATCACAAAAGATTTACTTGTATTACGCAAAAGATAAACACCCAAATGCCCATCAACCAATAAATGGATTTTAGAAATATGGTATATCCATACAATGAAATATAATTCAACCATAAAGAAAAATGGTGTACTATATATACGACAGCATACATTATTCTTAAAATATGCTAAATAAAAGAAGCTAGATATGGGGCTGGAGAGATGGCTCAGCAGTTAAGAGCACTGGCTGCTCTTGCAGAGGACCTGGGTTTGATTCCCAGCACCCATGGCAGCTAACAACTGTTCCTAACTCCAGTTTCAGGGGATCCAACGCCCTCTTCTGACCTCTGCAGGCATTGCAAGACACAGGTGCACTTACACATGTGCAGGCAATACACTCACACAGGTAAAATAAAAATAATAAATAAAATTTTTTTTAAAAAAGAAGCTAGATAGAAAAGATCACATATTGAACAATTTTATTTACATGTTTAACATAGGCAAATCCATACAGGGGTAGACTAGTGGTTGCTAGGACTGGGGAGGGAGAATGTGATACAAAACTGCTAATGACTATAGGGTTTCTTCCTTGGAAGGATGAAAATGTTCTAAAATTAACTGTGGTGGTCAATGGCTGTGCAACTCTGTGAATATACTAAAACCCAGTGAATTTTATGCCTTAAATGAGTCATACTGCATGATCTGTGAATTATATCTCAATAGAGCTGCTATAAAACAAAGCTCCATAATGCACTGTCAAAGCTCTAGGTAGGCACTAAGGAAGAAGTACACAACTTTAAGACCCTGAACTAGGGCAACCAAAACCCAGAGAGATTCCATCACTTAACATTCTAGGTACTAGGTCATATTGAAATATTCATGAAGAATTCCATGTTTTAATATAGAGAAGGCATCTTTAGTTTAAAAAGACACACTGGCCAGAAATGTTTTGGTAACTCAGAGACAGGCTGACACAGGGAAGTCATCAAATGAAGATGGGGCCCAAGAGCTTTTCTCACAAGTCTGTACCCTGAATACGAAAGGAGTGCTCAGATTTAGTACTGCTCTGCCCAAAAGAGGTCAAATAGTTCAATTAGTATGTTTCTACAACACCAGTGTATGACATATCAAAATATTAAATAAATATTCTGCCTCCATAAAGAATTGAATCTTCCACATTCTCATGGATAGAGCTAAGGACTAATAACGTATCACTTAACACTGCACTTATATAAGCATTAGAGTGACTCTCCACACAGTTGTGAGTGGATCCCAGAAGTGACAGAAGTATTAACTTTTTTTTTTTGGTCTTTTTGAGACAGGGTCTCCCTGTAGCCCCAGCTGTCCTAGAACTCACTATGTAGACCAGGCTGGCCTTGAACTGACAGAGATCCACCTGCCTCCCAAGTGCTGGAATTATGTATGTGACCTCCCAGATCCAGTGTTGACAGTCAGGCTTTCTATCCAAAAGTAAGTATGAAATACACCTCCAAACCAAACGTCCACGGCATGCCCCCACCCCCAAATTTCCTAAGTTAGTCTTCTGACATGTGCAGAACCAAGTCCAAAATAGGGTTTCGCCATCTCCAGCTTCAAGGGGACTGTACAAGGGAATTACTATAAAGCAGCCCACCTATCTGCCTTCACAACTGAGCAGACATTAGACATTAGGAAGCAACTGCTTGTACTTAATCATGTTTTGGCTTATTCTACCAGGCCTGGGTGTCAGAGTTCTGCCAGACGAGGACAATGTCTTGCATTTTTATAGAATGACTAAGAGCCCGGTAAATACTGTGTTAGAATATAACCCCAGGTAGGAAAGCTGTGGTAAGAGGGTACAATATTGTGGGATAACTATTTCCGAAGCAAATATATGTGCCACTGCATATAAACATGCATTGTAGTCTATTCTTTTTTGAATGCCTTATAAGAAAAGCTTAGCATCTTGCTATCCTGGAAAAGATGAACAACTTGAAATTTGCTTCTCGCCCTGAAACCCACGTTTGCAACGTGTAAAGCAAGCTCTTCAGACACCACAAAACAAGGGCAGCCTACATTAAGCCAAATATAGGATGTGATTCTAAACCACGATGTAGTAAAGCCTACATTTCCTTTTCCAGCAAGTAAAACCCTTTGAACACTCCCAAAAAAGGCCGGCAGGGCTGGCACCTCCCTCCAAGAGGAAGCCCCTTTCTTCTCGACTATCCGCCGCAGCCGGCTGCTTCCCCCATCACATTCAGATAATTGGAGATCTGGAGAGCGTGCGCCGATGGGGGGCGGGGGGGAACAGGCGGGAGAGCTGCTTTCCCACCCTAACATCTGATGTCATCCTGGCTATCTCCGCGCAGTGGAGCCCCACCTGCACCGCGCTCCTTTTTCCTGCGTCCCTTGCCAGCTTCCCGGGTACCGGGGAAGCACACCTCGGCATCACCCACGTCCCGCGCCCCCGATCCCCCCGACCCCTGCAGGGTTCCTCCTCTTCCAGCCACATTACTCCAAGCTTCATCCCCGCCCCGCTCTGCCTGCCCTCCAACCCAGATCGTCAGGATCTAGAAGGGACGTGCACCCCAAGTCAGACGGACCCCAGCCGGGCAGCAGCGCTCGCGGTCCACACGCCGGGCCCAGCAAGTCCCGACCCCACGTGAGGCGTGCGGCCCGGCCCCGGCTCCGCACCCCGCCCCAGGCCGCGCCTGAACCCCCAGCCCGCCTCAGCCCCGGCCCGCCTCGCGGCCCCCAGGCCCCATTTCGGTCCCTGGCTCCCCGCACATCGCAATCCTCCTGCCGCAGCGCCCAGGCACCGCGCGCGTCCCGCAGCCCACCCCCTCTCCTGTCAGCCGGCGCCGGCACACGCGGAACCCGCAGGTCCGGAACCTCCCCACCGACCGCGCGCCGCTCACCAGGGTCCAGGTGCCTGAGGCGCCGCTGCCGCCGCCGCCGCCGCCGCCGAAGTCCCAGCTGCAAAGCCGGGCGAAGCTTCCAACCGCTGCTGCCTCCCGCCTGGCACTGACCGCCGCGCGGGGGAGGGGCGCGGGCCGCCGCCACCGCCCAGGCTGCCTCGCGCAGGCCCCGCCCCCTGAGCCGCGCCGCGCCCAACCAGCGCAGCCGAGCCGCGTAGGGCCACGCCCACTTCCGGGAGGGGGCTGCGGGCTTCCCACCGCGCGTTCCAGGCACTGCTCCCTAGAGCGCCCTCTGTGGTGTTGCGGAGCGCTGCAGGGAGACGCAGAGGAAGGCGGTGCCCGAGCCCACGCCCGGTTCTACAGACACTTGAATGGCCGTGTGGCCACGCCCACATGAGCCTCTGAGCCACGCCCAGTGCTCCTTGGAACCTGAGCGGGGGTTCTTAGAGCTCCTCCCCCTGACCTTCTTCCTTCTGCATGACCACGTTTCTCCAGAGCCTCCTAATGGAACTTCAACTCGTCTGCGCCTCGCTTAATGCCCCTCCAAGACATGAGCCAGCCCCGCAGCTCCCTAAAACCTTGCTCCCCTCCCAGTTCTTTAGATCTAGCTCGTCAGTGCCACAAATCCCCGCTCGGATTTCCAGAAGTCCCGCCCAGGAACCCATAATAATTCTATTTGCCGCATCATGGGCCCCGCCCACTGCAGGCTCAGGTCACCTGCAAGCCCCGCCCCGAATTCTAGAATCCCCTCCTCTGGTTTCCTAAGCCCTCTCTGTCTGGCTCTCATAGCTAGCTCTCATCGCAGACACGGGGGACTCTAGCCCTCCTCCTACTGTCCCTAACCACATTCCCAGTACAGGTTGGCCCCTCGGTCTGGGCCATTCCCGTGTAGCCCCACACCCTACCAAAGAGAGCCCGTAATGGACTCAGGTGAGGAAGTGAAGATTCCGAGCTTCCTCCCTTCTCTTCCCTGGCCAAAGCCCCTCAAAAAGACCAGGTACCGGAAGTCCAGTCCTAGCTCGGCCGCTATCAAGGTGACCTAGGGGCAGTTCTCCCATTTCTTTAGCTCTCAATTTCTTTTTCAAAAAATTAATTTATTTTTATTTTATGTGTATGTTTGGTGTGCGTGTATGTAAATGCACCACATGAGTGCAATGCCCTCAGATGCCAAAGGAGTGTCAGATCTTATGGAACTGGAGTTACAGATGGTTGTTAGCTGCCATGTGGGTTCTGGGAACCAAACATGGGACTGTACAAGAGAAGCCAGTGTTCTTAACTGCTGAGCCATCTCTCCAGCCCTGGGTCTCAATTTATTAATCTTGAGTGTGAGGTTATCCCGTTATCAGCCCAGATCCTCTCAGCCCCATGTGCCCAGCCTGGCCCAGGCCCCCTCTAAAGCTCGATGTATATATTTTAAGATTTATGTATTTATTTAATGTGTGTGTGTGTGTGTATTATGTACACCATGTGGGTGCAGTGCCTGGGTAGGTCAGAAGGAGGTGACTGATAATGAGCTACCTCATGTGGGTGCTGGGAACTGAACCCAGCTGCTCTTAACTGCTGAGCCATCTCTCCAGTCCCAATGTTTGATTTATCTGTGCAATGGGGTTAATAACAGTCCGTCTCCAAGGTGTTCCATGGCTCATGTTGGTCATGCACTTAGAGCCTGGCTTGTGACAAACAGATGGCACAGGTTGCTGCCACTGATGTGATTCAACAGTATGGAAGGATGGGTTTTGTTTTGCCTTAAGCAGTTGTTGCTAGCAGGAAGGACTCAGCAACTCACACTCAGCCAGAATTGCCACTCTCATCACTTAATTAGGATAAGGTGGTAAAGTGCCAGTTGCAGTTACTGGCATATGGTAATGAGGATAAAGCAGTCGCCCTTGTGATCCTTATATTTAATTAAACAAGGGCATGGGTTGCAAGTCTGAGGGAGCTGGGGAAATGAAGATGGCAAAGGTGCTTTAAAATGAAACTGACAACCTGGGTAAACTGGCTGAGCCTTTGGAAATGGATATCTTTTACCCATTTGCATGCAGCAGGCACTGAGTACCTGACAGTACAGAATTGTCAGAAATTCTCTCAACAACCCTATGGCCATATAAAGAACTCTCAGGGCTGGAGAGATGGCTCAGCAGTTGAGTACTGGCTGCTCTTGCAGAGAACCCGGGTTCGATTCCCAGCACCCACATGGCGGCTACAAACTGTCCTTAACTCCAGTTCCAGGGGAATCCAAAGCCCTCTTCTGACCTTCGCAGCATTGCGCGACATGGGTGCACTCCTATACATGCAGGCAATACACTCATACACATAAAATAAAAATGATAAATTTTTTTTTAAAAAATAAAGAACTCTCAATTTCCAACTATAAAGGTAAAGAAAAAAAGACTCAGAAAAGCTAAGTTGCTCAAGGTCACCCAGCATGGACCAGGTAGAATCCACATCCGTCTAATTGCACTCTTAGCTAGTTAGTCATTACATCAAACTGCCTCCGTGGCAGCAGGGCAGAACAGAAAAACCCTGGACTTTGGATTTTGACAGACAGGTTTAAATTCAGACTGAACTTGGTCATTGTGTAACAGACATTAGACAAGTCACTTCCCTTCATCTCTTTGTTGTTGTTATTGCTGCTGTATGTGTTTGTGGTGTATGTGCACCTGTGTGTGCAGTTGAGCATGCAGAAGTCACATGAGGATATTTGATGTCCTTCTCTATCACTCTCTGTCTTCTTCCCCTGAGATAGGATCTCTCACTGAACCTGGAATTAGGCTGGCAGCCTTGAGCAAGTCCCAGAGATCTTCTTCTGTCCATACCCTACAGCACTGGGGATACAGGGAAGGCCAGCCATCTCCATCCTAATACATGCACAGCAAGTGCTCTTACCTACTGAGTCAACTCCCCAACCCCACTCCCTTCATCTCTGAGCCCCTTTTTTTCTCCTCTGTATAATAAAGATCCTGAAATGCTTACTTCAGGAAGTGATTTGGAAGATTTAAGAGTTTGAACATTCTTTTTCTCTTTGTTTGAGGCACTGTGGAGCTAACCCTGGGTCTCAGCTCTCTCCCTCTCTCTCTCCTTCCTCCTCCCCTTTCTCCTTCTCCTTCCCTACCCCTTGTCTGGTGTGTCTCTATGTGCACAGGTGTGTGTGTGTGTGTGTGTGTGTGTGTGTGTGTGTGTGTGTGTGAAGGCCCTAAGGACAGCACTGTGTCTTCCTCTGTCACTCTCCACCTTATTTTTTGAGGCTCAACAGTGAACTTGGAGCTCAACAGGTTTTGGCTGGACTGGCTGGCAATTTAGCTCTGGAGAATCTACTTGTTGCCATATCACTAGCATTGGGGCTCCAGGTATACCTCACCACCCCTAGCTTTTTAGGCAGGTATTGTGGATTGAAACTCGGTCCACATGCCCAAGCATTTTACCTCTTGATCTATCCCCCTAGCCCTTTCCTAGTTCTTTAAATGATGAAATTAGGTTTCCAAGGACACCTCCCTCCCTCAGATACACCCTTGGAATCTGCTGAGGTAAAGAAGTCTCAAGGACTTTCCTCCCTGCTGCCTGTTTCAGTTCCTGGTTTTATCCCTGAGTCGGAGGAGGAAACTTGCATAGGAAGCATCCAGAGCCAGAAGCAGTGCCACCTCATCACCTCCCTCCACATCTGCCCCACATGTGGCCAGCTAGCTGCTCCTCCCAGGAACAGCAGGAAAACTGCATAAGCCTTTGCTAAGAGAGAACTCCACCACCTCACTATTCAGTCTATAGCAACCCCTCTGTGGGCCTGGAAGAAACCTTCAGTCTGTCCGAGCTGGCGCTACATGAAGGGATTCAGGTCTGGTAGGATGTTGTATTAAAGAGAGTTTCCCTGCTCTCAAAAGCTGGTGGTTCCTGAAGTGGCAGATGCTAGATAGAGAGGAGCTTAATGATCAGAAAAGATAGGAGTGATTCCAACCCCCACATAGGCAGGAGCCAACACATGTATGAAGCAAGTCTCTGCATCCAGAGACTGCTTAGCAAATCGCTTTTCTGTACCAAATGGGGACATGAGTCTTAGGTTGCCAGGGCAACTAGAAGCTGATGAATTAGTCCATGAAAGCATTAATAAATAATAATAATATTAAAGAGATGAGAGACTAGAGTCATCTCAGTGGGCAAGTTCTCTAATTGACTGATAGAAGATGAAAAAGCTTGAAGAATATTAAAATTCACCCTGCCTTGATAAATCCTGATTCTCTCTGCTTTGAATATTTCATTCTGCAAAATGAGAGCAGGAAAAGTACTGAGTAATTGACTGACTGAACTACACGCAGGATGCTTTTCTTTCCTTTTCCCCATGTTGGGGATTGAGCCCCATACTAACTATGCGTTCTATCCCTGAGCTATATCCTCCCTCAGTCCTAGATAACTTTTTTCATTAATTTTTTTTTAATTTGAAAGATTTAGGGTCTCCCTGTAGCCCCAGCTGTCCTGGTACTCACTATGTAGACCAGGTTGGCCTTGAACTCAGAGATCTACCTGCCTCTGCCTTCCAAGTGCTAGGATTAAAGGTATGCACCACCATGCCTGGCTATAGAATCACTTATAAATGTAAGAAGGACTACAAAGAGATCACATGTCACCTTTACCTGGTTTCCCCAAAGGTAAGAGTCTTGTGAAACTGTAATACAGTATCACAAGGCTGGTGCTGGCATTGAGGTAGTCAAGATACAAAATATCTGAACTGGAGAGATAGTTCAGAGGTTAAGAGCACTGGCTACTCTTGCAGAGGACCTGCAGCTACTCTTGCAGCTAACTACTGTCCATAACTCCAGTTCCAGGGGGTCAGATGCCCTCTTTCGGCCTCACAAGCATTGTGGGCACATTGTGCACTTACATACATACCTGCATGCAAATAAAAGTAAATAAATAGAAATTGTTACAAAGACACAACATGTGTCCATCCTCACAAGGATCTCTTCTGTAACATTTAACTACACCTACTTTCATCCTACGTCCTACTCCTTTAACCACTGGCCACCACTCATCTGTTCTACATTTCTACAATTTTGTCCTTCCAAAAATATTCTAGAAATGGAATTATATAGTGCATAACTTATAAGTATTGGTCTTTTTTACTCAGGATAAATCCCCTGGATGTACATGCAGGTCGTTGCATGTGTGAACAATGCGTTCTTTATCATCACTGAGTAGTGTTCCACAGGAGAATGTTATAAGCATTATAAGCATTCACATACAGGATTTTGTGAACATAAGCATCTTCATTTCTTTATGAAATATACCCAAGAGTGCAATTGCTGGTTGTGTGGTAGTTGTATATTTAGCATTTTAATAAACATTTTATTTACTATTTTTATTTTATGTGTATGAATGTATTGCCTGCATGTATGTAAGTGCACCCATGTCTTGCAATGCCCAAGGAGGACATAAGAGGATGTTGGATTTCCTGGAACTGGAGTTACGGACAGTTGTCAGCTGCCATGTGGTGGTGGGATTCGAACCTGGGTCTTCTGCAAGAACAACCAGTGTTCTTAACTGCTGAGCCATCTCTCCAGCCCAATATTTAGCATCTTAGTAAAACAGAATTATTATACCAATGTGGGAAGAAACAGAACTTTATCTACTGCCTTCCAGTCTGTGGCCATAGTAGGTTTCTGTATGTGTTTAAGTCTTTGATTTCTTTCATTGTATTTAGCAGTTTTCAGTATGATTCCTGTGCATGTTTTGCTACATTTTACAAATAAGTAATTTTTTGAGCAATTGTAATTGGCACTGTATTTTTAATTTCAGTGCCTGTGAGTTTGTTAGCATATTAAAATGTGATTGATTTTTGTATGCATAGCTTATATCCTGTGGCCTTAACTAAACTCATTTATCAGTACTAGAAGATGCTTTGCATGTACCTTGGGATTTTCTGGGTAAACAATAATATAACCTGCAAGTTGAGACAATTTTAATTTTTTCCCTCCTTGTTTCTCATTCCATTTTCTTTTTTCTTTTTCTCTTTTGTGCTCACATGTGTGTGTTTGATCTTTGACATAGGATCTCACTATGTAGCTCAGGCTGGCCTTGAACTCACTGTATAGCTAAGGCCGACTTTTAACTTACCATCATTCTGCCTCAGTCTCCTGAGTACTGAGTTTATAGGTATAAACCACCATGCCTGGTTTTGACTCCCTTTTCTTTCTTTTTTTAACTTGTTAGTATCTCTAGCAATTGTTCAATAATTAGTAAAAATAAACATCCTTGCCTTGTTCCTGACCATACAGAAGAATCATTCGGTCTTTCATTATTAAGTGCAATGTCACCTATCAGGGTTTTTGCTAGTTTTGTTCTGTTTTGTTTTTATAGTTACTCTTTGTCAAGTCAAGGAGGTTCCCCTTTATTCCTGTTTATGAGAGTTTGTATTGTGACTGGTGCTGAATTTCATCAAATACTTTTTCTTCATTAAATTAAATAACCCTGTGACTTTTTTCTTATTTAGGTGTTTATACACTTTTAGAATTTTTAGTGGGAAGAGTTGAAATGGGGATCTCATTGTGTAGCCTTGGTTGGTGGGGAGCTCACTATGCTGACAAGGCTGACCTCAAACTTGTATCAATTATCCTGCCTCGGCCTCCTGAGTGCTGGGATTTAAGGTATGTACCACCATAGCTGGCTGATTTTTTTTTTTTAAGGTAGGCTCTCACTACATAGCCCAGGCTGGCCTGGAAGTTGTGATGTTTTTCCTATGCAGCCCAGGCTTTCTCAGCCTCCTGACAGTTACAGTCTTTTTTTTTTTTTTTACTTCTGAGCCAGGCTTTCACCCTCAAAATAAACCGACTTGATCAAGTTGTATAACTCTTTTTACATATTGCTCAATTCTACTTGCTAATTTATTGATAAGCACTTTTATTTTATAGTTAATCAGGATTTTGGTATGTAGTCCCCCTTTTGTACTCTTTGTCTAACTAATTTTAAAAAATTTTGAGACAGGATCTCACTATGTATCTCTGGCTGGCCCAGAACTTGCTGTATAGACCAGGCTAGCCTTGAACTCACAGAGATCCACCTGCCTCCTGAGTGCTGGGGTTAAATGTGTACACCATAACACGCAGCAAAAAATATTTTAAAGTTATGTGCATGTATGTGTGCCAACCTGTCTGTATGTACTACATTCTTGCGGTATGTGAGGAGGCCAGAGAAGGGCGTCAGATTCCCCTGGAACCGGAGTTACAGGAGGTTCTGTTGCACCATGTGGGTGCTGGGACCTGAACTTGGGACTTTTTCAAGAGCTAGCAAGTGCTCTTAGCTGCTAATCCATCGCTCCAGCTCCAATGTCTGACTAATTTAATATCAAGGTTGACGCTAGAATAATGAAATCAGGTAGGCTACATTTCCTCCTGTTCTATTTTCTAGAAGAAATTATATAAATGGTATCCTTTTTTTTTTTTCAGTATCCAGGGTCTTTAACAGGCTAAGCAAGCACTCTAACACAGAGCTTCATTCCTGTTTAGTAGATTCTCCACTGAAACTACCCAGACCTAATAATATCTTTCCAGGAGCCATGAAATTGCATGTTCAACTTCCTTAATGGCTGGACAGCTATTAAAATGATGTGTTCCATATTGGGTGAGTTGTACTAGATGTTGTCCATTTCACCTGAGACCTAATTTATGTGTTTATAGTTGTTTGTAGGATTTCCCCTATCATCTTTTTATGCCTTTGGGATCTGTAGTGATGCCCCTCTTTCCTTCTTGATATTAGACCTTTATGTCTTCCTTTTCTTTCTTGATGTGTCTTGAAGAGAGGTTTACCAGTTCACTGACCTTCTCCACAAACCCCTTTGTTTCACTGCTTTCCTCAATTGTTGTTCTGTCATCAATTTCATTAATTTGCTTTTAAATTTTATTTATTTATTTTAATTTTATGTGTATGAGTGCTATGCCTACATGTATGTAAGTGCACCTGTGTTGTGCAGTGCCCACAGAGGACAGAAGAGGGCATTGGATCCCCTGGAACTGGAGTCATGAATGATTAACTGCCATGTGGGTGCTAAGATTTGAACCTAGGTCCTCTGCAAGAGCAGCTAGTACTCTTTTTTTAATTTTAAAAATTTTATGTGTATGAGTGTATTGCCTGCATGTATGTGAGTGCACCCATGCTGTGCAATGCCGCAGAGGACAAAAGAGGGCATCGGATTCCCTCTGGAACTGGAGTTAAAGACGGTTTGTAGCTGCCATGCGGGTGCTGGGAATCAAACCTGGGTCCTCTGCAAGAGCAGCTAGTGCTCTTAACCACTGAGCCATTGCTCCAGCCCAGTTTCATTAATTTGTGCTTTTGTCTTTATTGTCTCCTTCATTCCTTTTGCTTTGACTATTTTATTGAGACAGTGGATATTGAACCTAGAGCCTTGTGCATGCTGGATGAGTGTTCTACCACTGCTATAGGTTTATTTTTCTCTTATTTTTCTATATTTGTCTTTATAACTATTTTTCATTTATTTTTATTTTATGTGTATTAGTGTATGACCTGCATGTATGTAAGTGCGTCTGTGTCATGTAATGCCCATGGAGGTCAGAGGAGGGCATCAGATCCCCTGGAACTGGAATTACAGACAGTTGTTAGCTGCCATGTAGGTCATGTAGGCGTAGGAAGCCAAACCCAGATCCTCTGCAAGAACAACCAATGCTCTTAACCACTGAACCATCTCTCCAGCCCCTTAGTCCATATTCTTAAGTAGGAGCTTAGATCCAGTGAGACCTAAGAATTTAGATGTAAGTATTTATAATATAAGTATTTAGTCCTATGTGATCTCATTCCTCTCAGCACTTTAATTGCATGCTCCAGCTTTTTTAGGTATTTGGCTGTCATTTTAGTTCAATTTAATGTTATCTGGTATGTTATGTGTGTTATGTGGTATATGTGTGTTTGTGTGTATGGAGCATGCACATGAGTGTGTGCATGCAGAGGCCAGATCAGGTAATAGGTTTTCTTCCTCTATTAATATCTGCCTTAATGCCTTGAGACAGAGTTTTTCACTGAATAGAAACTCACTTTTTTGGCCAGGCTGGTTGGCCAGTGAGAGCTCAGAAGCTGCCTCGCTCCACTCCACAATGTGGAGATTATAGGCTCATGCAGCCATGCCCAGCTTTTTCCATGAGTGCTGGAGTCTTACACGTGGGTCTTCATGCTTGCACAGCGAGGACTCTTACTCACTGAGCCATCTCCTCAACTCTAGTTTAATGTATTTCCTTTGAGATTTCACCTTGATCTATGGATAACATAATTATTTTTATAGTTTAATTTCCAAGTGTTTAAAGATTATCCTGTTAACACTCTGATACTGAGTTTTAATTTGATTTCATTGTGACCAGGGATATCTGTATGATTTTAACTCTGTGGAATTTGTTAAAACTTGTTTTATGGCCCATTGTGTAATGTATCTTGGTGTATGGACACTTGAAAATAAAGAGTATTCTACTTTTTTTTTTTTTTTGAACTCTCCTTTTTTGAACCAGGCTGGCCTTGAACTCACAAAGATCCATCTGCCTCTGCTTCCCAAGTGCTGGGATTAAAGACGTGCGCCACCACGCCCGGCCGTGTATTCTACTTTGTTCCATAGAATGGTCTATAAACATCAGTCAGATTCTCTTGGTTGAAGGCAGGTGCAGTAGTGTGCACAGACAGCTCCAGCACCTAGAGGCTGAGTGTGCAGGACTGTAGTTTGGAGACTGTCAGGGGAGGGGGGGCATATCAAAGTCTTATCTCTAATTAACTAATTAAAATTTTAAATTGTTTTGTTGGTTGATGGTTTTGTTTGTTGATAGTTGGTTGATGGTGTGGTCGAGTCCCTCTGTGCCCTTGCTGATTTTCTATCCCATTGCTCTATCAGTTTTTGAGAGAACGGTGTTGAAATCTTCCTCTTTAATTCTAGCTCTTGGGAGAAAGCAGAGGTAAGTGGATGTCTGTGCGTTCTAATAAGATCCTCAAAAGGATCTCAAAAGAAAGAAAGAAAGAAAGAAAGAAAGAAAGAAAGAAAGAAAGAAAGAAAGAAAGAAAGAAAGAAAGAAAGAAAGAAAGAGAGAGAGAAAGATCCATACTTAACAGGGCAGGGGAGATACCCCGATCAAGAAGGTGACTACCCCAGGTGAGGCGTACCCACTGCACACCAGATGTGCTGAGTCCTATGATTTCCCTAAATACACAAAACTTTACTGCATAATTTGTTGTATTAAGGAACTGTATTACTATATTCATGCTCTTCCTTCATGAAAAAAAAAAAAAGGAAAAAAAAGAAACAGGGCCCCTGGCAGAGGAACTAGCTCAATCAATAAAGAACTTACCTTGTAAGCTCAAGGACTGTAGTTCCAGTCCCAGAATCAATGTAAAAAACAAATGCTGGGGGCTGGAGAGACGGTTATGAGTACTGGCCTCCACACAGCAGTTAACAACCATCTGTAACTCCAGTTTCAGGGGATCCAACACCTTCTTCTGATCTCCAAGGCCATTGAATGACACAAGTGCACTTATATACATGCAGATAATACACTCATTCACATAAAATAAAAATAATAAATAAAACATTATTTTTTAAAAAGCCAATTTGGTAATGTAATCTTAAAATCCCAGCACTGGGGAAGCAGAGTCAGGCAGATCCCTGGGGCTTGCTGGCCAGCTAGCCTAGCCTACCTGCAGAGTTTTAGGCCAGTGAAAGACACTGTTGAAAAAACAAAGATGGGTGGCTCCTGAGGAATGACACCTGAGGGTGTCTTCTGACCTCTGGGCACATCTGCACACACAGGTGCACACGTGCACAAACAATAATAAATAAGAAAGAAAAAGAGAGAAAGAAAGAAGAAAAGAAGGAAAAGAAAAGAAAAGAAAAAAGAAAAGAAAAGAAAAGAGAAACAAGATCATACTGCACCGCCTAAGCTGTCCTTGAATTTCTGCCTCAGGCCTTTGAGTAGTCAGGGATTCCAGGTCAGTACCCCCACACCTTACTTGAGATCATTTTTTTTCATTATTATTATTATGGGGGAACATGTCCCGTGTGCAAGTGTAGAAGTCAGAGGATGACTTGCAGGAGTTGGTTCTCTCCTTCCACATTATGGATTCCCATAATCAGACTCAGATCATCAGGCTGGGCAGCAAGCACCTTTACCTACTGAACCATGTCACCAGCCCCTTCTCTGTGGACTTTATCATCATGTTCTTTCCCCTTAAGGGTCCAGCGTTCCATCTATGTTATTTCCTTTATGTTTTCAGCTATTCTTTCAGATGTCTGCTGGTTACATATTCTTGTTTTCCTTCATCTGAAACTGCTTCAGTTGCTCTCTATTAATGAAGAATATTTTCACTAGATATAGCATTCTAACTCGCTCTCATGAGAACTAATTCACTCAGACACTAGTATTAATCCCTCCAAAGGCAATGCTCCCATGACTAATTACTTGGCTCTAGATACCACCCCCACTTTAAGTTTACATCAAGTCCCAGCACAGTCATGCCAGAATCCAAACTCCCAGCACATGAACCTTAGCATGTGAGTTCACATATGTGGAGCTCATAAATAGTGAGGCTCTACTGTGTATGTATGAAGACATTTATCAAAGTATGGTTAGCCATGGAAACATCCTTGTAATGCAAAAAGAGAAGACGGGTAAACACATTCCAGTGTTCTCAACAAGAGTCTCAATCAGAGAAACAGGCTGAGGCTGCATGTGGGAGGGTATGAGGAATAGGTAAGAACATCTGTACCTCATCCTGGAGGCAAAAATGGCCTCCAGTACCCAACTTCTGCTCATCGCTTCATGAAGTCAATGTCTCTGGTCTTCATGTGTCCATAACTCCTGGAAATAGCTGAGGCCCAATAGGAACATGGAATACAGTCTCAGCCTCCTGTCTTTATGAAGGAGGCTATTCCCAGGCTACCAGAAGTCATAGAAGTTTCTTAAGCAGGAAAATCAAAACAGATTTTGTGGAGAAATATTTGTTATTTAATGGTGTATAAAGATCTTCCAGATGTGCCAATAGATTAAAAGGATGGGTCAGAAAAGAGTGCATCTTGGGGCTGGAGAGATGGCTCAGTGATTAAGAACACTGAATATTCTTGGAGAAGACCTGGGTTCAAATCCCAGCACCCACATGGCAGCTAACAACTGTCCGTAGCTCCAGTTCCAGGGGATTCGATGCCCTCTTCTGACCTCTGTGGGCATTGCATGACACGGGTGCACTTACATATATGCAGGCAATACGCACACATAAAATAAAAATAATAAAATATTTTTTAAAAGAGTGCATCTGGGCTAGGTGTGGTGGCACATGCCTTTAATCCCAGCACTCGGGAGGCAGAGGCAGGAGGATCTCTGTGAGTTCAAGGCCAGCCTGGTCTACATAGTGAGTTCCAGGACAGCTGGGGCTACAGGGAGACCCTGTCTCAAAAAGACAAAAAAAAAACCGTGCATCTCATTTTTACAAAAACACAGAATACTGGGAATTATATCTGAGCGATAGAGCTAGACATATGGGCCTATTATCCAGGGTTCCACAAAGAAACAAAATGAATAAGATAGACCAATGATAGATAGATGATTGATAGATAAATGATAGATATAGATGATAGATAATTGATAGATGATAGATTAGATGATAGATAGATAGATAGATGATAGATAGATAGATAGATGATAGATGGATAGATAGATGATGGATGAGATACGTAAATGATAGGTAGATATATGGATATGATAGATGATAAACATGATAGGTTTTTATAGGTAGGTAGGTAGGTAGGTAGGTAGATGATAGATATTTTTATAGTTTGATTTTGGAGACTGACAAGCCACACATCTGCCATTTACCTTCTTAGAGACTCAGAAAGGCCAGTAGTATAGTTCCTTCTTGAGAGCCAGAGAGCAAATGGAGTAGATTCAAGTGATAAGGCCTGAGACCAGGAGCTTCCAGGGTAGGAGAAAACTGAGACTTTGGCTCAGACAAGCAGAGAGAAGCCTAGTGTGGTGGCCCAAACCTGTAATAGGAGTTGGAGGCCAGAGGATCAGGAGTTCAAGCAGAGCTTTGGCTATATAGCAAGTTTACATAGCCAACCTGGGTTACAAGAGCTCTTGTCTCAAAAACAACAAACAAACAAAAAGCAGGCAGAGAGAGAACAAATCCTACCTTCCTCAGCCTTATGGTTCAGGTGATACCCACCGGCATTGGGAGGACCGTCTGCTCTGCCCAGTCCACTGAGTCACATACTCATCTTTTGCTGGACATGGCACACACCTGCCACCCAACACACTGTCACCCAGAACTCAAGAGGGAGATAGAAGCAGGAGGATCATGAGTTCCAGGCCAACTTGAAGCTGCTGTCGCTTCTGGAAACACCCTCCCAGACTCTTGGGCACACCCAAAAACCATTTTGAATCAGCTATCTGGACATCTAGTGGCCCAATCAAGTGGGCACACAAGATTAACCATGACAATGGGTAAGTTTCCTGTTCGTACTTCCTGTTTCTGTACTTTCTCATTTTCCTGCAAAGTACATTCAGTGGTCTGGCATTCAGACAGGGAAAGTATTCCATCAATTCAAGGTTGATAAGCCCAATGTCACCTTTGACAGTCCTCAACAGAATACCAGCTGGAAGGATTTCCAGAGAATGCACTACTGCAGATTTTCCAAAACTTAAATGTGAATCTCGACCCACATTGCTCACTTACCATGAGAGTCTCATTATGGAGGTGATAAACCTTCCATCTGCTGCTTTGTGAAAAGGCATCTGCTGGAGCAGCCAAAGCCCAGCCCAACCCGGCCAGCTTCCACCTCACAAATCAGATACCCTGGGCTAATCAGCACAGCAAAGGCTCACGGGAGTAGCTCTCAATGCCAGGCATCTTGTTCCCACCTTTTCCCAAAGGGCATTCAATGGTGTTTAGAGGCAGTTTTGGTTGCCACAGGCAGAATGGTGCTCCTGGCCTCTGATGGACAGAACTAGGGGCACTGCTAAACAATTTATAAGGCATGGGACAGCCCCACAGAGAAGTGCTAGGCCACAAATGTTGAGAAACCCTGATTACTCAGATATACAGTGCCTCACTGAGTCTTACTGGGTTAAGAGGCTTAATAAATAAAAGAAAAGTTTTAAAAAGTCACAGATTGTGAATTTCCCAAGCCTAAGTGGCACATCTAGGATGCAACCTCTACACCTAAGGCTCATGGAACATAGAACAAGGGATGAAGAGAACACTAATGCATCTTTCAGCTCTCATCAATGAAGCTCCCTCATGCAACAGAGGGCCAGGAACACAAAAGGTCACAAATGATCAAAACACAGAGAATAAGACTTTGCAGAACATGGGTCCTTGGACAGGACTTCCATATTAAAATCCACTCACCCAGGGCTCAGGGACCACTGTGGAAGAGGGGGTGGAAAGATTGTAAGAGCCAAGGAGGAGGTGCATGACCATATGGAAATAGTTCTACAGGTGCCAGGGACCCTTCTCATACAAACCTACAGCAACGGTGTCAGCATGCACAAGACCCGCGCAAACTTAGGCAGACAAAAACCCAGAACAGAGCTGTGGAAATGAACTGCAGGGCTCCAATCTTAGTTGAAGAATTATTGGCAGCTGATTACTGCTGAGTAATGAAGAGCTGATCTTCTTAAAGGGAGGGACTCTAGACAGACTGACTAAACCCCAGTGGATGAACTCGCATTGAGGGGCATCTGGGGACACTAACTTTACATGATAGGCCTTAACACAAATGACAGAATGTATGAACTCGGGGGGCGGCGGGGCTATGGGAGGTGCCAAAGGGGAAGAGGGTAGAAAGATGATTTTCTGTATGAAATACACAAAAATTCAATTAAAAAAAATTTTTTTTAAGTCACATAGCAGAAGTTTGTAATCCCAGCACTTGGGAGGCTTAAGCAGGAGTATTGCAAATTCAAGGCCAGACTAGGCTACATAGGAAGATCTTGTCTAAAATAATAAAATAAATCATTGGTTGTGGTATTGCATGCCTTGAATCCCAGCACCTGGAAGGCAGAGGCAGGCGGATCTCTGTGAGTTCAAGGCCAACCTGATCTACATAGCAAGTTCCAGGTCAGCTAGAACTACATAATGAGAACCTGTCTCAAAAAAAGTAAAAGAATCATATTTCTGACTTTAGAGCCTGAATTCCCCCTTCCCCAATGCCCAAATTGCCGAGTTATTGTTGTGGAAAAAATAGAAGTTTTCAGTACAAATAAAAGGGGAGAAACCAGTAACCAAGCTCTGTGGTCCCTGCTACTCAGCTAAAGACTACAGGCTCCCTCAGGGGCAGCAAGCTTCCAGAACTGAGGCTCCCTGAGCATCAAGGAGATCACAGGGGCTTGGGCCTTTATGGAGAGGTGGTTTGAAATGTCTCCCTCTTCCTGGGCGGGGATTGCTCTTGGCCCCTGTCCTTGGCTGCTTTGCCACCAGAAGCTTTAGATTTGAGATCATCTATTCTCTACCCAAGTGAAGTGTCACCTCCTTTTGTGAAAGGCGAGAAAAATGGCTTTTCCCCAGGAAAGCTGCAGAGGAGCACACTGGGAAACAGACACTCTTGTGGCCAACAGCATTCTTAGCAGGAAGGAGCAACTTGCAATGTGGGAGCCAGCACAGCTGTTCCGCCATGTCTACTGGCACGTATAAATTCCTACAAGAGGAGGTGGGAGTAGCTTTCAGTCAGACAAATACTCTCTGCTTTCCACTAGTGTCACGCTCTACTGTATCCAAGCCCAAAATATAGATGACAAGCAGAATAGTCAGCTGGCTCCTTTCAAATGATGCCATGCTTTCCTGGTAGAAGAGGAGAACCTGGGTTTGCAACCCAGGCAGACGTTTTAACTGATCCCTGTTCATCCTGGAATTACATTTCATGGACTGGGAAGCAGCTGAACTAAATTCCATGAGAGCCGTGAACCACTCTGGGTTCAACATTCCATCTCTCCCACAATTAAGCTGTGTGACCATCATTCAGTCTCTCTGTATCAGGTCACGTTTGTTCATGTAGCAAGTTTGAACCTCTATTATATACCAAAATGTTTGCTGTTTTTAAAATTGTGTGTGTGTGTGTGTGTGTGTGTGTGTGTGTGTGTGTGTGTGTGTACGCGCGCACGTGCCTATATATAGGTATATGCACGTGAGTGCAGATGCTCTCAGAGCCCAGAGGAGTTGGATCCCCTGGGGCTGGAGTTACAGGCGTTGTAGCTGCTCAACATGGATGTTGAGAGCTGAATTTGGGTCCTCTGCAAAAATAGTATGCACTTCTTTTAACTCTTGAGCTGTCTCTCAAGTCCAATGTTTGCTTTTTTTTTTATATTATTATGGAGTGTGTGTGTGTGTGTGTGTGTGCGTGCATGTGTGTGTGTTTTACTGGGGATTGAATCAGGGTCTCATGCATACCAGGCACGTGCTGCACCACTGAGCTACACCCTCAACTCTGGCTGTTGTTTTTATTTCCCCTTAGAATCCTGTAATTTGTTCTTCCCGACCTCTCTGCTACTGTAGTGGATTGTAAGAACAGCCACAAGTTCTTCTCTTCCACGTAGCCCTACTCTGCTGTGTTGCTTTCTGCCCTGCCTCTGGCCTTTGCTGTGTGACATGCTGTGTCCAGTGGGGGCATCAGCAAATGAGACATGCTCAAGCTTCAACTATGGGCTGCACTTAAACCCAGCCACCAAAGGAAGAAGCCCAGGCTAAGCAGTGGGATGATGAAAATCCAATGGCCCAGTTGTATCCTGTCACCTCAGCCAGCAGCTGTTCATTGCTAGACATGTAAGGGAAGCCATCCTAGACATGAGCCAGCCTGCCAGCTGACCAGATACAGAGCAAACACACAGCCAAGCCAGTTCTTAGAACTCTGAGTTAAATGATGCATACTGCTTAAAGCCACTAATACCTTGAGGTGATTTGTTACACAGCAGTAGATAACCAATGCGTAAATCTTATCCTCCCAATTTACAGATCAGGAAATTGAGACTCAGAACAGCTTTTACAAAGTCACAGAGCCAACACTCAATGTCTTTCCCTTATACCATGTAGTGAAGCTCCCTCTACCATCTGCCCTCCTCCCTCAGAAGCAGGATCAAACCTGAATGAGACAGACAGTGGGCTGTGCTCATGGCTGTAGTGCAGTGGCCTGCTAACCCAGGCCATAACCTTGGCCTCATTAGCCCATCTGACTGCCATCATCTGCTTGGAAGCTCTATGGCGATCACACAGCTGGTGCAGGATTGGAGACCGCCCCCCAACAAGCTCAAGGTTACAGTCTTTCATTCACTGGGGGACCCTCAGGGACAGGTCAGGCCCTACTGCATCCTGGCCATCTGCTCTGTCCATTTAGTGGCTGGCAAGGTAGGGCATGGCTGTTGACCTTTCAAACATTTCTATGAACTACAAAGTACTGCCTTGGGATAGGACAGAAGAATAGCAACAATACCATGCAAGTCCCTTCTCTGAGCATGCTCCATGCTGCAGGCCCTGAGGCCAGCAATCTACCACCTTGTCTCAGTTTAGTTTCCTCAGTCCCATTACTCAGATACAAAGCTGCAGAGTTAAAAGTCAACAGCTGTGGCTGAGGGTTCAGACTACCTGGATAAATCCTGATAGCCATTCATTCACCAGGGAGCCATCTTACCTTCCCATGCTATGACTTCCTTGTCTGTAAAATGGGGCCATAATAGCATTTACTGCATGGGGCTGTCCAGAAGACTGTATGTGTTCATGAATGTTGAGAAGCTGAAACAGGGTCTGGTACCCAACTCATGTTTGTCCCGCTGATGTGCACACAAGGTACCCAAGTTCCCAAGAGGTGACTTCTTCAACTGCTGGTTTCACTTAGCTAACTCAGTGTTGGAGCAGAATTTTGGACCCAACCTCATCCCTTCTGGAAGTTCCAGGATGATCTATCCACAACCCAGGAGTGCTCTGTACAGACCAGTGTTCCTGCTCTCAAGTCAAAAGAGGGTTCACCATTTAGAGTCCTAGCTACTAAGGGGGTGGCAGCCTGGCTTCTTAGAAATCGCACCCAGGGGACTGGAAAGATGGCTCAGCAGTTAAGAGAACTGACTGCTCTTGCAGAGGATCCGGGTTCGATTCCCAGCACCCACATGGCAGCTAACAACCATCTGAACTCCAGTTCCAGGGGCTCCGACACCTTCTTCTGGCTTCCTTGGGCATTGCATGACAAGGTGCACCTACCTACAAGGTGCACCTACCTACATACGGGCAATACACTCATATACATAAAAATTAATTACAAGAAATCACACCCAGGCCTCACAAGCCATATAAAAGGTCTTTGCCACAGCTGTCCTCTGCAAGAGCATCCAGTGCTTTTAACTTCTGAGACATCTCTCCAGCCCCATGATTTCCTCTTCTGATGTTCTCCCCTAAAAGAAATAGCTATGTGTGTTGTGGACCTGTTGGGTGCTAGGTATCCATCTGCATCCATCGCTTCATTATTCTGCATAACGATACAGTGCAGTACCTTGTGATGAGCCAATTCTACAGATCAAGAAAGGTTCAGAGTATGAAAGCATTTGGTCCACACCGCACAGCTGGATTCAAAGAGAAGCCTGTCTGATTTGTGACATGGCCTTGCCCAATGCCCCCTTAGAACCTTCTAGTAATAAACTAGGCAGTTCTTAGCACATGCTCTGCTCTAGGTTGAGTACCTTTTGATGTTCATATCTCATTGGATTCTCAAGATATCCCAAACAGACAGAAATTACATTTAGTTTCTCCTTTTAGAAGAGGAAACTAAGGCTCAGAGAGGTCTAAAAACTCACCAAGGGCACAGAGCTTGGAAATAATGTACCTGGAATTTGAAACTAGTTCCAACTACAGTGTCCATGGACT
>NW_008352136.1:811693-843923 GCF_000622305.1 Nannospalax galili
TATATGGCCTGTCAAGTCTAATTGGTGACTGTACATGCCCTTTGGTGTAGGCACATCCCCTGGAGCCTGGTTAACCTATCCAATGCCACACACTTAAAAGAAAATTGACTATTCGCTCCCAGTAGTCCCTCAGCTAGGGTTGGGGCTTCTTACCCACTTCCATACCTCTATACCGGGATTTTGTCTGGCCTGAGCTTATATAGGTCTTGTGCATGCTGTCATAATTTCTGTGAGTTCATATGAGTAACTATACAACTGTCTGGAAAACACTGTTTTCTTGTGGTCATCTACCACCTCTGGCTCTTAGAGTCTTTCTGCTTCCTCTTCTGCAATGACCCCTGTGTCTTAGGAGGTAGGATTTTGGTATAAGCTTACTATTCAGGGCTAAGCACTCTGCAATCTTTTTCTCTGCATGCTGACCAGTTGTGGGTCTCTGTGTTAACTACCATCTGCTGCATGAGGAAGCTTTTCTGATGAGAGCTGAGAGATGCATTAAACTATGGGTATAGCAGTAAGTCATTAGGAGTCAGTTTAACACTATGTCCACTTAGCAGAATAATAGTAGTAGGTTCTCCCCTACAGCCTATGACCTACCTAACTACAGGTTCCTAGGTCTATTATCAGTGGCAGGTATGGGCTTCACCTTATGAAGCAGACCTTACATCCAATCATAAAGTTATTGGTTACTCACATAGCATTTGTGCTATTATTGCACCAGTGGGTATATCTGGTCAGGCCAG
This sequence comes from Nannospalax galili, assembly GCF_000622305.1. Taxonomy (NCBI): domain Eukaryota; kingdom Metazoa; phylum Chordata; class Mammalia; order Rodentia; family Spalacidae; genus Nannospalax; species Nannospalax galili. The sequence goes on from NW_008352136.1 coordinate 812,434, forward strand.
CTGTTGTCGTAGCTCACAGGATTCACAGCTGGGCAAGGTTGATGGTCATTTTTCTCTTCCAGTAGCATGCATAGCACCTTCCAGCACTATGAAATCTAGCCATTAAAGATGAAACTTTGAACAGCCAGGCCTCGTGGCATACACCTTTAATCCCAGCACTTGGGAGACAGAGGCAGGGGGATCTCTGTGAGTTCAAGGCCTGCCTGGTCTACATAGCAAGCTCCAGGCCATCTGAGGCTAGAGGGAGACCTTGTCTCAAAAAGACAGGAAAAAAAAAAAAAGATAAATCTTTGAGGTCAGTACTCGCTTGATTTCTCTTTGTTCTACAACTTACATATGTAATGTTTTCAGGATAAGGTCTTACTATCAAGTTCTGTCAGGTAACTAAGAGCAGGGGCAATGGCCAGTATTGCTTGAGGGACCCTGGACAACAGCTCCTCCCATATGCCCTCCCCTGCCCACACGTTCTCACTCCACTTAGCCCTTTCTACTCCATTATTCCTCTTTTCCCCTTTGTATCACTGCATCCTATCTCCCTTCCCAGGAAGTCTCCGTCCCATGACCCCTTACTAGTTTCTTGATGTCTATTGGGTTTTCCAGTTGAAGCATGCATATCTAAAGACTCAATGCTAGTATTCACTTATGAGAGAGAACATGTGATGTTCATCTTTCTGGGTCTAGGCTACCTCAGGGTGATTGTTTCTAGTTCCATCCATTTACCTGTGGGTTTCATAAATTCATTTTTCTTAATAGCTGAATAACATTCCATTGTGTAAATGTTCCATACTTTCACTATCTACTCATCAATTGATGAAAATCTAGGTTGTTTCCATTTCCTGGCTATCGTGACTACAGCAGCAATGAACATGGATAAACAGGTATCTCTGTAGCAGAATGTACAGTCCTTTGGGTATATGACCAAGACTTGTATGGTTGGATCATGTGGTAGATCTATCTCTAGTTTTCTGAGGAATCCCCACACTGATTTTCACAGTGGCTGTTCCAGTTTGCACTCCCACCAGCAATGGAAGAGTTCCCCTTTCCCCACATCCTCACCAGCATTTGTTGTTATCTGTTCTTAGCCAGTTCTGACTGGGGTAAGATGAGATTTCAAAGTAGTTTTCATTTGCATTTCCCTGATGGCTAAAGATGCTGAACATTAAAAGGAAAATACTGCTCAGCCATTCGTATTTCATCTTTTGAGAACTCTGTTTAGTTCCTTGGCCCAATTAAAAAACATTTTTTAAATTATTTTTATTTTATGTGTATGCATGTATTGCCTGCATATAGGTAAGTGCACCCGTGTTGTGCATTGCCCGCAGAGGTCAGAAGAGGCTGTTGGATCCCCTGGGACTAGAGTTATGGACAGTTGTTAGCTGCCACGTGGGTGCTGGGATTCAAACCCGGGTCTTCTGCAAGAACAACCAGTGTTCTTAACCACTGAGCCATCTCTCCAGCCCCATCCTTGGCCCAATTTTTAACTGGATTTTTATGTTTGGTTTTATGAGATCTTTGTGTGTTCTAGATACTAACCCTTTGTTAGAGGTACAGCTGGTAAAGATTTGTTCCCATTCTGTAGGTTGCCTCTTCATGCAAATGATGGTGTCCTTTGATGTACAGAAGCTTTTAAGATTCATGAGGTCCCACTTGTCAATTATTGAATTTAATGCCTGTGTTATAGGAGTCCTGTTCAGAAAATCCTTTTCTGTGCCGATAAGTTCCAGCGCATTCCCTACTTCCTCCTCTGTCAGCTTCAGGGTACGAGGCCCACAAACTTTTCAAGAGCTTCTGCCCACTCACAGTCTCTTCTTCACGTTTAGCGTGGCCTTTTCTCCTTCCTTACCAGAATCTTCTCTTTCCAGTGTCATGGACAACTGGATCCTAGGTCTGGATGCAGGGTCCTGTCCTGTCCTGTCTACCACTGACTCTAATGCTGCCACACTGCCCTGTCCTGGCTTTGTTCCTTCTTTGGCCACTTTTATCAGTGTCCCCAGAGCCCTTCTCTGCCCCCATTTTTTTCTCTATCTTGGCCTGAGAGAGCCTACCATTCCCCTCTCTCAAGGCCCACAGCTCCAGGTCAGCTCCATATGCCCATTTTGGGCACCTTGGTTGTGAGTTTGACCCTACCCACTTCCCTTCACCTCCCTCCTGGAGTCCTATCTGCCATGACTTTAAGACCTAGTCTCTGACTGGGTGTGGTGGCACACGCCTTTAATCCCAGCTTTCAGGAGTCAGAAACAGGTGGATCTCTCTGAGTTCAAGTCCAGCCTGATCTACATAGCAAGTTCTGGGCCAGCCAGAAAAAAAAAAAAAAAAAAAAAAAAAAAGGTGTCTTCTCAACCTAAAATGGTGTTGAAATTTGGTCCCCAACATGACAGTGCTGCAGGTGGTAGAAGTCGGAAGCAGTGACTAGGTTATCAAGAGGTGAATGCAGTTTTCATAGACCTGAATTAGATACCCTGAGAACAGTTGTTTAAAGAAAGTGAGGCCACACCTGCTTGCTGTTTCGTGTTCTGGCGCAGCATGGGGTCTTGATTAGATATGGTCCCTCGATCTTGAACTTCCAACTCCAGAACCATGAGCTAAAAGAACTTTGATCTAGTCTCAGATATTCTAGTCTTAGAAAACAAGCCAAGCCACCTCAGGAAACAAGGCCAAGATCCATCCAACTGCCTAGGCCAGAACTATGACACAGCCTTGCTTCCTCCTCTAGTCACTATGACTTCACCAGTTAGCCTCCAAAGGGAGCTAGCTCACAGCTTCTTCTCATCTCCATCTTGCCATCTCCCTCAGACCCAGGCCAGTCATCCACTCGGTGGTCTTTCATTGAGCACCTGCTGGGTGCCAGGCACCATAGTAGACACTGGCCACTGAGGATCTCACCAGGTCACTGGAGCCCATACTCACTGAGTTCCTTCTTTCTCTGCAAAATGCTTTCCACCCAAACCTTGAGTGCATCTCTAGCACAGTGCCATCTACAGTACTTTGTGTGTCGGTGCCATGGTCCTGTATGTGCCACCCTGTGCGGTGACCGCATGCAGCTTAAGAGCACTTGAAATGACATGCAGGTGACTAAGAAACTGAATTGGAGTTTAGCTATTGTGAAGTTTGGACAACTGGGCTCTAGAGGGAAATGCTGACCTGGTCTCGGTCTTGTGGAGTTTCCCCCCCTCTCCCTGGCTCCAGTGCCCTTAGGCTCAAGTCCAGCTTCCTGATAATGATCTACAACACTCCTAAAGAGGGATGCCCCTCCCATCGACTGGGGCGGCTCTGCCTGTTACAATGTGTCTCTTTAGAGTGATGGAAACTAGAGCACTAGCTTCCCCCCTCCACCCAGAACATTCTTCCTCACCCAACCCTCCACTTTTTCTGTTTTTTAAAGACAGGATCTCCCTGTAATTCCACCTGGTCTGGCACTTGCTGTGTAGACCAGGCTAGTGTTATCTCACAGAGATCTACCTGCCTCTGCCTCCTGAGAGCGCTGGGATTAAAAGCATGCCCCACCACTCCCCACCAACCCCTACCTTTTTACCTCACTATTTGATTCTCAAATCAGAACTCCTTTCTGGTCTTCTTTCAGTGGCCTTCCATATGGTTTGGACACTTGTGTCACTGTGTGAAGCTGCACCAGTGACACACTGTCCTCACTGGCTGCCTGCTCAGCAGGGATTCCCCTATGGTGAGGCAGGAAGGGGCTTCACAGAGTGGAGGGGCGGTGGCCAGCAGGAAGGATGGGATGTGTGCCCATTTCCTCCTGACTGGGTTGGGGAAATGATGAACAGCCTTTGTGGAAAGAGCAAGGAACTCGGAAGTCGTCAGGCCTGGCAGGTGCTCAGGCAGGTGGTGAGGGGCAAGCCCCAGCACTCATTTACTCATGTCACAGTTCTCAGCGTGTTAATAGCACCTCCCCAGGGGGGATCTTGCAAGAATTAGACGTTGCAGCGGCAGAAGGAGCCTGTCACTGTGGAGAGGAGGAAGGTCTGTGTGGACCAGAGGCACACTGTCAGTGCAGCCCCGCAGGTGGAGCCCTCCTCGCGCAGAAATGAAGCCTGGAGGTTGCCGATTGGGTGATACAAATCCAATCCCCGGCGGCAGATAAGGAAACCGAGGGTCAGAGGGTCGGGGGCTCCATGGGAAAGCGAGTTGCAGAACTAAGCATGCAGGGCCACGGATGCTCCTCAGAATGGTGTGTCTTGGGTCTGTGGGTCCCGCGATGGGCGATTCTTCCTTTTCCTGTGGGTCTCTCCTTCCCCTCATGGGCCATTGGCCACCAACCCACGAGAACAAAGGGAGCAGAAGCGACGAATGGGGTCAGGACGTCCAGTGAGCACAGAGGGAAAAAAAACCTTCCCGGGAGTCAGATTCAGTGATACAGCTCCAGTTATTCAGTGGAGGTGGGGGAAAAATATAGTGTGGAGGCAGCAGCCAAAGCTTCAGCTGATAGGTGTTCATAGTATGCTTTATTTACATGTGGTAGGGGGATCCTATCATCTGGCTATAGGGCAATGCCTAATTATCATATAGAAAAAACCTGGGGGCAATTTTATTGTAGGTAACTATACTAAAGGTCATGTTCCAAATAAGGCCAGGCATCCGTGCTTGGAGGCACTTTCCAGATAAGTCAGGCAGAGAAGAGAAGCCCCCCCCCGCCCCCCGCCCCCAGGTCTAGCGGGTCCTCACAGGGGGAAGGGCAGGTTGAGACCCCTCCTCGAGTGACCTACCCTCATCCCCAGATCCCAAAGCAGCAGGCGAGTGCTCCTCTGCACCACTAGCGACCCAGGTGCGCCTCTGCAGTAGCAGAGCTGAGCCCAGGCAAGAGGGAGGGGCAGGTTGGGCCGAGGGCGTGGTCTGGGAAACAGCCCCGCCCCCTCCACATCCACCTCCCACCTAGGAGTGGTAGGGTGCTCTGTAATGGGATGAGGATAATAGAGCTCTCTCAGTCCTGTTCTTTGGAAGTTTCTAAAGCCATCACAACCCCAGTGCTGCAGGGACCGTCGTCTGGGGGTCCTGGAGGCCTACCTGGCTCCCTACCCAACCCTGCACTGTGTATTCCTTGGTCTGGCCTCTGTGTCCTCTTTCCTGGGTGCAGATCCTGGACTGGGGAGGAGCTTGCCCACTGCCTGGCGCTGGGGTGACTGATTTTGTCCCACAGAGCCCGTTTCCTTAGGTGTAAAGTGGAGCCACTGGCCTCTGCTTTGGAAGAGCTTATGGGATCCGAATAGAGAATTTGCAAAGTGCTTGTAGTCACTGGTCCCTCAGTTGAGGGGCTGTTGCCAAGCAAAGCACTCCTTCACCTGTGCCCAGTCCACTCCTCAGCCCAGGGAGACCCTTGCCTGATTCACCACAAGCCCAGTCCTGGGGTTGAGCAAGGACAATGGCTAAGGCCCAGATGGAACTAGCAAAATATAGACTGCCACCTAAGGCAAGCCACTGCCTCTCTCTGGGTTTCTGTCTCCCATACAAGGCAAATGCTATGCTGTGACTGGGACATTTAAGAAACACTTTCTGTATGTTCCACACCTCACTAGCTTTCCAACAACCCATAATGCCACCAGGGCTGTCAACAGCCCCAGTATACAGGGACCATTGCTCAGAATGGTGTAGGGGCTCTGCCACAGTCACACAGCTGGAAGGTTTCAATCTCACTCTCCTGTCTAAGGAGCTGGGTCCCCTTGAGGAGACTGGGTCAACTTTGGAGGGGTCAGTACTCCTCCTTGGCCCTCCCCACATCTTTGCCACCCTCCATCGGAACACATTCTGAAGAAGTTGCTGCCCATTCTCCACCAAGCTCAGCACACATGGTCACCACAGGACCCTGCTTTATGCCCACCTGGTCTGGGAAGAGATGCAAAAACCCATGGGGAATGCGATAGCTGGTCTTGGTTGTCAACTTGACTGGATCTGGAATTAACTAAAATGTGAGGGACTTTCTTGATTTAGCTATTTGAGCTGGAAGACCCACCCTAAATGTGGGCAGCAGCTTCTGGTAGCAGACCCTGTAAAAAGACAGGCCAGATGGGAGATCTTGTTTCTTGTCTGTTCTCCCTCTCCCTCACTGGCCAGTTTATCTATCTTGTTGTCATAGCATTTTTTTTTCTTTTCTTTCTGATATTAGAACTATCTTCTTTGGGTTCCAGTGTAGATTGAAGACCAGCAGATCTCCAGGAATCCTCTAGTCACCCAGTGCCAGATTGAGACTGCTGAGACATTCAGCCTCAGAGTCTGAACAACAACCAAATTCTCAACCTCTTCAGTGCAGCACGGCCATTTGTGGACTACCCAGACCCTATCCTGTAAGCTAATCCAATAAATCCTCTTTAATATATAGTCATTTTGGCTGGAGAGAGGGCTCAGCAGTTAAGAGCACTGGCTGCTCTTGCAGAGGACCTGGGTTCAATTTTCAGCACCCACATGGCAGCTGACTACGATCCATAACTCCAGTTCCAGGGGATCTGATTCCCTCTTCTGACCTCCATGGGCCTTGCACAACATGGGCACACTTACACTCAGGCAATACACTCATAAACATAAAATAAAAATAAATAAAAAATATAGTCATTTTATCAACTATGTTTCTCTAGAGAATCCTGACTAATACAGGGTTGAGGGTAAGGAATAAGAATATTCAGGACTCACACAGGGTCTCTGGGCCTACTGCCACACAGCCACAGATATGGAGATTCAGATCTCTCCCCAGTCTGTCTCCCTATTATGGATATGTGTGGCACTGAGTGAGGCCCTGGGGATGGGAGGGAAGGAAAGGGACACTTCTGAGTCACAGAAGCCTATGCCCACAGAGGGGTTAAGCCTATGCCCAACCCCTTCACAACCCAGTGCTCTTATTACCTACTGTAAAGTGAAGAATCTGGGAAATGAGGTCCAGAGTGGGTAACTGTCTGAGGCCACACAGAGGCAGTCAGTATTAGAACACAGCTCTGAACCCCAGAGGACTGACTTCAGGGCCCGAATTGTCTCCCTACACTGCTGCTGACTGAGACCTACTGTGTGCCAATCCTTGAGGTCTTCTCCAACTCTCCTTCAGACTACACTCTTACTTTACAGAGAGGAAAACAGAGGCTCAAGAGAGGTTATGTACAAAACTACACAGTCAAACAGTGGCAGAACAAGACCTAAACTCAGACCTGCCTGGCCCCTCTAAACCTCTCATGATCCAAGAAGGGAAATGAGATCAGCTCCCTCATTCATTTATTGGAGTGCTCTTCATTTAGTCACTCAACAAGTGTTTTATCAAGCACATACTGTATCAGGCATAGGGTGGACCTTGATAAACCTGACCCAGCCTTTGCCCTCAGGGGAGCTCACAGTCCTGGGTGTGTCCATGGGATGCTCACACTAAGGGACCATCTCCGCTTAATTTAGATAAGGGCTTGTCAGGCATGGCTCCCTGAAGGAGGTGGCTCTATAATTCTGTCTGTCTCTAGCTGGGCCATCTGTGTAACTCATTTAAATTCTGAGCCTCTTCATCTGAAAAATGGTGGTCCATTTTTGTCCTGTGTGACTAAAGAGAAATGTCATCTCTGATGGCCAGTTATGATCCCTGCCAAGCTCCCACTGCAGATGTGGCCATAGAAAGTGAGCATGGGAAGAGGGACAATCACTTCCACAGTCCAGGCTTAGGGAAAGGACAGGTGGAAAGGACATAAGACCCTCTGAGTCCAGGAACACGGGGCCTAACAGAGCAGGGAATCCCCACGGGTCTCAGACAGAGCCTGGTCTTGGAGGGTGGAGGACAGAGGCCACCTCAGCTGTACCTGTGGCCTCACAATGAGTGAGGTCCGTGCTGGCTTACAGCCTAAGGAGCCAGGGAGAGCTTCTTGTACCTAGACAAACAACAAAGGCATGGGATTTGGGGATTCTGAACTGGGCTCAAATGAGGGAGGAAGCTGGGCCTCAGGTCCAAGCCTGTAATCCTAACCTAATGGGGAGGTTGAGGCAGGAAGATTATAGTGTCAAGGCTAGCCTGGGCAACTTAGTGAGAACATGTCTTAAAATAAAAAAGTAAAAGGAAGGCTGGGTATAGTTCAACAGTACAACACCTGCCTAACCTGTGTGAAACCCTAGGTTCAATCTATAAGCAAACTCAAAAAATCAAAAACCAAAATCAAAACAACAACAACAATAACTAAAAAACCCCCAAAGCCTTGGCCAGTTATGTCAACTCTTAGACCCTCAGTTACTAATACCTGCCACAGCAGTATATCCCATGAAATCAGCTCACTTGACCAGGCAGCCACCTGGTTTAACAGATGCATGTAGAGCATGTAGAATACCTCCATGTGGGACCGTTCTGTGCATTTTGCAGATGTATACTGCTTATTGGAGGCACGTGGTCCTGCTATCTCAGGCTCCTCATTCATTACATAGAGGGTGCCTCACTCTTCTACACCTCATGATTTTTTCACCAAGATTGTGTTTTACTTGCTAATCAGGGGAAACTACAGCAATTATGAGAACCAGGATGGTGAGCTCTGCTTGGGGAGCACATAGAGCTAGAGCTAGGGAAATTCTGTCAACCTGGCTGAGAGCTAGACCAGTATGTAAATCAAAAGGACCCAGGCCTGCCAGGCTGGGTATTGATCTTTTAGGATCTTTCTTCCAGGAAGAAAATGGAGAATTAGGACTGGGTATGTTGGTGCACACCTGTAATCCCAGCACTAGGGAGGCTGAGGCAGAAGAATTTCTGCAGGTTTGAAACCACCTTAGGCTACATAGTTAAGTTCCAGGCCAGCCTGGGCTATAGGATGAGCTGTTGTCTCACACAAAATAAAACTCTTAAAAAGGCAGGCAGGCATGGTGGCACAGGTCTGCAACCCCAGGACTTAGCAGGTAGAGGTAGGATGATCAGGAGTTCAAGGTCATTCTCAGCTACATAGCAAGTTCTGGGCCAGCTCAAAAGACTAAACTAAACCAAACCAAATCAAACCAAACCAAACCAAAACACTGAAGAAAAAAAAAAAAAAAAAAAAAAAAAAAAAAAAAAAAAAAAAAAAAAAGCAAGCAAGCAAGCAAGCAATCAAACAAAACCCTCAAAACGAAACAAAACAAAAAATGAAGAATTAATACTTCCTTATGGGAAATCTGCTTGGGCTAGATATACAGCTTGCCTCCCAGATAAAATGTGTGTGAGTTGCACACACACATGCATGTAACTGTATACATGAATAGGAGGTTGGGGATGTTTTCCAGATCCCAGCTGTAGGCCTTGCTTAGTCTGGTGCCCACCCCACCCAGGCTCTGACCGGGCCATGGCTCCCCTGCCAGCTGCCAGCCACAGCCTTGTGTTGTAGCAGATGTTTTCGGATGCACCATGGCAACCACAGAACAGGATGTACCTCTGGATTGCAGTAAGGACAAGCCCGGCTCACAGGCTACCCAGGCATTCCCCTCCCCAAAGGTTCACTGGGAAGAAATACCCTACCTGGGTCCCAAGCAAATGGTGTTTGGGTCTAGAGAGAGGCAGAGAGAGGTAGGACCGATGCACATCCCAGGCTGAAGACTGCTTCTCCAGTTAGCCTGTGTTTGTGCCCCTTTGCCTTTAAAGAGTTGCTGAGGAGGCAGGGAGCTGTCAAGCAGGAGGGTCTGGTTCACAAACAGAGGACCATTGTCTTTCTGACTATTACAACATCTCTTTGAAGGATGACTTTAAAAGACAGGATCTTGCTGGGCGTGGTGGCGCACACCTTTAATGCCAGCACTCCGAGGCAGAGGCAGGCGGAACTCTGTGAGTTCGAGGCCAGCCTGGTCTAGATGGCAGAGTGGTAATTTTTATAACATCATAATGAGGTTATTTGTTTCTCTCTTTTTGTTTTGTTTTCGAGACAGGGTCTCATGTAGCCCATGCTGGTCTCAAACTCCCTATGTGACCGAGGATAAACTTCCATTTCTGATCTTCCTGCCTCTGCCTCCCAAGTGCTGGATTTACAGGTGCACACCACAGTGACCAGCTAATTTCTATTTTTCATATGAGGAAACTGAGGCACAAAGCAATCAAACCCCTTGTCCAAAGTCTCCATGGCAGTGCCTTGAAACCAGCCCTGGATGCTGAACTTTCACCAGCATACCATGCAGTACCACCACTAGTCCCAAATGCTGAGAGAGGTGGGTCCACACAGCTCAGAGCCATTGACTATCTAGGAGAACCAGCCCCTGCATGGCTCCTCTGAGGGAGAGCAATCATAGCACCATCTCTGTCTGGGGCCCCCGTTACCTCATAAGGGAAGGCAAGCCCCTTTCTGCCAAAAGCTATACGAAATGCCTCAAACCATCACACCAACTTGGAAGCTTGAGAATAATGTGAACTCAGCACAAAAGCATCCTTGACTAAATCTTTATATTTTCCTAATTTAGGAAAAAATATTTAAAATTTATTTATTTTTGAGGCAGGGTCTCTCTATAGGTCTAGCTGTGCTGGGATTCACTATGTAGACTAGGCTGGCCTCCATCTCATAAAGCTCTGCCTGCCTCTACCTCCTGAGTATTGGGATTAAAGGCATGTGCCACCACACCCAGGGCCAGATTAATTTTTTAGACTAGTCTATATAGCCTAGGCTGGTCTTGAACTTGGGATCCTCTTCCCTTCCTCTCCCTAGTACTGGAATTACATGGTGTACGTCTATGCCCAGCTCTGATCTCATTTTGATATCTAATGTCAAGAATCAGAGGGAGCTCCACATTCCATTGCAATGCTTTGGGGAGGAGCTTCCTTCTTTTCTTGACATACTTTCTATGTAGCCAAAACTGGCACTGAATTCCTGTTCATCCTGCTGAGGTTACAGTGTGCACCACCACTCCTGGCTTCCTGCTGCTTGTTTAAGTCAGGACCTCAGTCTTCTTCTGCCCTCAAAGTTCCTACTTCTCAGGCCTTATCACTTGAACTTTAATCTGCCTCCTCGGCTCTGGTAGCTCTTAGGACTTTGAACTATCCCACTAGCCTTTCTGAGTTTCCAAAGAGAATAGACAGTAGACTGCGGGGCTTCTCAGCCTCCAAGATCCAGTAAGATAATTTTTTTTTGGAGACACCATCCCAAGATCCCATGCAGTCTAGGCTGGCCTTCGACTCATCATGTAGCCAAAGATGACCTGGAACTTCTGATCCTCTTGACTCCATCTCCCCAGTACTAGAATTAAAGGCATGTACTACCACACACAACTTGCTATTATTTGTTTGTTTGTTTATTTATTTATTTTCTGGTGCTGGGGATTTAATCATGCCCTGCACATGCTAGACAAGTGCTCTATTGCTGAGCTACCACTCCAGTCTTGTGTGTATAAGTATACTTTTTTTTTTTTTGGTGCTGAGGATGGAACCCAGAACCTTGTACATGCTAAATGCACACTGTACCACTGAGCTCTACATCCCAGCCCAGAGAACTGGTCTTTCAGTGTTAGATGCAGGTGCACCCTCTCCTGTGTTGGAATCTGCTAACATTTTATTTGCTGGAACAGTTTACTCAAAAAAGAATTTCAGGTTGAAACTGGACTCTTTACAAGTATACTTTAGGATGCATGAGCAGTTTCTCTGAAAACATGGTGAATACCATGTGGGAGATGGAGATACACCCCGTGTAGCTCAGCAGCCTAGATAGAGCATGAAGTGGGCTGATTTCTGCAGGGCTGAAGGCTTACATTTTAGTCCTTCTCTCTTATACCTAAAGAGAGATCAAGGAAAGATAGCTTGGTGGTAGGAGTGCTTACTACTCTTTCAAAGGACCTGAGTTTAGTTCTCAGCACGTTGTTGGCTCCCAACCACCTGAAGCTCAGCCCCAGGGGGCATCTGATGCCTCTGGCCTCTGCAAGCACCTGTAACCCATGTACACATGCCGCCCCCACAATTAAAAGTAATAAAAATAGGGGCTGAAGAGATGGCTCAGCGATTAAGAGCACTGACTGCTCTTGCAGAGGACCTGGATTCAATTCCCAGCACCCACATGGCAGCTACGAACTGTCCTTAACTCCAGTTCTGGGGGAATCTGACACCCTCTTCTGTCTCCACGGCATTGCGGGACACAGGTGCACTTACATACACGTGTACACATAAAAAAAATTTAAAAATTAAAATTAAAAGAGAGCACTTGTTTGCTCTTCTAGAGGAACCGAGTTCAGTTCCCAGACACCATATCAGGCAGCTCACAACTACCAGACTCCAGCTCCTATGGGATTCTACACCTTCTAGCCCCTCAAGGTACCTGAACTCACATGCATATACTCACACATAAACATGCACCTATATACACATAAAATAAAAATAATAAATAAAATATTTTAAAAAGTAATAAAAATAAATCAGAGAGAGTGAAAGCGAGAGAGCGAGAGAGAGACCCCTGGCCTGGCTTACATCTTTCTATCTTGGACTATGAGATATAGCTGGGGAAGGGCTTCAGTTTAGGAGACTAGAGACCCTATTTAGTCTTCTCAGTAGATGTAACCATAGGCAAATTACTTCTGCTCAGCCTGCCTGTTTCTTCATCTAGAAACAGAGGACCATGCCAATAAGGTTGTATCCAATGGGATTCCTTGGTTAAGCACAGAAAAGAGACATGAGAAGTTCAGTCCAGCTCTCTGTATCTGCAGCTGCCATGTCTGCAAGTCCAACCACCCACAAACAGAAAATGTGTGGGAAGAATGCACCCGCACCAAATACATATAGATTGTTTTCTTGCCAGTATTCCCTGGACAATACAGCACAGCAGCTATTTACACAGCTTTTATGTTGTATCAAATATTAAAAATCATCTAGAGGGGGTTTAAATTATGTAGGAGGATGTGTGTGGGTTTTTCAGCACTGGGGATCGAACCAAGGCCTTGCACATGCTAGGCAAGCATGCACCACTGAGCCACATCATCAGCTCTTGTGTTTTGCAATAGGATCTCTCTATGTAGCTCAGGTTGGTCTTGAATTTGCAATCCTCCTGCCCCAGCCTCAGGAATGCTGAGGTTACAGGCTGGCAACCCATAGAGAGTATCGAGGATACTGAGGGATGATGAACAGTTCTATTTTACAGTTTTAGGGTACAAGGATGAGTTGGTTTTGTTTTCTGGACAGGGCTCACTTTGTGCATTGTTGGTGGGCTATCTCCTTTAGAGAGTTTCCCTACAATAGTATGTGAACCTTTATGAAATACCAAGTCATTTGTGGTGCTCTGCCTTCTGGAATGTCTTCCAAGTATCTTGGAAGTATCTCAGGCTTAAACAGGTATGTAGCTCTTCCTGGCAAAATCACCCACACCTGGATCACACCCAACCCTGGGATGGTTACTCTGAAGTTAAATCAAGGTAAATGCAGCCAGCTCTAGAGACCTTCTCCTAGGGCTTGGAGCTTCTAAGTACCTGATGAGTCTTGAGTCTGGAGATCACCCATACTCTGTTAGGAGGATATGGGTATTGTCTCAGAAAGCATGTGTGGAATGTAGTTGTAACTGGTGAGGTGTAAGTCTTCTCAATTGCATCACACTCTTATTTCAAAGGTTTTGAAACTAGCAATCAGAATTCTTTGAGCATCATGAGCTATGTACAGATTGCTGGGCCTGATCCCTTTGCTGATTCATGGAAGGAGCCCTGAGAGGTGTGGAGCCTAGGTTGTTATCTCCAGTCTTGCCAGGGAAGAGGTTGGATCATGGAGCCATCTGTTTAAGAAACATCTTATAGGCTGGAGAGATGGTTCAGTGGTTAAGAGCACTGGTTGCTCTTGCAGAGGACCAGGGCTGCATTACCAGCATCCACATAATGGGCTAATAACTGTCCGTAACTCTAGTTCTGGGGGATCCAACTGTCTCTGCTGGCCTTCTTGGGCATTGCATTCACTGTGCACTTGTGTACATGCAGGCAAAACATTCATACACATACAGTACAAATAAATAAATTAATTACAAGCTCATCTCACAGAGGGTTGTTATAGCTTGATAATGCTATTAGATTCATACCATTGATCTCTCTCTCTCTTTTTTCTCTTCCTCCCTTCCCTTTTCTTTATCAGTGCTGGGGATTGAACCCAGGGCCTTGCACATACTAGGTGAGTTCTCTACTACTGATCCCAGCCCTAACTTTTTTTTTTTGAGACAGGGTCTTGCCATGTAGCCCAGACTAGCCTGAATCTCAGAGCAATCCTCCTGTCTCAGCCACTCAAGTACTGGGATTACAGGTGTGAGCTACCATGCCTAGCTCCAGCACTGATTTTCTTTTCTTTTGGAAACAAGACCTCATGCAGTCTTGGCTGGCCTCAAACTTGCTATATAGCCAAGGATGATCCTCAACTCCTGATCCTCCTGCTTCTACTCCCTAAATGCTGAGATTACAGGTGTGTACTACCTGTGTCTGGCTAACCTTTTGCTTTGAATTCATTTAATTTCTAGCCAACTTTGGCTTCCTGGGTTTATTTATCGTGGCTGCTAATTTGGCTGCTTTATTATTATAACTGTTGTGAGGTAATAAACTTACACCGGTTTATTCACCAGTCTCTTGTGAGTCCATTTGAGAGATGGAGAGTCGAGATAAACTGAAAAAGTACTTCCTGCATCTGTGGGCTCTGGACTTACTGTCCTGCCCATATATATAGGACACAGAGTTCATCAAATTCTTTGTGTCCAGCTTACCTAGAAACTGGAGTGGAATCATGAGACTAAAAGGTCTTCCCCATGAAATTAAAGAACTGATGTTGCACCCAAAGGTGGGTGTGCTGGATAGCTCTAGTGTCAACTTGACACACATGACTCAGTTGGGGAATTGCCTTTATTGGACTGGCCTGTATAGGCATCTTCTTGATGAGTGATATGGGAGGGCCCAGCCCACTGTGGGTGGTGCTATCCTTGGGCAGGTGGGCCTGTGTTGCATAAGAAAGCAGGCTGAGCAGGGGTCAGGGGAGCAAGCCAGTAAGCAGCATTCCTCCATGGCCTGTGCTCCATCCAGCTCCTTCCTCCAGGTTCCTGCCCTGAGTTCCTTCCTACCTTGGGCTCCCTGATGAACTGTGACCTGGGAGATGTAAGATAAATAAACCTTTTCTTCCCCAAGTTGGTAGTGGTCAATGTTTTGTCATAGCAATGAAGATTAACAAACTAGGACAGTGGGTTAGGGAGGAAGGGAGTCCTCTTGACTCTTCCTGATTGCACAGCAGAAACAGTAAACTCCAGGGTGCCCAGATGTCAAGATGTAGGCAACTGGCTTCCTCACTCACCAGGAGTTATGTTTTGGATTTTAAGTGTCCCCCAGAGGCCATACATTGAAGGCTGTCATAGCTGATGGTGTTATTGGGGGGTGACAGAAACTTTAGGTGGGGCCTGGTGGAAGGACAACAGATCACTGAACTGGGCTGGGCCTTCAAGGGGATATTGGGAACCATACTGGTTCCTTCCTACAGCTCATTTGTTTTCCAGTCACCATGAGCTAAGTTTCCTCTACCATGATGCGCTGCCTTGGCACAAAATGCAACAGAACTAAGAAGTCAAGGTCTATGAACTCTGCAACCAGGAACTGAAAACTTGTTTTCCTCAAGACTTCAAAAATATTTAAATTTGCATCTATTATCATGAATGTGCACGTGAGTGCTGGTGTGCATCTATCATGGTACACGTGTGGAAGTCAGAAGTCCGTTCTCTCCTTCCACCGGAGGTTCTAGGGATCAAACTCAGGTTGTTGAGCTTGCATGGCAAGAGCTTTTATCCATGGAGCCAGCTTGCTGGCCGTTTGGTCTTTTTGAGACAGGGTCTTGCTACATAGTTCTGTCTGGCCTCAAACTCACCATGTAGCCCAGGGTAGGCTTTGAAATCATAGCCATCGTCTTGCCTCAGCTTCCCAAGTACAGGGATTACAGGTGTGTGCTACCACACTTCGTTATTCCTTTAAGAAGGTATTTTGACAGAGATGGAACCAAGTACAGCTCTATCAAAAGCCTCCTCGAGTGGGAGAGCAGGGGGTACGACCTCCTCAGCTCAGCAACAGCTTAGTTGAAGAGGTTCTCCAGAGCCGACTCCTGGCTGTTTGCTACTTGTACCGAGAGAAACCAAGCAAGGTCCAATTCCATCCTAGAACAGAAGATTTTCTTGGATAAATGGCTGGTCACAAGTGGGTGTGTGCTTCCTCCCTGACACAATCAGAAGGGACAGAGACCTGGGTAGAGCCAGCAATGCGGTGCTGGTTGTCTCATCTATTTTATTTTTATTTTTCAGTCTTTTTGAGACAGGGTCTCCCTGTAGCCCCAGCTGGCATGGAACTCTCTATGTAGACCAGGCTGGCCTAGAACTCACAGAGATCTGCCTACTTCTGCCTCCTGAATGCTGGGCTTAAAAGCCTGGTTTGTCTCTTCATCTAACTCCTTGGCTTTTGAGCACAGCCTCACACCTCAGTAGAGTGGGGAGACAGTTCAGCGGTTAAGAAGACCTGCTGCTCTATCATGGGGACTGGAGTTGAGTAACTCCAGCTCCAAGGAATCTTCAGGTGACTCCTCCGACCTCGAGTAAAAATTTTATACACAGTAAAAATAAATCCTAAAGCAAAGACTGCCCATGGTAATGACAGTAAATGAAGGGTGCACTGGACGTCTTTGCAAGGCTATAGAGGTAGATTCCTTTAGTACACAGGCAAAGTCACAGCATTTATAAAGAAAATGTTTATTTTCATCACAAGAAGCACACAGACTATATACAGTTACACACCAACAGAAGTAAAAAAAGTGCATTATGCATCTTCTACTGTAAATTCACAGTACAAAAGATACTGCCTTTAAATATATAATATAAAAAAAACAAGAAGAAAAAAACAATTAAAAAACCCATCAATATTGTAATGCAACATACGGGAACCCAGTGGCAGCTTCTGAAAGGCAAAGAACTCGTCTGGTGCGGCTCCCGACAGGGTGAGCTGTACCTAAAATTTGTTGAAAAGAGCTCAGGACACTAACAGAGAGGAAGGTGGGGTGTGAAAGGGTGAACTAGCGTGGTAATAAACCTCTATTAAACAAGAGTGCAACTGTGTAGGGATTCTGGGGTTTGGTTCAGGGGGTGCCGGGCCTGCGCCATCCCCCAGCCGCCTAGCAAACCAAATCGCATCCTTCATTGGTTAACATGGGCCACAGTGTTCACCAACGCCAGCCTGGCCTGCAGGAACTCACAGTGCCATTTCTAAAAGCAGGCTCTGTGGAGTAGTCACGAATACACAATGAAAACTGCATAGCAGAATAAACACAAGCGGGGTAGGACAAGCTCAAGTCCTCCACCAGCCACCAGGGAGAGATAAAGTACCCAAGCACAAAAGATGAAAGGTGAAGTTTTCCACATAAATACATAGTATTTGTAAACTATTATTAAGGCACTCAATTGTAAAACAATAATTACAGTATAGGAAGGAGGAAGCAGCTATCTTCGCATGCAGCAAGGCCCATACCAAGGGCAGCAGAAGCTGCGTGCTGGTAGGAGGACTCCTGTTCAAGACAGTGACTGAAGGATGGGGCTGTGGCGCCTACTGCAAAAGGGAATGCTGAGGTGGTCATCTCCAAATGGCCCTGGGCAGCATCATTGTCAATGGTCAACGGCGATTTCACTACAGAGCTTAGGGACACAGCATGTGTGTGAATGAGAGAAATGATCTACACCATAGTTTGGTCAGGTAGTATACAATATACAGTGCATATACAGGATATATGCACATATATACACATATGCAGACCGAGTGGATGCTTACACTTTGACACAGCAAAACAAGTGGCTGTGGACAAGGGTAAATCAATGGCCTTCATTTGACCTTCATCATCAGCAGGAACTTGGAGGTAGGGACCAGGACAGGTGAACCTGTCATGCTGGTGAGATGTCACCAAGCTTTGGAGCCACCTGGTTCTCTTGCCACAGGCCTTCCCCTGATGGAGTTTTCTGTGTTTCTGGAGAGCCCTGCTAAATGTCCAGCCAACTAAATGGCATAGTATCTGCTCTTGCTAGGGAGAAATGGTTCCTGGGGAGTAGGGGGGTCCATAAGCCTTCCAGGATAGGCCTTGAGACAAGTGCCCAGAGCTCAGGGTAGCTTTCAAGGTCTATTCTTTCTAACCTTGGCTCTATCCTGCAGCACTCTTGGGGTTTCTCTAGGGGAGAAAAAAAAGGGGGCTTTAGAATAGCGTGGCCGATCTTCAGCTGGAGAAAGCTCTGGAACAAAGGGAGCAGAGGGGGCTAGGGCAGTGCTGCTGCCTGGGCACTTGTGAGTAATCTACATGGCCGAGCCACAGAAATAAGCTGTGTAAGGTTGGCAGGGGTCTCCACACTGTGAACAAGGGTGAAAAGGATGCACAGAAAGAAACCTGGTCTTAGGAAGCTCATGCGACCAGGGCCTTGTTAGAAGGTCCGGAAACAGCTCTGAGAATGCATGAAGTTGTCGCTGGAATTTTGATCCCTGGGGCAGCCTGGCTTTTCCCCTCTGATCAGTATCTATCTCCCTTGCACGTCATGAAGCCTGACAAGACCTGTGTCATGCAAGATGATGCGCTGCACAGTTCAGGGCTGTGGCAGACCACGTGAGTGCAGGTGAGCAGAAGGATGAAGAGCCGCCGAGTACACGGCCATCAAGTGGATCAGAAAAGGCCCTCAGCTCTCCACTCAATACAGGCATTCAATGAAATGGTGGTCACCAAACTCAGTGACTTGCACAGCATGAACCCCTGCTTACCTCTCTCTTGTACCACTTACATCTCCCTAATTGGTTACGACTACATACAAAGCAACAGCCAAGCATGGAGCGTCTCATAGAGCAATTTTTTTTTTGAGACAAAAAGTCTTACTACACAGCCATGGCTGGCCTTGAATTCACAGATATCCCCTGCCTTTGCCCTCCTAAGAGCTGGGATAAGAGGCATGTGCCACCATGCTTGGCCTTGGAGTAAACTTTGGACCAGACAGTATGCAGTTGGCCATTGCCAAGGTGCCCTAGCCTGGCAGAAAGCTTTCATGTAGTTAATAGAACACTTTAAATTAAATAGCGGTTTACCATGTTTACAGACAGCTCCTGTCCTCCAGGCCACAGTGTAAACTATCAAGCCAGGGCACTTTATTTTGCTCCGATGATGTAAAGAGCAGTGCCCTGGTCTGTTGATAGACCAGCTATACTTCTAAAATGAATGGGTTAGTTTGCCAGATGCCAAAGACCCACGTGTTTATAACCCTCCAATCCCTACTCTTAATGGAACAAGACAAATTATGGCTTTCAGAATTAAAGTTTTCAAAATCATCTCACAGTTTTCGAAACCACTCTCACGGACATGTTAAAAACCAGCATGGGCCTACCATCGCCAAATTTAAGGGATTATTTTGACACAAAAATTGATCTACCATGGAAATTGAACCTGGCAATATATGTTAAGCTTGGCTTGTGTTTTTTTTTTTTTCAAAGTATGCTTTTGTTGGCTGAGGGAGAGCAGGGAAAACCCATAGGGTTTCTGGAGTAGGAGGATAATCACCTTTTAGGGTGATTACAATTGACACTAGTGGGAAAACAAATCCCCATAAAATAACATACGTATTTTAAAAAATCATGCCAAGGAGAAAAGTTCCTGGGGGAGAGGGTGTTCACAAAAACCCTACATGAGCTGAAGTAAAAGCTAGCCTTGTTCCTGAAGACATTTGGGTGTTTTCCAGGAGGGCCGTTTTGGGACCCTATTCTGAGCAGTGTGGGATGACCACCCCAACCACTTGCTTCCAGAGCACGGCCAATCCCCGAAGGCTTTGTGGTCTTGCTGAGCTGTCTGGCTGACTGAGTTGAGTGCAGGATGGAGCTACGGACTTCTACATAGGGACTCCATCAGCACAAGAGGTAAGTGGGCGGGCTGGAGAAGTCTGGGGCATGAAGAGGGTGGGGATTGGCCTGTGGAATCAAAGAGGCAGAGGACGTCTTCGGATATTCCGTTTCTTCCTGCAGGGCCATAAGCAGCCCTGGAGTGTCAGATAAAACCAGGGTCAGCAAACAGTCTATAAATGGCCCAAGAGTAAATATCTAAGGCAGGCAACACAGTCTCTGTCAGGGTTGATTATTTATTGTTTTTGAGGTAGAGTCTCACTATGTAGCCGAGGCTGGCCTGAAACTTGCTATGTGGCCCAGATTGGCATTTAATTCATGATGGTCCTGCCTCATTCTCTGGAGTCCAAGGATTATAAGCCTGTGCCACCATTCCTGACTTAATTTATTGTTTTGACAAACTCTTTAAAAAAATGTAACAGCTACGTCAGGCATGGTGGGTGATACCTATAATCTCAGCATGTGAGAGGCTGAGGCAGGAGGACAGATGTGAGTTTGAGGTCAGCCTGGACTATACAATGAGATCCTCCCTCAAAAACCTAAAAAACATAGAAGTAAAAAGTAACAGCCACTCTTAGCTCCTGAGAACTGCACACTCCAGTTTTCCAACCCCCAAATTAAGCCCTTCTGCATTTCTACCAAGATGCTTGTCTCTCTTCAAAACATTTTTTAGCATTCTTGTCTTGATGGGACACCAGACAAGCCACTTGATTGGAACCCAGAGCCCAGGGCCACCTGCTGCATTGAACTGACCTGATTCTTCAAGGTGCCACCTAGAGCTAACATTTGGGTGGGCTGCAGCCTCCTTAGTCCCATCACTACTCCTGGGGAGAGCTGGAGAAACAGGAAAACAGTACTTTCCTGACAGGAAGTACTATTCTCCCCACAGGAAAGGACAACTGTAAACATTTGTGAAGCTTTTCAACAGACTTACTCCCTTCAGAGAAGTTACATATGGAGAGGGACCCACAACAGTATCTCAATGGTGATGACGCCATTTTCTCTTGCCTAATTATATTAGATGACACCTAATGAGCCTGAGAGTCAGGGCCTCCTAGTAGGATGACCCACCCCAGACCCACAGCCTCATGGGTATAGCAGTGTGTCCAAACCCTAAACACAACCATGCCTCGTTAGCAGCAGAATCAGCTCCGCAACACTTGAGCGACCAGGTGATGTACACTTCAGAGGGAGCAACTGAGAACATCACACACCCCACTGCCAGCTCAAGCCACCATCCAGCACAACCCCAGAACCAGGACAGGGGACTTCATACAGATGCCCGTCACTCAGATAACGTCTCTTAGCAGTGCTTGGGACGATCAAGTTCAGTTTTAACACTTCTGGGTCCCAACTGAAAAAAAATTCTCTTGGAAAAACCTTTTCTGACACAGTATTATTCCCTGGAATGAGCCTTGGTCATTACTGTATTTTTAAAAATAAAAAGCACAGCAAGAACAGAGGTAGGAATTATATTGTCATCTGAGTCTTCTGGCAAGGGCTAGAATGAGCTAGAAGGTGAGCTGCAGCAACGTCATACCATTACTCTTCTTTTACATGTTGCAAATGAAATATTCTGGATATGCATATATATCCCCGCTGCCCCCAGGCTGGCCTCAAACTCCTGATGTAGCCGTGCATGACCTTTAACTTCCAATCTTCCTGCCTCCACCTCTCAAGTATTGGGATTACAAGTGTGCATGGCCATACCCGGTTTTATAGGATGCTGAGGATCAAGGAAAGGGCATTGTAGGCAAACATTCTATACCAACTAAGCTCCAGCCACAGCCTATGTGTGCATATCTGAACATGATTCTTTCCCAAGACAGGACTTGTGGGTCAGAGTTTTCTGTCTCCTGGCTGACAGCTTCCGAGTCGCCCAGGCCATATACCTCTTCTCGTTGTGCTGCAAATTCCTTTGTTTACTTTTCTGTGGCAAGAGGGGGAAAGCTTGGATGATGCCAATTGTTTAACACAAATCAAGATGTAGGGGGGTGGATCAGAATCTGTAATGAAGACTCAAGAAAGGACAGTACGAAAATACTGGTCCCATTCTAGCAAAAGGCTGTTCAGCTTTTGCTCACCTGCGATGGGCTTTTCAAGTTTTCTGGGGCAGACTTTCCTGACAGTTTGGAGGCTGCGGTGGAGTTCCTTGGAGTGGCCTGGACTTCGTGCAAGAAGGAAGACTCACGCCACCTGGCATCCTGGGAGTCAGCAACGGTGGATGCCTCAGCCTCACTAGACAGGTCTTCTGTGGAGAAGTTGAGGCTCCCAAGCTTGGCGAGAGAGTGGGAACGCTTCAGTGGGGATGAGACGGTGAGGCCTGCCAACCTGAGGCGTGTCTCAATCTCCTGTGTTCGCTGCTTCACCAGCCCTGGCTTCCCACGGATGCTATGGATACTGTCACTGCTGGAGCTTCGGGTCAGGTTGGAGCTCATGGAAGAAGAGGTGGGGGTATAACAGATAGTCTTCAGAAAGTCTTTAGAGAAGTTACTGGTGTGATCCAGGCGGTAGAAGATGGGAGTGGGACTCTTCAGTGGGGCTCCTTCTAGTGGTTTCTCCTCAGCCCCAGCTTGGCTATGAAGGGCTGGGTGTCCTGGTTCCTGAGCGGCAGCCAGTTCCTGGCCCTCCTCAGGGATGCTGGCCTCCAGCGTGCTGGTGGCACTGTCCCTGCAGGCAGATGCTGTGTCTGTGGGCAGGCTCTTTAGCCTCTCCAGCTCTTTGGTGTGCTTGCGGACCAGGCCTGCCTTCTGCAGCTGGATGATGGACTCCTGGTGTTGCATCAAGTAGCTGTTGGTGGTTGGTTTCTCAGACTCTGAACTGAACAGAAGCCTTAGGTCCTTAGCTGGCTTTGGCTCTTTCTTAGTTGATGATTCGTCCTTCACCAGTTCCATGATGGTTGGGTTCTTATCACAGTAAGAATTCTTCAACAAGAGGGACTTAGGAAGGACTTTTGGGGTTTCTCTCGAAGGTTCTGGAAAGCTTGTTGTTGGGTCTGGGCCAGCCCCAGCCCCAGTGCCACTGGTATCTGACTTCCTTGAGCCTGATGATAGGAGCAATGAGGGGGTGTTGGCTGGGCCAGAGGCTGGCCTCTCGGCAGCTCGGGACCGGCAGCTAGCGTGGGCCATAGGGGAAGATGTGATGTGGGGCAGGAAGGCTGGCTGGGTGCAGATGGCAGGAGCACTGGGGTCCTCATGTTGCTCTGTGAATGCCTCAGGAGCCCCACCAGCTGTGGGGTACATGCAGTCGGCACAGGATTTATAGGAAGGCTTCACTTTATTAAGGATTCCAAACACAGCATCAGGCTGCAAGAGAACAGCACACGGTGAGACAGTGAAGGCTAGGGAAGACCAGAAGAGCAAAGGGCGCCTGTGGGCAGGATGTGGTTGGGGCTGGTCACACTATAGGAGCAGTGCTTTCCTTTGATTTAGGTCAGGAGGAGAAATCTCTTGGAACCTAGAGCATCATGAATAATTGTGGTTAGACAGGTCGAAGATATTAAAATATATTTTTTCAGTTTTTTTAGAAGAAGCATTTCATTACAGCTTTAACATAGCCAATAACAGTTTCCAGAGCAAAGATACGTCTCTTTTAAAAGTGGCTATAAAATTTTTAGCTTTGCTGTTGAATTAATACAGTTATACAATATTGAACTCACTGTAAACCCTTTAAGACATAAAATTGAATGAGTTTTTAACCTTTAAAAAAGATCTGCCTTTCATTTTAATATATACTGTTTCTTACAGAAAGACTCATTGTTTTTGCTAATAACACTGAGATGTTGGCCCATGCGTATCTCATCTGTATGTATCTGATTATTACTAGTCATAATCGGTTGCACTTGGATCCTTGGCGCCTGTATGTCTGTAAAGTCATCAGGTAGATTTCAATGGTAATGTTTATCACCTCTACTAATTAGCATGACGTAAATTTTTATGCTTTCTCCTCAAATATAATTCTTTTTTTAATGTTTTGGCTTTTTTTTTTTTGTGTGTGTGTGTGTGTGTGTGTATTACACAGAACATCCCTAACCATCTTATTCAACTTTTGAGAAGCTAAAACATCCTGGGAAAACCTTTAGCCACAAGGCTGAGGTGAGGTCTCTTAGGACCTTCTTTTCCAATCTGCCCCACTGCCTGGATGCTGGATGGCTGTGGTCCATTGTGAAAAGCAGGTAGCTCATGGCCCTGGGAGACCAGAACATAGAAAGGCGGCTCTGCTCGGCAGGAGGAATTTATACCAGGGGTATCTGCAGCCTGAAAGTGGAGCCCTTCCTCTCCAATGCAAAGAGGCTGGGAACCATCAGCTTGCCATGGTTGCCAAGGGAGGTTGAAGAGGCAGAGATGGTTTTGGTTTGGGGTCATCTCACAGACTCAAACATGGGTGCCTACAGGCCCCAATAGGAGCCAGGCCGGCAGGGGTGGGGGCACTTATGCCAATAGAAAACACGTTTACACTGCTCTCTCCGAGGGACAATACCTGCCTTTTGTTCATGAGGGGCATCAGTGAATGGGACATGTACTTTTCCCTCTTTGCCCTTCTGCCAGCCAGGGCAATCCTACACCTGCTCACCTACCAATCAACAGAGCTGGAGGCAAGGAGGACACGGGGAGCTAAGAGAGCTAGCTCTTTCCCAGTTGTCTGGCTGTGAGACTCCATAGTTAGTATGAGGGAAAGCCTTCTGGAAGACAGGGTGGTAAGTTCCTCATGATTCTCTACAGGGGGAGCTTGGGTCACCACCATCCCACCCCTGAATCACAAGAGGTTAATACCACTCTATAGCTGACTCCAGTCTCTAAAGATAGTACATCTATGACTGTCCAACACTGGAGGCCATGGAGCAGGTATAGGTGGGTCTGTGGTGGAGGGATCTTTGGGAGACTTCTCAGTCAGGCAACCTGGGTCTACCAGTAGGCCTTTTGTTCTACCCAACAAGTACCCTTCAGAACGTCCTAATTCTTGACCTAGAACCTTTTCCAAAGTTCTAACTGAAGTCCTACATGTTTGCATCTTCTCAAACATATATTAAAACTGACCATGGTGGGGGCTGGAGAGCACCTTGCAGAGCCCTTTACTCAAGACACAGTGCTTGCTCTGGCCCAAAGGATGCCTACTGTAAAGGGTGGGGTTACACCACAAACATGGTAAAAGTGCCAAGGATAGCAGGCCAAGTATCCATGGAGAAGGGGCCTCAGAGGAAGAGACGTGTCTGGAATAAGCAGGTGCTGACCAGGCAGAGGGAGGAGTAGTGTTCAGGCTCAGGAGCATGGAAACAGGGTTTGGCTCCCAAGCCTCCTTATAAGAGTATCCTCTCCAAGCCTCGTGCTCTGAGCTCATGTCACCTCAGGATCCCAGTCTCTGGCTTGTCACTTATCCCTGTTTATAGTCCTATGCTTCTCAGTGTCCCCAGGACACTGCACCCAGCCCTACCAACATGCCAGGGAGGCCTTGGCCACTTTCAGACTGTACCTTTCATCAATGCCCCCTACCTACCATGGCGTGCAGCTCCTGTTCCTCACACAGCAAGTTCTCTCCACCCAGAAGGCCTTGGCTTTGTATAGCTACTACTTCTCAGCCTGTCCCTAGAAGTTACTCAGGCCATGGATGATGACTTGCTACTGCCCCAGTCTAGCTCTGTCCTCTGTTATACTCTCAAGTGTTTGTCCTCTATCTGCCCCATACAACTGCACATGTGGAGCTAAGTGGCACACAGCAGGACCCCACACTAGCTTGGTATACTGTGGTTAACAAAAGGAGCAGGGCGCACAAATGGCTGCTTGTCTCTAGGTCTAGTTCTGATGGGTCCCGGCAGGCCGAGTCCTTTGCTGACCCCTCCTAAGCTGCTCTCCTGGTCACCATTTGATGACTCACAGTCATGCCAGTGGGACTAAGGTACCACTGTCCTAGACAAAGTGTTTTTATGTCATCTGTCCTCCTCTCTGAGGGAAGTGGTGGGGAGTTGGGGAAGCACATAGTTCCTCTCTGATCTGGAACACATTTCATGGCTTCAAGGTCAGCAGATAAACCTCCAAGTGGTGTTTTTTTATTGTTGCTGTTGTTTTGTTTTAGCATTGTAGTGCAATAGTCATTACAAACCAGCTTTCCCTTTCAGTGTCCCCACTGAGAGGCTTCACTATTTGTGAGATGACAGGGATGGCCAACAGGCATAAAGCTCCAGGCCCCAGACCTTGGTGAGTTCAGGAGGGGAGCCCAGAAGCAGGCAGCCCCCTTGGCCCTTCATAAAGCCAGCTCTGGTCTTGGGCCATTGCCAGATGCTGGAGACAGGGTCTGGGAGCAGCTTGAGGTCAAAGCTAAAGCTCGCTGAGGATCACTGCTCAATGGAGGCTCCAAGGAATGCAGAGCTTAGTACTAGCATGTGACAGAAGCCCAGGTCTTCAAGGTGGGAAGGTACTATCGTTATGTCACATATTGGAGCGTTTAGGAATGACATGATACCCCTGGGATTTGTTTCAAACTCACCCAGGGTGTGTGTGTGTCGGGGGGTGGCTGTGGAGGGCACAGTGAGGTGAATCAGTAACAGCCTTCTATTGATACAGGGTGAACTAGGGTGATGATCTGAGGTGGAAGCCCTGCCCTAGATGGGAGGGGTGAAGAGCAAGACTTGGTTATTCACTAGAGATACCAGATCCACTAGCAAGACTTGGTTATTCACTACAGATCCCAGATCCACTAGCAAGACTTGGTTATTCACTACAGATCCCAGATCCACTGGCTGGGCACATGCTACACTCTCAGTCATAGAGCAGTCACCCTCTGAAATAATGCCCATCCGCGGGTGGGGGTGGGGTGAGAATCGCAGTGTAGTAGAGCCAGCCAGGAAGGGGCTGCTCTGTGGTGTGGGGTGCTGCTCCCCGACACGGTTCCTGTGCCTACCTCAAAATCATCTGGACAGCTCCTCTTGCTGTTGTTATTATTTAAGTTTTCTTGGTCAAGCAGGCTTCTATCACGTTGAATGGAGGCCCGCCCCCACCTCCCTGCTCTTGGGCCCTCCTCTCGCTCCATCTCCTCCATCTGTGGCAAAGAGCCGCTGTAGGCTTTAAGGCTCCCAAACTCTAGTTTCTTCTTCACGTCCTTCTCACATAGCTCAGCACTTTCCTGGGGATGCTGAGCCAACTTGTGCATTTCCATTGGCTGAGCCACCTCCTCCAACAGGGCATCTCTCTCAAGATCCTCCACATGGACCAAGCCACCAGAGTCGTCACGGTCGGGGAAGAGAAGAGGGTCTGAGAGTCTTCGGAAACAGCAGGGGAGAGAGGCTCCTCCTGGGGCCTGGCTTCCTGGGAGGCTGGGCTGGGCAGCATCATCCAAGCATGGTAGCCTGGTTTCCAGGGCACCATCCAAGGTCTCTGGCAAGAAGTCATTGGGCTCTGCAGTGTCATCCCCGGGCTGCTGGAGATGGCTATCTGCCTGCTGACGCCATAGCTTGTTGTGTCGCTGCTTGCTGTGGGGAGAACAGCAGAGAGTGAGCTGAGAGGGGAATGCCTGGGGGTCTTGGCAAGGAGGGCAGGGAAGTAAAGCACAGCCTGTGTCAGTGGGCTCTGCAGGCAGAGTTTCTCTTGCTCACTCTCAGGACACACAGGGATGAGAAGAAACATAACATGAGGACCCTCAATCGCCACAGCCTGCATGTAGTGGCGATGTGGCAGAGGGTGAGGCAGTCTTGACTGGTAATCTACTTCCCTGTTTGTGGAAGGATTCTTCTTACCGTGAATCTAGTCAGGTCACCGATGACTCTAGCTCAGATTATGTGGCCCAGGGAGTAGGCAAGTTCTCTACTTACCAAGGTTCTCTTGCAAACATGACTGTGTAGAGAAGGTCCCAGAAAACAGCTAAGCAGTTGTTTAAGGCAGAAAGATTCAGGTCAATTTTAAACAATATCTTCTTCTTCATCTTCTTTTTTGAAGACAAGGTCTTAAGCAGCCCAAGCTGGCCTCAGACTCATTATATAGTCAAAGCTAGCCTTGAATTCCTGATTCTTCTGCCTCTGCCTTCCAACTGCTGGGATTACAAGCATGTGCCATCCTGCCTGGCTTGAATGGTTTCTTCTGAGATAGATATATTATATATATATATATATATTTATTTATTTATTTATGTTGGGGATAGAGCTGGTAGCCTTCTGCATGATAGGCAAGCACTCTACCCCTTAGGGTTTTATTCCCAGTCTTAGGGTATGAAAAATATTTTTATTAATTTTTTGAGAAGTTCATATGATGTCCTTTGATCTTATTTGCCCTATACTCCTCCCTACAACTCTCCTGGATCCACCCCCACTTCCTTCCAACTTCATGTCTTCTTTTATTTTATGTAAGTGTTTTGCTTGCATGGATGTAAGAACATCGATGTGTGCAATGCCTGCAGAGGCCAGAAGAGGGCATGACATCCCCTGGAACTGGAGCTATAGATGGCTGTTAGCTGCCATGTGGGTGCTGGAAACTAAACCTGGGTCCTCTGCAAGAGCAGCCAGTGCTCTTAATCACTGAGCCACCTCTCCAGCCCCACATTCTTTTCATCATGTTTTTTAAAGTTTAAGAAAACAGAAAACTTTAAACTGACACTAAGGTCACACCCATCAGCTAAGAACCTTGGAGTAAAACCATCTTAGGGCTTGAGGGGTGAAAGGAGAAGCAACTACAGCACGACACAAACTAAGGAGCACTGCTTCAAAGGGAGGGCTCACGCAGTATCTGTCTGCCAGTTTGGCCCCTGGGCTCCTTGCATTCTGGTGGCAATCGGATTCACACCATGCTGCTGTGACCCACCAGGAGGCCCTTGGCTAGGCTCCAGTGAGGGAGGGTATCAAGTGACTGACAAGGGAGAGCAGGGTGCTTACTCTAACTGCCCCCCCCCCCCCCCCCCCAGGCTGGGGATCTGTCCAGCCAGGCTAAGTGACAGTGAAAATGACTGGAGCTGTTCTCTGGAGCTGTTCAGTGCTGCCAGAGCACTCCTGTTTTCCCAAACTTGGTCAAGAAGCTGGAGGACTTAGCCTCTGGCTTCCCTCCAATACTAGTCAGACATTTAGGGCAGCTGCTTCTGTGTAGACTGGACAGGAGTAGGAGAAGGTGAGTATCAGATGCTGGCTCCTGCCTAGACAGCCTGGGACCTCTGGGGAGCCGCTGCCACCCTGAGAGGGACCCCATGCAACAACCTCCTGTGGAGGTTGACACATTTGGGTGGGCACCTCCCTCCTGCCACCCACTGGCTGATGTGGGACAAGTTAACCTCTCAGCACTGACTCCTTTTGCTCCCTCATAAAATGGGGAGAAGCTGAACTTTACTGTTTTGAGATGGGAGACTGAGATTTAGCGGCCACATTTATTGGCTTAACATAAGCTGTTGCTCATACGAACCACTATCACAAAAGTCCTATCAATTCTAAAACTGCAGTTAAATTTGTTAGGGTTCCAAACAGCAGCAGTTTCCCCCCTCCCCAACAGGGACCTCACCTTGACCTTTGGAGTCAAGGGAAACAAACTCTGCTGAGAAGCAGCCTGCCTCTCCTCTGATCTCCAAAGATAAGATAAGCAGATTCTACCTGATAACCAGAGATTTTAGAAGCTGTTTATCACAACAAGCTTTTCTCTTATCTTAAGAGAGAAAAAGTAAACACTTCCAGACCCTAATCCCACCTGGCCGACTGAATGGAGCCAGGCTTCTCCTGCTTCCCCCTCCCTGATTTCTCCCCCAAACATTCCCCCCTTCCACACCCTAAAGCCCCCATATATAAAGTCCCAGCTCACAACCCATGGGTGGACATCCTTCCCTTCCCTGACATCCTTCCTTTCCCTGACATTTCTCCCTTCCCCGAGGGAAAGGTGCCCTGTGCGAAATAAATCTGTATCCCGCTGAAAATTCCATCTGTGCCTCGGTGCCTCCTCCATCCGCGCCACCCGCTCGCTCCTGCCCGTTCTCTACCTATCAAAATTCATATAAAATAAATGTTGCCACCTAGTCCACCTTCACATGCACACAGCCTGGCAGTATCACACATTCACAACATTGTGTAACTGTTACCAAGAAATGAAAACTCCGTACCTATCAGGCATGAACACTCCCCTCCCCAGCGGGACCTCATATAAGGGTGAGGTCTCACAGTATTTTGTCTTTTTCTGGCTGGCTCCAATGTTTGACTAGGATATATGGCAAATATCAAACTTTCCTTCCCTTTTTTTGTTTTGCAGATGGGGTTCTTGATACATGTCACAGGCTGGCCTTGAACTTCTGGGCTCAGGCAATCCTCACCTTAAGTGCCCCAAATGGCTTTGACTACAGGTAGGAGCTTTCTCGCCTGATTCCAGCTTCCTTCTTCTGAAGGCTGAGCACTACACCTGTTCACACAGTCTGTGTTGTGTATCCATTCAACCAATGGGCTGCTTCCACCTTAGTTAGTGCTGCTGCAGATTACACTGCCATCAACAGCTGCTACTGTGACGTATAAATGTCCCTTTGAGTCTTGACTTTCCAGTCTTTTGGGTAGACGTGGCAAAGCAGAATCTCTGCATCACAGAGGGATTCTACTTTTAATTTTTTGAGGGAGCACCATGCTGTTTCCCACAGGTCTACAGCATTTGATACTCAGGTGGGTGTCAAATCCTTAACAGAGAGAATGAGGGCTTGGGGGAGATGGCCCAGTTCATCTGTGGAAGAACCCAGCCAGTGGCCTCTGCAGCCTCTGGGCCTGGCACAAAGCAGGCGCTCTGGAAATGGATAAGCTCTGGCCCACACCACACACCAGGTCCTGCCTTGGAGGAGCAGTTAGGCACCTTCCCTCCGGCAGCTTTCTGTGTGTGCCAACAAAATCAAAGTGGATCCCTTCTGGAAACCACTAATCAAAGCCAAACAATAGTTGTTTTTCTCAAGCCAACTGCCCCCAGAGGCCAGCTTCTAGCTGAGGAAGCCGCTGCCAGGCCAGCGGGAGCAGAGCAGGACACGGAGGGCAGCTTAGCCAGCTCGGTCTGCCAGCCTGTCTCTCTACGCACATACCCACCTTGCATCCAAGATGCCTTCATACTCAGACAGCTGCCTCATGAAGCCCGCATTGGGCCTCGTGATGCTCCGCTTCTGCTTCACATAGTTATATGCTTTCTCCAGGGGCCAGCCAAATTCCTTCATTGCATAGGCTATGACGGTGGATGCAGATCGGCTGACACCCATTTTGCAATGGACCAGGCACTTGGAATGGTTCCTCCTATAGGGACAGGAGGGGAGCAAGAATTAAAAGTCTTCCTCAACCTCATCACTCAGTTTTAAACAACTGATTTGTTAAGCCCTGAAGTTATCTCACAGCCCAAGACTTCTCCATCCTAATGTTTATGGAACAGATCCCACACACCCTCTAAAGGAAATAACTGCTGTAAAATCAATTAGCACACAATGGGAGAGCAGGATGAATCTGGTCTGGCCTGGCCTAGCCCAGTTTTGTAACTCCTGTTCCAAAAAGGTGGCTGCCTGCAGTGGGAATCTTCCTGGTTGCTGGATAGGTGAGGCCTACAGTCTCTTCTTGGGGAACACCTGGATAGCTAAACAAATTTCTGCAAAAGCCACTCAGCTGCTACAGCAGATGGAGGCCCTGAATAAGCTACTGTAGAAAACAGGGTCAGCGAAGCAAGACTGCTCGGCCTGGGGAGAGAGTGACTGAGCCAGGGGGACAGTGCAAGGAAGGCACCAGACTGGCCGAGAAGAACCAAGGC
>NW_008352136.1:843979-896286 GCF_000622305.1 Nannospalax galili
GCTGGCTCAGGTGCAGCTGATTTACCAGATAGGGCAGGAACAGGAATCCTCTCAGTGCGGCTTGCTGGAGAAGGTGAGGGTATGTGGGCTGCCCTGGGAAGCTGTGTCTGTACAGAAGGCAGAGCAGCTGGGTGGCAGTGGGCCCCAGCTTCCTACACTAGGTTTAAAATTCCTCCCACATCACTGTGCCTTTAGTGATTGCTGAAGTTTCCATTAAGGAGCCCTGTCCCCTGGGAAGGCAAGAGAACTAGGATTTGGTAAGAACACACCTTGTAGCTGTGACCCAGAGGGTACAGAGGAAGAGGGTTTTTCTAGAGAGCATGGGGGAGGGCATGTCATCTCATTCTGCTTTGGATTTCAGTATAGCAGCTATTTCAAAGAATAAGGTGGGGTCCCAGATGGGGTCAGGAGCAGGGGGGAGGGCTAGCCCCATCTCTGGAATGCCCCATTCTAGGTACTCTGGTGAAGAGGATACAGCCTGCACTCTTTGGGGGAGCTCTAAGCCCAGTACAGATTGGACCTCTTGTGACCCAGCCACTATCTAGGGGAGCGCTCCCCAGTGACACCTGGTATTGGATCCTGGCCTGGAATCAGTGCTGCTGATGAAAAGGGCTCGATGTTATAATCAAGGCCAGGTGGGAGTCAGCTCACTCATAGGCTCTATCTGGAGAGAACTAATGCTTTCTCTTTGGTGCCTGGTGTCCTGCAGCCAAAGCCAAAGGTCCGCCAGACATCCAAGCATCCCTAGGCATCAGGATTCTGTTTCTGGGCCTGCCTACTTCTATATCCATGCTGGCTGACATCCGTACCCCGTTTCCCATTCATTTCTGTACACTGATTCTTCCACAAGCCAGTTTCCCCACACACTTACTTTGCTTTGTTTATAAAATGATATGCTTCATTCCAGTGGGCAAGAAGGTCTGTAGTCTCTTCATCATAGACCCGGATGTTATGATATGCAAACAAGCCAGGGAAAAAATTGTCTATTTCTCTAGTGACATTTAAAATGTAGTCAACCCTACAACAAGAAGAGCAGCAAAAAGCCTGGAGAATCAGAATGAGGAACTAAAAAAAGCAAAGTAACAAAAAACTAGCTGAGGGAAAAAAAATTATATACACATGGATAAAGGGTCTATGCTTGTGGTAGTTTTGTTTTTCCTTAACAGTAATTTGGATGTGTGTTCCCTCCATATGAAGAGAATGAGACTATATTATACAAAAAACCCCCATGTCATACCAAAAATTCTTTACTTAAAAAAAATTCTTAAAAAAAAAGATTTTTATGTGTGTGTGTGTGTGTGTGTGTGTGTGTGTGTGTGTGTGTCTATGTACCACATGAGGGCGGGCACCAAAGGAGGCCAGAGGAACATAAGTGCAGGTACCCAAGGAGGCCAGAGGAGGGCACTGGATTCCCTGGAACTGGAATTATAGGTGGCTGTGAGCTGCCTAATACAGGTGTGGGAACCAAATTTAGGTCCTCTGGAAGAGTAGCAAGTACTGGGACATCTCTCTAACCCCTTAAAAAAATCTTGTAAGAATGAAAATTCAGAAAGTTTAAAGCACTGCCATGTAATGTTTTTTCCAGAAAGTAAACTTGTGCTACTTAAGAAATTCCTAAACTCAAAGTTTCAAAATTAGTAGCTATCAATAGCATACTAAAGCTTAAAAAAAAACCAACAGCCAGGCATAAGGGTGCATGTCTTTTATCAGAGCACTTGGGAGTCTGCCTCAGAGCAGAAAGAATACAGGTTCAAGGTCAACCTGGGTTATGTTATATGGTAAGTTCAAGGTCATCCTGTGCTATAGAGAAAAACACTGTCTTAAAAACAAAACAAAACAAGAGGACAAAAAAGCCTTCACCCTTAAATAGTTAAAAAAGCAGAATATGTCCATTCATCCAATATTTACACCCTTAGAAAGTATGTTAAATCCTTTTGAAACAATTCAAGATTTAAGTATTTGAGAGTGCTAACCTAAGTTCCATAGCTCTCTACACTTAACCAGTACTTCCATTTCTGGAACGTCAAAATAATTTTAGAAACTGGTAAACATCACAGATGAGTTTCACCATGATAATGTATAATGCATATGAGACTCCTCAAGTCACCACCACTTATTCCCAGTGTGACAGAAGCATGTCCGCTTCACACTGGAAGAATATTCTGCTGAAAGGACACAGCTTGACTGGCAGTTCTAAGGATGTATTTTATGCTTTGTTTAGTCTTGGTTTTCAAATGCAGTAATTCAAGAACGCCATCATGTCAGACCACAGGATAGTGATTTTGTGACTTCTTTTTTTTAAGTCCAGACATCTGCTCTTGAAGGTCTCAGTTTAAATATTTTATCCCTGCTGGGCATTTCTCAGAGACAGACAAGTTTCTACCCAGCAGTGAGTACTTAGTCATAAGAGTCCCACCAGGCCCCACAGTATGGCCAGGAGTGGTCTAGTTTTCAGAGTTGCTGACTAGCCAGAAGGCCAACAGAGCTGTGCATCCCCACTAGAAGTCTCAGCAACTCCACAGGGTAGTGAGTGAGGCTGTGGAGGGAGCTCCCAGCCTTCTCTGTCCTACACACCCCTGGAGTGTGATTTAGAAACCCTGACCTATATAATCACCCAAGACTCCAGGAAAATCTAAAACCCATGAATAATTCAGGATGGCATTTTGAAGTACATCTGCTTAGTTATTCAAATCAGCCCCTCCAGCCACTGCAGAGAGGCAATCAGGATGGGCATCCCACAGTTTCAACCTCCCCGGCAGAACAGAGGCTGCCTAAGCTGCCTGGAAGGATGGGGGAAGAGGGGAGCAGACTCACCCTGAGCCCTGCAGCTCCTCCAGATTGGATGCATTCCATTCAGAGCCCTGGGGGACAGATCACACAAATCCCCATGAGTGTCACTTGTCAGCCTTAGAGCTGCTTGATGGATGCAGTGGCCTAGGCCTGATAGTGGGGCCTCCTTTCCAGGGTCTTGGCCTCGGAGCAGAGACAACTAGGAGAGACTATCCAGGCAGGTTCTCAGGGTCCTCAGGAATCACTGAGGATGACAGGGAGGCACAGAGCCTTGCTGGCCCTCAGCCTCTTGGAAACCTGCTTCATCTCACCAAACCCTGCTACTTCCCTTCCCAGTCTGCCATGGGCACAGCCACCAGAGGCAGTGACCTGTGACCTTATCATCACTAATTACAGTGGGAATTGTGCTACCTTTTCTGGGAAGTATTTTGGCATTATTTTTTAAAAGTTCCCACCCTCTGACCCAGTAATTCCATTTTACAAAAAGCTGTCCTGAGGAAATGCCTAGAGCTCACAGAGAGTTAGGAACAAGGGTGTTTAGAGTTATTCAAAGAAACAATGGGACCCCAAAGATCCAAGAGGAAGGAATCAATAAAATAAATGACAACAGATTCTTACGATAAAGAATAAAGGTTCATGCCTGTAATTCCAGAACTCAGAAGGCAGAGGCAGGAGGATTGCCATGAGTTTGAGGCCAGCCTGGGCTAAACAGTGAGTTCCAAGCCAGCCAGAGATACATAGCAAGACCTTGTCTCAAAACAAGACAAATAAGAAATACAATAAATTATTCATCGTTTTGGAGACCGCTTAGTGGTGTAAGGAAACAGCACTTAAGGAAAAATACAATAAAGCAAGTAGGACACAAAAGGACACAAACAAGCAATAAAATATGCCCCTTCCCTTTCCTAGAAGCACTAAAACCCACCGCTGGAGGTCAGAGTTCAATTCCTAGCACTACAAGAAAAACCAAAACCAAAAACCAAACTCAAAAACGAGAAAGAGAAAATGGAAAAATAGATATATCAAACTGTGAAGTGATGACCTCTGGGTGTGGGAGATTAGAAATTTTTTCTTCTTTAAAATGATTTATCAGGGAAATCTGAATTTTAATGATGCTTTTTCCTTCTTTGAATACTCTGCACTGTGGGCCTTCTGTAACTACTAATAAATGTTAATAAAAAGTGATTTAAACTTCCAACTCTCCATGACATGTATGAATTATATACTTTAAAAAGGGTATCATTAAAAAGGAGCCTATTCCTGAGCATTCAAAGAACACGGAGGGAAAACAAAGCAAAGCCAATCACTTTGCTCTTGGGAAATGCAGGCCTAGCAGTCACACAGGGCAGACACCCAGGGTCTGAGTCTCCCTACTAACTTCCTCTCCTGAGCTCCCCGGGCCCTTCAGGGCCCAGGGCTCTGACCACGCTGGCAGTGATTTTCATATCTGAAGGACAGCCTCAACCATAAAAATTCCTTTAATATCTCTCATGGAAAGAATGACACAGGCACCAAGCCTCACCAAAAAACTCCCTGACAGGTCCAGGAAGCCTCTGAGAGTCCTCTGGCCATGACCACCACCTAGTGGAGAGAGTGGAGGAAGGTATCTTCCCACTGCTCTCAGAGAGGCCCTGCCTGCCTGGCTTCAAGGTATGGACTTCCCATCTACACACTCACGTCCATCTTGATGGATAAAGCATGAAATCTGTACATGCAGGGCGATCCACACATAAAAATAAGCACATTAAAATATACATTTAACACTCAAGAGGCCGAGGCAGGAGAACCACACATTCCAGGATAGCCTGGATTACACAGTAAGATCCTGTCTCAAGAACCCTTTGCTTTCACTAAATAAAAGCAGTAAATAAAAACATATATAGCTGGGCAGCATGGCGCACGCCTTTAATCCCAGCACTCGGGAGGCAGAAATAGGCAGATCTCTGTGAGATCAAGGCCAGCCTGGTCTACATAGTAAGTTCCAGGCCAGCTGGGATTACAGGGCAATCCTGTCTCAAAAAGACTGGAATATAATAATAATTAAATATATATCATATATATTTACATATATATGTTTTATATATACACATATATGTAGCCCTTTGGGGGACCCCGAAGATGAAGACTGAAGAGACCAAAGTTACCCCCTCCTCAGTGGCCAGTATCTTCCTCCTCCTCCTCGAACCATGGCTACCATTCATAACCAGGCCTACAGAAACTATAGTTGTCACCTTCAGAATGTATCTTACTTAACTGTCACAATCATTCCATGAAGTGCAAGATGAAGAGAGAGAGAAGCTAAGTGACTGGCTATAGGCCACAGGGCAGGTGAGGGGGTGGAGTGGGAACATGGCCCTGCTGGGTCTGACTTTCACTCCACTCCATGATCTCTGAGCTAATTTTAGTAGCATGCCTGCCTTTGAAAACTTGCCAGTTGCCTTCTATGGAGATTTATGGCATGAAGACACTGAGCTGGAGGTACAGAGTCGGCACAATCCATCCAGAGCAACATG
This sequence comes from Nannospalax galili, assembly GCF_000622305.1. Lineage (NCBI taxonomy): Eukaryota > Metazoa > Chordata > Mammalia > Rodentia > Spalacidae > Nannospalax > Nannospalax galili. Next base: position 849,283 of record NW_008352136.1, read on the forward strand.
ACAGGAGTGGACCCTTCCAGTGCTCTTAGGGAGCAGGACTCAGAGGGGAAGTCACGATTCCTTCAGTTGTGTGATCTGCCTGCCCAGCAGTTTCTCATGCCTCAGATGCTGAGGAATAATTCTTGATTGGTGAGTATATGCCTGTTAGTAAAGGAGTTCTGTGAGCCCCCATTTGGAGGTGGATGGGTCCTCTGCATTAGAGGCAGAAGACAAAGGGCACTGAGGGTCTGAAACCAATGTCACCTGACTATACCAAATTGCTTCCAAACTATTTCGTGCAGCTCGGCTGGAGCTGTATCTGAAACATCTGGCTCCAGTGCAGACTAGCAAGCCAGACAGGGGGAGGTCCCGGCAGTCAGGGTAGGGCTCCAGGGACTCAGGCCTTTTGTCTGCTTTTCTCCCCCACTACAAGCTCCCAACAGAAAGTCTGATTTATGGTCCCCAAACCAGATACTGCCACAGGCTGTGCCTCTTACGAGATAAAGATGATCGAAGATAAGGGAGGGCTTGTCCATCTGTCCCAAGATAAGAAGCATCTCATTGTCGATGAATTCCTTGAATTCCTTGAGGTTACAGTTCATCTGTTTCTCTAATTCATTACGGATCTGTGGAGCAGAAAATATTACAAGTGATCTGCTAGAACAGCTGCCCACCTCCACACTATTGAAACCACAATGCATCTGTGGCTGTTTTCAGAAAGGATAGATTTTTTTTTTTCCTTTCTTTCCCCCAGAGTGATGCATTTAGATATAAGCAGTACACATGTGTGCAGGAATGTGGTCACTTGGCTGTAAGTTAATCCAACTAGAGGAAGCTTGAGTTTTTCAAACAAGGAACCTGATTTTCCAAAGATCTTTTCTACTGAGTTTAAAACATTTACACATTTACAATTAAATATCAAATATACCAAGAAGAAAGTCACTTTCTTCTTGTTGGGGATGGTATTAAAATATTATTTTAAAAAATGTATTAATTAAAACACGACTTCAGGCTGAGGCAGGAGGATTGATGAAGTAAACCGAGAGCTACATAGTGAGTTCCAGGCCAGCCTGGGCTATAGATGAGATTGTAACTCAAAATAATAAAAAATTTAAACAAACAAATGTACTTTCAACTTCTTTGATTCACCTAGTTTAAGCTGTTAGTATAATTTATTGCATTCATTGAAGAAAAAGCAATAAATAGATAGGGCCAGCATGATGGCTCAGTAGGTAAGGGTGCTTGTCACCAAGCCTGATGACCTGAGCTCAATGCCCAGAACCTACATGATGGAAAAAGAGAACTGACTCCCACAAGTTGTCTTCTGACCTCCACACACATCATACCCCTTCCCAAATAAATGAGTAAATGTATTTAAAATTTTTTTAAAGGAATGGATAAAAGAAAAATGACCCAAGGCAACATTAAACAACAGAAAAGCAGCCCAAGATTTGTAATGTCTCATGTATAACACAAGGCAATGTGGGACAGACAAGAGCAGGAAGGGGAACTGAAGGTCAAGGCTCCTTGGAGGCCTAAGGACTATAGAATTGTCCCCAAAGGTCAGACAGGTAAGGATCAGAGAGGATAGGAAATCAGCCCAAAGTCTCAGTGTTACTAGCAGTGGCGTGGGGACCAAACTAAAGCCTGGGCCCCTTCCACAACCCTGGGGCCACTGCAAAGGAGTGCAGAGGAGCTACCAGGGGCAGGTGAATGGACGTAGAGACTGGGCCTGCTTCTGCTGGACTTTGGCAAGGCAAAAGAACACTATAAGCTTGGGCTGCTATAGGAGGGTCCTCTTACTTCTTTGGAGGTCACGTTTTCGAGATCCTGGCTCATCATGATGCTTCGGAGTTTGGCTTTGATGAGACGCTCAGTTCTTTCCCCCTCAGTTGGCCTGGGAAGAAATGACATGTAAGAAACTGCAGAACCATGGGCGGCCTAAGGTGGAGGTTACAGGAGCATCAGATCCTTGGGGGACTGTGACTTGGGCAGGTGGAAGCTATTCTGAGTGTTATGTGTTCAACTTGGGGAGGGGATGTACAGGAGGAGGAGCCCAGAGTGGAAAGAAAGTAAATTAGTGGGCAGGAGACTTTTCAGAGACTCGCTCCCCATGCAGGCCCCACTATGCTGGAGACTGTAACTACTAACATCTCCACACCTGTGGGCCCTCTGGTCTTCACCTGACATGACCTAGCTGTGGCCATCACTGCACCCTGAGTGGCCTGTCCTAGCTTCTGTCATCTCTCACATAAAATCAAAGCCTGTGACTCCCCTATAACTCCTACATGCCAGCACTGATGTTAACTAAGTCTTGGGACCATAAAGGCCAGGACAGTCCTGCCCCAGGACAATTCAACTACCTAAGGTAGCCACCACCATTCCCCATTCCTTCTCATGACTTCTTGGTGGCCTCTAGTCATTTTGGCTGCTCTTTTCTGGACACACTGGAGCTTGTCAACAGCCCTCTTAAAACTGGTATTCCAGCAGAGCATCACCTTCTGAGGGAACAGGACCCTGATCCAGAGAAGCCTGAACAACTCCCTTTTCTTTAAACTGGACTTTAGGGGCTGGAGAGATGGCTCAGCAGTTAAGAGCACTGACTCTTGGGTTCGATTCCCAGCACCCACATGGTGACTAACAACCATCCATAACTCCAGTTCCGGGGGAATCCAATGCCTTCTGACTTTCACGGGCATTGCATGACATAGGTGCACTTACACACATGCAGGCAATACACCCATACACATAAAATAAAAATAATAAAATATGTTTCAATTGGATTTTAGAAAGCGTGGCCTCAGGTCACACACTTGGCTGTGGTTGCTGTGAAGGCAGACTGCCCTCAGGAATCAAGGCACCCAAGACAGTAGACTCAGAGTTCATATTCTCCCGAGAGAAGGCATTCCAAATGAAGTCACTAGCAACCTACAGGGACAAGGTCTGGACACAGAGCACCTGCAGGACAGGAGATACAGGGCAGAATGTTCCTGCAGCCATCTGATGGGAGGGAGGGACGTGCTCTACACAAATGCACTTATTTTGGTGGGAGGGGCCTGCTGCAGATGCTTTTTGTGGAGACTGCCCACAGGCTTAGGTTAGAGCCCTGTTTCAAAAACTGGTTCTGGGAGGACAGGTGTGGTTGTGCATGCCTTTAATCCCAGCACAGAGACAGGGGCAGGTGTTATCTCTATGAGTTCAAGGCCAGTCTGGTCTATGTAGTGAGTTCCAGGCCGGCCAGGGATACATTGTGAGACCCTGCCTCAAATACTCCCTGCCTGCCACAAAAAAACCCTTGCTCTGGGAAGGGGCTCTCAGTGGAGAGGCTGTAAGAAGGCGGCCACTACACATACTTGTCAACAAACAGTGCTGGGGAGTCGGGTCGCGTGGACTCCAGGTCCTGCATGGCGTTCCATTCATTGATGCAGCTCTGCTCGGAGCCGATGCAGCTCTCATAGTAGGTGGCCCAGACAAGCGCCACACCCCCAGGGAAGTAGTTGTGCCTTCGTGCCACTTCACAAGCTTTGTGAAGCACTTGCAGGGCAGACCTGGAGTTGGGAAGGGAGAGACTCAGGCCTGGGGAAGCACAAGAGGGGTTAGGGTCTCCCACCCGCAAAGAGTGGAATGGGGCAGTAGGAAGGGCGGTTCAGAAAGGAGGCTCTGCTTACATGGTGTGTGAGACATGTGACAGCTGTCAGATCCCAGAGCCAGTCTCTAGACCTGTGCATCAACTGAGTCCACGAGTGGACAGACTGTCCCCAACTGTTTCCAAAAGAATGGACAGGAGTAGTGGCAACCCTCTTACAGCTTCATAATGATTCCAAACAGGCTGTTTCACATTCCATCAACTAACTCTAAAGAATTAAGACCTACTATTCAAGCCACAATAGCTTTGAATGCAGGACCCCAAGGCAGCCTAGCGGTGGGAAAGAAACAGAGAGTAAGGACATCTGCCTTAGGTCTTAAAATACATATTTTTTTAGTCACCGTCTTTTATTTCTTTTGACAAAAATTCAGGCTGAGAATTTCTCAGCCAATGGGGTGACTGAGGTATCAGCAAAGGGCAGAAGGGGCCTCTGAAGGGAGGGAGGATGTACCAGAGCTGGCTTGCACGACGGCACACAAACTGCCGGCCGCCTCACCCTCCTCACGTGTACATACTGTCCTACCTCTAGGCTGGTTGAGAGAATAAACTAAATTTAGCTCTGGTTCCTCAGAATTTAGAACGTGTGGGACACAAAAAACATCTGGGGCATCTACTGGTTGGTTCATCCTCAGAATACTGACTTCATGCCCCCCTCCATGACCCTGAATTGAGTGCAGAGTCGGGTAACAGGAGGGAGTGAAACAGCATTAACCAGTGGCCACGAGAGAGCTCTGCATGAGAAAAGGGGTCGCTTTGGAATGCTCATCTGGTGCCCATCTGGCTCAAGGCTTTTTCCAACTTATTTGGACTATTCTTTTACACTTCATACAGGAACAGTTTAGCCCACTGGAGTGTCCAGGCTTTTGATACCATATATGACAGTGTCATCTACAAATGTGTTGAACCATATCCACGTCTCTCCTATGATGTATGTGGCTCCTGGGCCTGAGGTTGGACTTCCCTAAGAGGAAGATCTAAGATGAGCCACGTTCTGGGAAGTATGGGCATGACCACTTGCCAGTGCGGTGTTCACCCAGACACTGCATCCCCAAGGCAGAGGGGGTCCCAGGGCAACCCTTCCTGTCCCGGAATCCAGGACCTACATACAACCAGTATTCTGAGGCCCAACACCCCATAAGAACACCTGCCCAGCTTTCTTGGTATGACATAAGATTTTGTTCATGTGTGCTTGACCACTCTCTCAACACACTTTAAACTCTAAGAGGCAGATCTGTGTCCATTCTATAGTCCCTCAGAGCCCCAGCGTAGCAGAGTGCTGTACAAACTTCACTGCACAAACTGTGTGCCAGGTACATGGATTAAGTGAATTTATGACAGGATGGCATTTATCAGCAGGTTGATAGGTTAAACTGCTCAATAATAATAATAAAGTTTAAAATGGGTATAGTATTTGAATTTTCATTTTTCCAACAAAGACATCACATAATAAAAAAGCATATGAAAAAATGTTCAACATTAACTATCATTAGGAAAATGTAACTTAAAACCACACTGAGGGGCTCAAGAATGGCTCAGTGGTTAAGAGCACATACTGAATTTGGTTCCCAGCACCTACATTAGGTGGCTCATAGCACCTGTAACTCCAGTTCCAAGGGTTCCAATGCCCTCTTCTGGCCTCCATGGCTACTTGCACTCATGTGGCATGCATGCACAGGCAAAAACACAGAAATACATAATTTAAAAAAATTTTAAAAAACATATTGGGCAAGGGGCTGGAGAGATGGTTCAATAGTTAAGAACACTTGCTGCTCTTCCAGAGGACTTGGGTTCAATTTCCAGCACCCACACGGTAACTAACAACTGTCTGTAATTCCAGTTCCAGGGGATCCAACACCTTCTCTGGCCTCTGCAGGCAATGTATACATGTGATGCACTTACATACAGGCAGGCAGAATACACACATGAAATAAAAAGAATATATAAAATATTTTAAAAAAACACACTGAGGGGCTGGAGAGATGGCTTATTAGTTAAGGGCACAAGTCCAGTTCCCAGCACCCACATGGTGGTTAACAACTGTGCCTAACTCCAGTTCTAGGGGACCCGACACCCTCCTTTGGCCCCCACAGGCACCACACACACACACACACACACACACACACACACGGTGCACTTCTATATATGCAGGTAAAACACTCATACACATAGAATAAAAATAAATAAAAATTTAAAATTTAAAAACACATTGAGATACAACATCATAGCCATTAAGATAGTGATTAATAAACATAACAAGTGAACAGGAGTGGACAAGGATCTGGAGAAACTGGAGCCTCCTATTTTGCTGGTGGGAGTATTTGCAAAATGATGTGGGAAATAATTTGGTAGTTCTCCAAAGGGTTAACAGAATTACCATAGGACGCCACAGTTCTTCTTTGTAGCTACAGACTCAAAAGACCTGAAAGCAGAGCCTCAAACAAGCAAGTACACAGGCCTGATAAGAGCAGCAGTTTCTACAAGAGCCAAAGGCAGAAAAGCACCCAACAGGTGAGCAGATAAGACACAAAATGCAATGCTATTTGGCTTTGTAAAAGAGTGAAATGCTGATATGTGCTACAACATGAATGAAGTTATGTTAAGGGAAAAGAGTGAGGTGCAGAAGGACAAATACTGTGTGAGTTCACTCATGTGGTTCTGAGAATAGGTGAGTTCACGAGGACAGAAGAAGGGAAGAGTTTCTGTCTGGGATGATGAAATGGTTTTGTAAATGGACAGTGGTGATGGCTGCCCAACGCTGTGAATGTACTTAACTGACACTGAATTAAACACCTTGCAATAGCTAAAGTGGTTATTCATGTTACATGTGTTTTCATACACACGCACACACACACACACACACTCTCTCTCTCTCTCTCTCTCCTACATTAGCTTCTAAATAGAAGTGGTTTTTCTATTCATGCTGTCAGAAAAATATTTCTAAGGAGCTGAAAATCCATTAAACCACACTTACCACATGGCCTGGACAGACACAGGCTTAAATATGTGCATCCTGCCTGCTGTGCTCACGCTGAACCCACTGAGAATGGAAAACAGAGAAAAAGACATGGTGGTGAGAACACTTAGAGACCTTGGGATCAGTCCCACCTTGGACCCAGGCAGGCCTCCCACTCTCCCATGAGGGATTTTGGTGCTGCCACATTAGACAAGGACAAAATCAGAGAAGCTCCTGTCAATCAAGACTTGTTTTCAAGCCCAAGAGGTAAGCTCTACAATGATAGCAAGTCTAGTAAAGGGTGTGAGGCAGAGCTTCCAATATCATCCCTTTCTTCCCACATGGCTCCTGTCCGTCTGCCACTTGCTAACAAGCTCCCTTCCCATGAGCTACATCCCCACCTAGAAAACACCCTCATTCTCACAGCACTTAAACAAAGTAAATCTTTATTCTTCATTCCAGTTCTCAGAAGCCTTCCCGGAATCCCATGGCAAGCAGTTTCCTATTTCACTTCTTTCCTCCCATCACAGCACCATGCACTTCCCTGGGAGTGAGTGCGGGTGGAACCCAGATACACCTTCAACCCTTATTAACGTGCCCAGGCTGAGCTGGTTAAGTCCTCCTCTGAAGCCCCTATACTGGCACCTGGGACACTGCTGGACTCATCAGCTGTGTCCTTCCTGGCACCCAGGATGCGGTGAGTTACTCCACTGTGTTACCTTGACCTGCCACCTCTCAGGGCACAGCCCAGGGCAGGCCGAAAGTGAGTATTAAGAGATCAAATGTCAGTTGGATGCTGTTCTTGAACTTCAGGCAACAGCAGACCTGGTGTAACCCATTTCCAGCGTTATTTCACATGCTACACTCCCTTAAAGAACATCCAAAGTGCATCTTCCTATGAGCCTCGCTGGAAAGCACCACCATATCTAACACAATCAGCCCACCACACATGGGTATCCCAAGATTCAGTCCCCGCTGGTGCCCTGGTATACAGGGAAAAGAATTTTTAAAGGTATGTCTGTACCCGTCTCCATCGAGGTGGATCTTGGTGTCACTCCACAGTCGGAGAACCATCCCGATGGTACAGCTTTTGCTACATGGGGAAGAGAAGACACTGGAGTCAGCTGCCCATGCACATGCAGTCTTCCTTCTGTCTCTGTGCCCTGCTGGTCCAGGCTACAAATGTCCACATTGGACCTGGGACAAGCTGCTGTGTATACATAGGGAAGGAGCTCCCACACTGTCTGGGTAGGGTCCACTCACTACTGGATTCTAGAAAACACAGGTCTGGGGTGGTCTGGCTAGTGGGAGTCAGCAAATGCCCGAACCATTTTCATGTGGCTGTAACTCTACAAACTGACTGAGGCACTTGAGTACTGGGGACAAGCAGCTGACCCCAACACCCACACTGCAGTGGGGGAGAACTACTAGGGGCCATGCTTAGCCATGGTATGCAGGCAAGTAGTGACAGCCAATCCCAGCCTTGTGTGTCCTGGAATAAAGGAGACAGGAGGGTCCCCGCATCACTCCTTCAGCTTACACTCATACTTGTTTTTCTACCTTTCATGCCACTGCCATTTTATGAACTAGCTCAACCTAGTTCTGTTTTGTCTGTCCTATCAGTGAAATGATACTCACCTACTTCAGAGACTGGCACTACTTACAAACAGAAAGCAAGGCTTATCAGGGGTCTCCTCAGATTGTGATGAAAACTCTCTGGGCATTTATAAAAAGAGTTAGCTTTTGAGAAACTGCTGTGACTGTGCCAAGGGCCAACCCCACACCCCTCAGGAATCCTGAGCTTGTTATCTCTGCCACAGCTTACCAGGCTCTCGAGGGTAGGAGGGAGATGTTATGCCCAGGCACTCTGGAGCTCTGGGAGCCACCTCATGTTCTAGAGCATGGCCCACCAAGTGCATCCTTGTGATCCTGTGCTTCCTATCTGTGGGGAAGGGAGTTTCAAGGCTTCCAGGTTAAGCTGGACTAAGCTTTGAGCTGGGCAAGTTCTCTAAGTCCCCTTCCTGCAGGTCTACCCATTTGCAAAGGTCTCTCTCTATTTCCTTTGTGGAGCTGGAAAATAAGATTCATGTTGGGCCTCACGGAGCTCTGAGACCCACTCAGCTGTGTCAGCCAAGAAGCAGGGATCATTTGGAGCCCCCAAATGACACACAGATTGCCTGGGAATGTGGAAGACCCAACTTAAGCAAAGTCTCAAGGAAGATAGGGGAATTTCCAGGAAAGGCAGAGGCTGAAATTGAAGAGATCAGAAGGGAGCAGGTGAGGGCGACACTAGCAGATGGACAGCCCGGGGGACTAGAGCCCAGTGCACCAGCCACACTATGACATGACAGTAAGAATTCCACAAATTCCCCACGGCTGTTATTACCGTGACTCTCCAGTATTCCCAAGTGACTGACAATGAAGTTCGACAGTGGAGGAGGAGGGCCTGTGGGTGATATACGCAGGCAGCAGGGAAGGGCTGGAGTTAGAGAAATTGCATCTTTATAGAGGCTGAATGACCCTGAAAGATGAGGGGAGTGGGAACACTGTGGGAGAAGAGAGCAGGTTCCAAGTCTCTGTGAGACAAGAACAGAGACGCTGGCTGGACCTGGACTGGCCTGGACATGCAAGAAGAGGCAGGCCCAGCAGGAGAGCCCATTTGAAAGATCTTTTTTATTTATTTATTATTTACCATTTATTTACTGAGTGTGTGTTTGGGGTGTGTGTGCATGCTTCAGTGTGTGTCTAAATATCTTTTAAAAATATTTTATTTGTTATTTTTATTTTATGTGTATGAGTGTATTATATGTATATAAGTACACTCATGTTGTGCAATGCCTCGGAAGTCAGAAGAGGGCATGGATCCCCTGGTACTGGTGTTACGGACGGTTGTTAGCTGCCATGTGGGTACTGGGAACTGAACCTGGGTCCCTCTGTAAGAGCAGCTAGTGCTCTTAACCACTGAGCTCTCTCTCCAGCCCCATTTTGGAAGATCTTTACAGATGACAAAACACTACTAGGTGGAGGCCAATATTACATGCCTAAGACACTGAAAATGCGTGAATCTGAAGCACAAAGTTAACCCCAGGTCAAATCTGTGATGGCCATCCTGGCTCCCAAGGGAGAGCCTGCGGACTCAGAATGCTAATGGAACTGGAGAGGGGGCTTCAGGCCACCACTCCTTCAACAGTCTTCTCTAACATGGCTCTTGGATGCTCTCTCACTGGGAACCCATGAGGTCACACTGAGGGGGCAGTGTTTCTCCCTTACCCCCACAAAGAAAACAAAACAGGGCAAGCATTCAGAAAAACAAGAGAATCATTACCTGGCAGGGCAGAGATTGCTGAGGAGGCCGGGGGGGGGGTAGGGGTTTCTTCCAGGCTCAGAGACAGCAGGACAGCCTGGTGCTCAGCTGCTACCACAACAGCGGAGAACGGCAAACCTACCTCCTTCCCTGACCTGAGAAAATGCCCAGGTACAGAAAACATGCATCACAGCTGCCTCGGTTCCAACTCCAGGGAAGGGCCCTTAGTTCCAGTCACCCATCACTCTCTGGACCCCCTTCCTAGGCACAGGAGATGGACACTGCCCTGGGGTTGACCCTGAAGCCAGGCTGTGGCTCTAGCTCAGGGTCCAGCTAGGGAGCCAGGGACCCATGAGAACCAAAGCTGAAGAGCTGAAGGATGGCAAGGAAGGGGAGGCATGAATCTGTGTGCACATGTACATGTCTAATGACCTTCCGTGACCTTGGAGTGCACCAGCACAGGTCATGTCTCTTGTATTCACTGATGCAGTTCCAGTACCTGGAAGGTCTGGCACAAGGGCTAACAAGTGCACATGTGACAAGTCCCAGAGTGAGTGAATGAACGAGTTGTATACAGGAGGGCTGCACACATCAAGAAAGAAGTGGGCTGTTGTACTGAGCTTTTTCTTGGACTTTACCCCTGTAGCCATGGCAACTAGAACAGACCCATACAGTGGTAGTCAAGTCTTTTGGTAGTGAAAACTGGCACCCCTTAGGGAAGGTCTGGAGACCCTCACCTGTAATTCTCACTATTACTCCCTTCCCCAGTTGCAGGGGACCTTGGGAGCCCCTAGACCATGTAGAGAAGTAAAAGTCTCACTGATAGTGGGACTCTGTGATGCACCTTCCATGAGGCTGCCATCCATGATGGAACTTTGTGATGATGCAGCTGTTTGGGGTCACCCTCACTTGTGCTCTGTTAAGACAGCCCAATAAACTCAATGATCTGTCATTGGTGTCCATCTAGGGTGGCTTTATAATCTTTTGCATCTTCCCAGTTAACCTAAGTTAACACGTTAATACAAGTCAGAGTCCTGGCCAGCTAGACCCTGAGATGACCATGTGGAATTCACTTCAGCCTCTGAGCTCCCGACTCCTCATCTGTATGATGGGAAGCAGGATTCCTACCCAGAAGGGTGCTTCAGGATTAACTGAGCAGTTCCCTGGATATCTGGCTAACAGTACTGTGCTCTGCAATGTAAGCAACAGAGATGATGGTGAGATCTGACTCCTGTGAGGCTTCTATAGTAAGGGCTAAAATGAGGGTACACTGCCAGGCATGGCAGCACACACCTTTAATCCTAGCACTTGGGAGGCACAGACTGGTGGATCTCTGTGAGTTCCAGGCCAGGCTGATCTATATAGTAAGACTGTCTCAAAAAAAAAAACCCCAAAACAAAACAACAACAAAAAACCAGACCACAGGAGACAGGCCCTTGTTCATGACCAGAGTGGACTACATGTGGTGAGAGGCATCCCTGGAGGGTTCCTACAGGGCTGAGTACTCATTTGAAGGACAATTCAATGCTGCTAAACACTAATGTCAGCCTGGTGAGGAGGCACATGCCTATAACTGCAGCACTCAGAAGGTTGAAGCAAGAGGATCACAAGTTCCACAACAGCCTGAACTATACAGTGAGAGTCTGCCTCACAACCATCCAAAAAGATAGGCCTTAGACTACTTCTACAGAATCTGCCTGGTGGCATCTCACTCTCACACCGAGCCCTCCACTCCCTGGTAACCCTACAGAGCGCCTCTTCCAAAACATGGCATGCTGCATGTTTTTCTAGATCATCCCTGACCCACACAAAGCCACAGATGTAGCTCTTCCTCTGATCCCTTCTGTGTGCCTCAACAATTTCTCATGGTGCCATGAGGCAATTGAGGAAAAGAGACAAAATAAATGTCACTCACACCTACCATGCAGCAGAGTCTTGGTCACCAGCTGTTGTCTCTGGGACTGTCTTCCTGCTACTGATTTGGCATGAACTGCAATTCAGACCCTCCTGCCACCCTGTGCACCCTTGTAACCACCTAGCTGCCTACTGGTCCTTACAACCCAGGTGGCATCACCCACCCGCCCATGTTCTCTGGCATTGTCTCGGTGCTCTCGCGTCTGTGGTGGTGACACTGCCTTCTATGCTAAGCCTCTATGGGGCCCAGAACTCTGTGTACTGAAGTGTCTTGGCTTGCTGGGGACCTAGCCCATTGATGGTAGGGGTGTGCCAATAATAGATCTGTCTATGACAAGCAACAGGTGGAGTTGGGGTATTATTCTGACAGATCTGGGGTTTGCCATGACTTGCTGCACATGGGCCTTTAAAGGCACAGACACATACACACACACACAGGTCATGAGGTAACTTATGTAGCCTCCTATTACAGGGAAATGTCTTCAACCCTCTGAGCAAGGACCTGCCAGAAACCACTGGGGGATCTACAGCATATCACCACCAACCAGACACCCCTGTGTGGGGTGTCTGCCCATCCTTCAGTGCTCATTTTAGCTGTTGCCCCCTTCGAAAGCATTCCTGGCTAGGCACCATTACAATCTGAGGTACCCACCAAATGTTCCTGTGCTGGAAGCTGGAGAGGAGGTGGCACTTTAGAGCCGGGGCCTGGTGGGAGGTGACAGGTGAATTAATGCTGGCTACACAGAGTCAAAGCAGTTCCTGTAAGAAGGAGCCTGGCATCTGCTGCTTCTGTCTGCCTGTCTCATCACATGATCTCCACACATCATCCCATCTCTGTGACGCTGTTTACCATGAGGCCCTTGCCAGAGGCCAAAGTGAACTTTCACACTGGACTTGCAGCCTCTAGAACTGCGAGCCAAATAAACTTCTTTTCTTTATAAACTATCCAACATCAAATATTTTGGTATATAACACAGAAAGTAGTCCGACACGCCTCCTCTCCTAGAGCTCCTAGCTCTAAGTCTCCAAGCACAGTATATGTTTTCTGCCCTCTCAGTAGATCCCAAACTTGATGACAGCAGAGACTGCATCTGGCACAAAACAGGGCACTTAAGGGCTGGGACAGCATGTTCTCCTGTTCCTGGAGCTTTGTTTGCTCCCTCCCTTCTATAGGCCACATTCCCACCCTCCTCTTCTGCAGATACGGGATATCAGGAAAGTCTTTTGCCAGAAGTGACTGGTCTCCTGCCCTGACAGGAACCACAAGACTCACCTTTCCTTACTGGAGAAGTCAACTCCCAGTAAGATGTTCTCCTCGGTGTCCTGGCGTCCGCTGCTGTATACCACCACCATATAGCGGACACGGTCTGTCCAGGCACTCTCCAGACGTACGGCCTGCAACAGGCAGGGATGATCTCACTGGTCTACCACCAGGTGGGCCGCCCTCCCTCCACCAAACTGAGACCAAGGGCTTTAGTTCTCCACTTTTTTTCCCTTTGCCAGGGAAGAAATGAAGACCAAATTCTTGAGAGCAGGACCAGGTCTCACTTACAACCCTCACACCATGGAGACATCTGCTGCAGAGGGGGCGCTTAACTATGTGCAATGAGACACAGGTGAAATGCATGAGATTTATGTTTAGCATAGACGACCACAGAGACCTGATACACCCCTGCTGCTGGCCCTTTTGGGGTGCTGGAGATGGAATCCAGGGCACTGTACAGCCCAGTAACGTGCTCTACTACTGAGCTGCATGTCAGTGCCTGGCTTTGGTCTACAATGTGGGAGAACGCGTACATATACAGAACCCCCCGCCCACTGCATTATTGAGAAGGGGTCCCTCGGTGTTTCATCCCACCCTCAGCTCTTACCAGCTTGATTCTGTCTTCACAGCGTAGGAGGTTGATCATCACTTGGAGATGCTGGGGCAGGTCACCTATAGGACCAAAGAGGAGTTTAAATGGTTACCCACCTACTTTCTAGGAAAAAGAAACTCCGACAGCCTGGAAGATCAGAGGCTAAAATTTCTCTACCCAAGCATGGGAGAGATGTCACACTGACTCTCACACAGACTCCTTCCTGCTCTCATTTCCCTCCTGGACCCTGTGATAAGGACAGGTGATACACAGCTTGTGTGCTGCTGTGGAAAGACTATCAGTGGTTTTTTAAATATAAAATTAGGAAAACACACACAGGCCTGGGGAGAACTATTACATCCAAGCAAACATTCCTGGGCAAGGTGGGGAGGCCCAAGTTACAGCTGGAGTAAGAAGTTTGCCAAGGGCTGAACCAATGACCAAGTGTCATTTACCCTCTTCAAACTCTTCTACATTTTCTGCAAGAGCTGGATGTTATTTCTAGACCCTGGGGGAATGTCTAAGTGATTACAGACAAAAGCGCTATGTGGGGTATCCAGAGAAATTATTTGAGGAGAAAACAATCTGCTATTGTCTTTTCATACAAAAAGTTATTAAGGTATTCTTTCTTTTTCCCTTCATTGCTAAAAGAAGTAATAATCTAGCAATCTAAGGCGGCAACAATCCTCCTGCCTCAGCCTCCTGGATTGGTGGGTCTACAAGTAAACACCATCATTCCCAGCTAGGGAAAGTTTAAGATTTTTTTAAAAATTAGGTATATATATGTGGGGGGTGTATGTGCATGTGTGAGTACAGGTGCCCGCAGAGTCCAGAAGAGGACACTGATCTCCCTGAAGCTGGAGTTGCAGGTGGTTGTGAGCTCAGTGCTAGAAACCGATCCTTTGTAACAGGAGTACATGCTCTTAACCATTGAGCCATCTCTCCAATCCCCTCTCCACTTTGACACAGTCTCACTATGTAGCCCAGGCTGGCCTCAAAGTTATACCCCTCCTAGGGCAGGCTTTGAACTTCCTTGGGAGCCTCTAGGTTGAGGTAAGGAGAATTTGCAGAGCTCGGAGGAAGTAAGCTCACTGGAGGTCTGGGTATACCAAAAAGGAGGGGCTACTGTGGCTGAGGTGCATCAGGTAGGGATCCCAATACTGCATTTCCACTAGCCTAACTCACCCTCCTAAATGCTCGCACGGTTTCATGTGAAGAAAAGGCTCATCTGTAAATATGCTGATTTAGATGAGGGTATGAGGAAAACTAAAAAAATTTGATCCAGTTCAATTTTGTGCCCCAAAGAAACAGAATTACCTTTTTAAAAAAATAAATTGCTCTGTAGGGAGCTGAGAGTGTGGCTACGTGGTTACAGCACTGTCTAGTATGCAAGGCCCTGGGTTCCAGGCCCAGCGCTGCAGGGAACAACGTGACAACAGCACCACGGTCTCTAGGTTTCCCGAGGAACCCTGGAAGGAGCAACACTGAGTTTTGGGGTCAGATGCTTCAGCAAAGTACAATAACAACTCCTTTTGCAAAGAGCATCTTTTCATTTTAAAGCAGAATGACTGACATGCAAAGTCTAAATGACACTTCCTGCCACGTGTAGTGGCACATGACTTTAGTCCCAGCACTTGGAGGATCTCTGTGAATTCCAGGCCAGCCACGGCTACATAGTGAGACCCTGTCTCAACCCACCCCCCCAAAAAACAACCCCCCCAAATCCCAAACAAACAACAAAGAAGGGCATTTCCTGTCTCAGAGAAATCAAGTTTTCAGAAACTTGCCCCTCTAGTCAGGAGGGCAAATCTCATGTTCAGTGTTCTTTCCACAATAAATAAAACTTGAAGGAAAAAAAAATAAAAACATAACTAAAGGTGCTGCCAGTCCCCTGTCTTTCCAATGAGAAGATGCACCCTACACTGGAACTGCTATCTGTGAGGTATGATCTGCAGATAATGGCTTTCTTCATTTAAGGGGGACCCCACTTGCCATGTCTCCAAAGCCATGGTATCACATGGCCACCACACGTTGGTTCTACACTGTCCTGGGTCCTCCCACCACCCACCCTAAGTTACACAAATGAAAGCAAACCCCAATTCCTGTGCTCCATAAATACCAGGATGAAAGGCATTTTGCACACAGATAAACTGCTTTCAGTGGGACTTGCAGCTGAGATGTGAACTGCTGACAGACAGAAATCCACACCTCCAGCCTGACAGCCACACATAGATCGGAGGACAGAAGCCAAAGTCCAGGCCCCACATAGGGCCTCAAATCGATTGGACAGGCTGAATTCAACCTGATCAGCTTCTCTGTGGACAGAATGAACCCTTGATTAATCCACTCTGCAGAGTGGTTAATGAAAGAACTTAATGGCAATTCTAGTAAAAAAGAAACAAATGCAGAGTCTAGACCATGTCTGCCTCACAGTTATGTGTTGGCTATCCCAGGTCAATGGTAGCTTTTTTGCCTTCCTGAGCCACCAATGGTTCTGGACCCCAAGGACAGAAGGGTCAGCCAGTCAGTGGCTTCCTTCCTGCCCTGTGTGCATTCAAGGGACACAGAGACCAGCTTTTCAGGAGTTGGGTATAAAGTGACTTTGCACTTGCTGCCCCAAGTTCACTCACAAAAGGGACAAGTTTCACTCCTTTAAACATTTTTAAAATTTGTTTTTATTTTATATGTATGAGCATTTTACCTGCATGTATGTAGTGCACCATGTGTGTACAATGCCCATAGAGGACAGAAGTGGGTGTTGAATTGCCTGGAACTGGAGTTATGGGCAACTGTTACCTGCCATGTGGGTGATGGGAACTGAACCTGGGTCCTCTGGAAGAGCAATCAGTGCTCTTAACCACTGAGCCGTTTCTCCAGCCCCACATTTCACTCTTGAAGCAAAGCTTGAACATTCTTTTTGTTGTATGTGCTATGGTTAAGACATGGACAATGGCTAAGTTTCTAACACCAGAGATTCAAGAATGATGGTTCTTTCTGTAGTTTTATTAGATAATAAGTCACCGTAGTAATTTACAGCTATTCACAGCATCACTCACTGTAAAGGTGGGCATGTGATGACGTGATGTGCATAATTGTGGGTGTGTGTGCCTTTTGTTTGAGATAGGGTTTGTTACCGGCCCAGAACTCCATCAAATAGACTAGTTAGCTGGTCAGTGAGCTCTAAGGAGCTGCCTGTCTCTACCTCCCATCTTGCCATCACTGAGATTACAAATGCGTGCCACCACACCTGGCCTTTTTGATGTGTATTCTAGAGATCTGGACTCAGGTCCTCGCGCTTTTGAGGCCAGCCCTTTATGAACTCTGCCATCTCCCCAGCTCCCTGATGTGCACAAAGTCTTATTTTATTTTGCTTTTTGAAGCAAGGTCTTGCTTTGTAGTCCACGCTGGCCTTGAACTCATGATTTCCCTGTCTCAGCTTCCCAGGTGCTGGGATTACCACCATGTCTGGCCATATGCATAACTGTTACTTTCCTATTATCTGAGGCCTGTGATGCCCATTGTAAAGATTAGGAAACTGAGGCTCAGAAGTATACTATGCCTGCTCAGGAAATCATAGAACTATGTTAGAAGCCAGGTCTGCTGGCTCCAATGCAAGCTTTTCTTTAAATATTTCATTTATTATTTTTATTTTTTATGTGTATGAGTGTATTGCCTGCATGTATGTAAGTACACCTGTGTCATGTAATGCAACAGAGTTCAGAGAGGGTGTCAGATGCCCTGGAACTGGAGTTATAGATGGTTGTCAGAGACCATGCAGGTACTGGGAATCGAACCCAGGTCCTCTGTAAGAGCAGCTAGTGCTCTTAACCACTCTTCTTTTTAAACAGGACAGTCTCACTATGTAACCTAGATGTCCTGAAACTCACTATGTAGCCTAGGCTAGCTTTGAATTCATGATCCTTCTGCCTCTACCACCCCCTGTGCTGGGCTCATCAATCAACCAGCTCCAAAGCAAATACTGTTTCCATATACCATACTGCTTCCTTGTACAGGACAATGATTTTCTTAGAGGACAACAGACCTACATCTTGATTATAAGTATCAGTATACGAAAATATGGACAGAGCTCTGGTGTTTGCCACAAATTGCAAGGTATGAAATTCTACCCTTAGCACTTAGATCTAAAATGAAGCTCAGAGGTTGGAGGTTAAGCAAACAAAATGAGCACAGAAGGTGAAGAACTGTCTAGTTGCTACTTGGGCTGCAGCTTTGAAAGATAAAGACCTTCCCATCTCTTGGACATTCAAACCCCAGCTGCCTTGGAGAGGTGCCCCAGAGGCCACAACTTATTACAAAGACCCACTTGTATGCAAATGTCTGTTGAATTCCTCTGTCAATCTGTCTTCAGTTTCAGAGTCAAGAAGCTTAAGAAAACCAGTCTTGGAACTTTGGTGGCAGTTCTTACTAGTTTGCTCTTGGACCTATATGAATATTCGATTTGGTCCCAACTTTTTTACTTCTAGCCTTTCCCAAAAGATGGTCATTATAGATTAAAGACAACTCATCACAGTGACTACTCGGAGTGGCAGAATGGAAGCCAAAGGCTCTTACACTGTTTTAGTGGGTTTTTTCAAATGTTTGGAGAAATGGTACAGCCCCAGGCTAGGGATGTAGAACCTGAGGGCTTGATTTCAAAGGACCATCATCCAACTGGAATGCATGTTGGTACAGCTTATTCAAAAGTCATACTATGGCCAGCCTGGTCTACACAGTGAATTCCAAGCTAGCTGGGGCTACAGGGAGACCCTGTTGCAACAAAGAAAGTCACACTATAACTTGAAACCTTCAGGCAACTGATAAACTGCATATAAGGAATCTTTACATCTCAAAAGGGCACTGGCACTGCTGACTTACTAAGTGTGTGTGCATGAGCTTAAAAGGTTCAGTAGCTATGAGTGCCACCCAAGCTTCCACCTGTCCTGGTCATTGCAACCCAGTGTTCCACTATTTCCTTGGCCTCAAGAACTAGCAAATTGCTTCCCACCAACTTCCCCAGAAGATTTTCTGGTTGCAGTTTTGGAGAAGAAGTCCCAGTTTATGAGTATCAACGCAGAGCTGTCACCTGCATGTTTGTGAGGATGCTGAAGACTCCGCTGGCCCTGAGGGCTGTTTCCCTGTTGTAAGAAGAGGGCTGCTCCTTTCACCATGAAAAAGCTCTCGCTTAAGCTGGGAAGAACAAAACCAGAGCACAGTTAGATCAATTTTGCAAGAAAAATGGTCCCAGACACACTGCCGATCTGGGAACGCTTCAGAGCAGACAAAAGGCCTATGAAATGAAATAGGATGAGATAGTTTTAACAACTTCGCACTATCCTCTTCCTGAGCCTCACCTTGCTAACAGCCTGTTGCTGCTATATTCAGTGATGAACACGCTTCTCCTACAACTTCTGACCCCCACCCCGCTTCAGGAGGTCACCAAGAGTCTCTTCTGGGAGAAACTGGACAGGGCTCTTATATACACAGAGAACCCCCCCCCCCTCATTAGCAGAGGGTGATCCATTCACTCTGTGAGCTCCTAACTGACTCCCTGACTTTCAGTACAATCTCTGCTTCAAGGTGCTGTCCTTTGATGGAATATAAAGATGGCTTTCTCAGTGTGTATCCTTAAGAACCCTGGGTGGCTGCTAAATAGTGATTTATGTCAGTTAAGGTTGCCCTGGCCACTATTCTGCAGACGATCTTAAGGCAACCCATATTGAATTTCTCAGCAGAATGAGTTTTTACCTTTGTTGTTACTAAAATAGTAAAAACATTCATATTCAACCTGTAGCTTAAGAAGTCAGAATCAGGGCCAGGTCTATTATCCCAGTTACTTGGAAGGTCAAGCCACATATTGTCTCAAAATAGTAGAAAAATGGGAATATACAGCTCAGTGGTAAAGCACTGGTCTAGCATATAAAAGGCCCTTGGATCAATCTCCAGTTCCCCTCACTACGTTATATTATGACGAAAGACTGAGATGCATAACGGGAGGGAAGGGTCCCAAATAAGCAAACAAACATCCTTGCAATTTTCCACTCATAATTTGGCATCAAAAAAAATTCTTCAGGAGGGGACTGGAAAGATGGCTCAGCAGTTAAGAGCACTGGCTGCTCTTGCAAAGGACCTGAGTTCAGTTCCCAGCACCCATATGATGATGACTACCAAACGTCTGGAACTCCAGTTTCCAGGATATCTGACCCGACTCTTCTGGCCTCTGTGGCACACCGCACAGGTGCACTTACATACATGCAGGCAATATACTTATACACATAAAATTAAAAAAAAATTTAAATTCTTCAGTTTGTGTAGACATTAAGATTTATGAGAGAAGAAAGCCTCAGTTATTAAAAAATACCACAAACTCTGAAAATTATCCACAAAACACACCAAAATACTAATGGTGGCTTTGGTGGGTAGGACTATCCATGATTACCTTCTTTCTTCAGAATTTTCTGAAATTTCCACAGTGAATACAGTAACTTTTTTATGTTTTTGTTTTTTAGGACAGAGCCTCACTATGTAGCCCTGGCTGGCCTGGAACACACTATGTAGACCATGCTGGACTCAAATTCAGAGGTCAGCCAGCTTCTGTGCCTGGCCCCTCCCCAATGCTGGGATTAAAGGTATGTACCACCACTCCCTGCCTGACCAAATATTAACTTTTAAAGGGCTATTTTTGATTTTCAAAGTAACATAAAACACTATAATAAAAATTTTTATCTTTTACTAGTTTTGTGAAAGAGGATCACAGCTTAAATTACAGAGATCTATAAGGTTACAATAATCAAATAAGCAGGGGCTGGAGAGACAGCTCAGTAGTTAAGAACACTGGTTGCTCTTGCAGAGGACCCAGGCTTGATTCCCAGCACACAGTGACTAACAACCATCTGTAACTCCAGTTCCAGGGGAATCTGACACCCTCTTCTGACCTCCACAGGTATCGCATGGCACCAGTGCACTTACACACATGCAGGCAATACTCTCATACATATAAAATAAAAACAGGAAATATTTTTTAAAAAACAAGCAAGCAAACAAACAAAGCAAGCAACAACAAAACTTAGCTAAATCTAGCATGCGACTCTAAGTGCTAAAAAAACATCATTCAAACTAGCACAGGCCGACAGTTTCTGAGACAACTAAGCTTCTATGACAGTGGGTCCATATAAAATCTGTTCATTTTTATGGTCAAATTTTCCCAATGCACAGACTATTCAACTATGAGTGAATAAACCTGGCTCTGCCTCTCACGCTCAGACCTTTGAGTATGACAGCCTGCTATGTTGTGACAGTCACACAGCACTTCTTCCTGTGCCCTGCACACACCCAGCCACTTCCCACTCCATGACTGTCATATACCTGTGTATGAGTTTCAAGTGCTGACGAATCCAGGACTATAAATAACGCAAGGATGAGACAGGCCCTGTCTTTCAGTCTCACCTAACTCCTGGGAAGTGGGAAGCTCTTCAGCACCTACCTGACCCAGTTAAGAGCCAGGCTGTCTCTTTTCTCAGGCTGCAGAATTCCCTTCTTATCACCAAGTCAGCTCTCAGAACTATTCTGATCTCTATGATGCCCATCCAAATCTCAAAGAGCTGTGTGAAAAACTTCCAGTCATGAAACTTAAAATAACCATCAGTTGATTAAAGCAGCAGGGGAAAAGCGTTCAAGGCAACATCAACTCTTTTTGTTCTGAGTTTAGAGGAAAAAAAATCCATACTGACCAGAAACCAGAGCACTCTAGAAACAGTCAACCATTAACAGTGACCTTAGCCTTGGAAACCACAGGCAAAATTTCCCCTTGGTTTCCCTTCCATTTCCTTTGGAAAAAGGGAACAATGATAAAGAACAGGCCCAGTTTACCTCGTGACCTGTTATGAAGCCAGCTGTTCCTTAGTCTGCTAAGAATCGGAGCCTCCCCATCCACCCATGGAGTTGATTAGGGCCCTGAACTGCTGAGGTTTGCATCCTGACATCTCTCAGGTGGTTACTAACCATGGCAAGCCTGAACACCACAGGAAACTGCACTGCTCTCAGGGCTGCGGGGGTTCCCTATGTCCTGGAAATACAGGGTATGCAGCAGAATGTCAGTGACCACAGTGACTCTCAGGCTGAAATCAAGATGCTATGGGGAGGGTGCAAGTGTGGACAGACGTGGACTCTACACAAACAAGATAAAGCTATTCTTCATGCCCTGGCTTCAAGCCCCATCCCGGTCCCACTGCTACACCACAGCTTCTGGTGAGCTCAGGGTGGCTGATGAGCACTGCCCTCAATGGACAGACTGCACCTGGTTTTCTATTCTGAGTCCCTAATACCAAGAGGCTCAAGATCCTGATGTTCTTGAGCCTTGGCGCCTCCTGGGGAAGCCTTCTACCACATACACACCTTTACTAGGTACCGAGGATGAGGATGGGTACCAATCACCAACCACCCATCCTGACCAGAAAAACCAACCTTCTCACAAGTGATTTTAGTACCCTAAAAAGAGTGACAAGTTACAGAAGGTCTTACCCAGATAAAGAGAAATCATTCTCCTCCACAGCTGAAAAATCTTGTCTGCTCCCTACAACCTTGCCCAATGCTTTTATCTCCACAATATGAGTAAATTCTCAGATGCTGCCTACTTCCCATTGGGAAGACCTTGCAAGAGGAAAGTTTCTAAAGCACAGAAGACAGACACAACCCCCAATCATGCTCCCCTGAACCCTGGCCTTCACATGGAGTGCATCCGAACCATTATCTGCAGGAGAATGGAAGTCAACGGGGGCTTACGTACTAGTGTGGGCTGGAAACCTCCGACCGGCAGAGGTACTGAGCTGGCCGAAGGAAGACGCAAAAGTCAGAAAGATAAAAAAGTTCCATGATGGCTGCATTCACATCCTTAACAACCCTGATGAAACAGATGTGCCCAAAGAGGCCTGGCTGTCCGTGCCCTATTGAACAATCTAGGCTGGCCTTAGGGCAGCAGTGGAGTCCTCCTCCTCTGATGGTCCCACCCAAAGAGCAAGTGGCTCTTGTGGCACTGTCATCCTCAGATATTTTGTCTTAAAAAGGCCCTTGTCCCAGCATTCTCCAATGAAAGGCCCCATTCACATGGAACAGAGCCGCTAAAGGTCCTGCAGTCACTGAACTCCCACAGGCTGTTCTGCAGGCATTGGGAACAAGCGATGGGTGTGCATTAGGAACTGGGCGGGAAGCAGCTGGCCACCAAGTACCAAACCCCAGCAACAGGACCCCATCCTGGGTCAAACCCACACACCAAAAGACGTTGCTTTCTTTCAAATCTCCATCCATCCACCATGCAGGGACGTGGGTGGCTGCCACAGTTAGCTACGAGGTGTTTTCAAAAGCAGCTTCACATCTGAAAATGCTCCAGTCACATTTACAGCTCATGGAGGCACCTAGTGACCCTTGGCTGGGGTCATGCCAGGTGGAGGGAATCACATGTGCTTCTGTGAGGAGCTCTGAGAGGTGCAAGGTGTTCCAACAGGCCAAGATGCAAAGCTGCAACAGGCTCCCTCCCAAAGGGCTGGGATGTGATTCCCAAATGACCCAGCAGGAGATGCTGAGCACTGGCTGCATCCAGCCTTGCTTTTGCCCAGGGAAATAGTTAAAGACGTTAATAACACAACTTGGGCCAGAACTGGTGCCCTAAGGAGGGGAACCAGGCAGTGTGAAGGAAGGAAGTGCTTGTAACTGGTAGGCCTGGAACAATTCCTCAAGGATGGTGCACTGAGCCTCTGGAAGGTCTTGTCTGAGCTTCTCCCAGATCCCAAATGGACAGCTAATCTGCACTAGAGGAGTAAGGCAATCACATACTGCTGTTACTCTTACCTCTCAGAGAAGCAAACCACCGCTTGTCCAGGAACACACATCTTTACAGTTGGGGCTGACCTCTGTCCATGTGCCCCACACCCACCTTCCATCTCAAATCCTGGGACACCTTTCTTCTCATCTGGAGGGAAAATCTGCACTTCTACACCACTGCTGCCATCTCTGTGTATGCCTGCCCTGGTGGCCCACCGCAGTGTCACCCAGATACCAGGACACGGAGCATGTCCTCAGTCCTTCCCAGCATCCAAATGCATCATGCACAGCAAAGACTAAGCAATGACTCAGAGAAATAGAACTCCTGGCAGAGAAGGCCTGGCAACAGAATGTTCCACATGCCCAAGGGACAGTCAGAAGGGGTGGAGGACATATCACATCACCTGCTCACTCATACCATCAAGGCTGTGGGACAAGACATGTCATTCAGTCCTGCAGTGAGCGGGCCCACAGAGAAGCCACACTGATCAAGTTTTCTCATGGATGGGGCTCTCCTTCACCCAGGACTGACCTTGTGGCAGAGACTGCCCAAAGTGTTAGCTAGCCATGTCATTTTCTGTGACAATCATCAATAAGCACGCATGCTCCTCTTCAAAGGGGTGTAGCATCATTAGCACAGCAGAGGTCACACTGGGGCCCAAATCCCCTAAACACGACCTTCCCTGGAAGCAGCAGGAACAGTTTAGCTGGTAACTGTTAATGCCTAGCTTCAACCAAATGCCTTCAGTGTCTCAAACACTCTTGACCTCTAAAGGTGAGACATTAGAGGACACGAGATGATGACAGGAACAAAAGACTGGACCTCTGACAAGCCCTGCTGTTGACAAAGCACTTTGGTGGATGTCAGAGGAGGGCAGGCAGAGGCCCTCTGAGTTCAGCTCATCCACCACAAAACTCTGCAAGGCAGACAAAGTTGCCATTATCATTCTGATTTATATCTAAGAAAATGGGAAGTTACTTAAATATATTATTTTAGAATTTTTCATACTATTATCTCACAAAAAGTCAGAGTATATAAGCCTGAGGTATGGGCTTGATAAAGGAGGATTTCCAAATTAACTAGGCTGCTTAAAGCAAACTGAATTACCTCTTTAAAAACGTCTTAGTTAGGCCGAGCATAGTGGTGCACGCCTTTAATCCCAGCACTCTCGAGGCAGAGGTAGGTGGATCTCTGTTAAGTTCAAGGCCAGCCTGGTCTACATAGTGAGTTCCAGGCCAGCTAGGGCTACGGGGAGACTCTGTCTCAAAACAATTGTCTTTAAATTGCATTATTTTGCATATGCATGTGTGTGCATATGCGCACCTGTCACAGTGCACATATGGAGGTCGGAGGATAATTTTTGGAAGTCGGGTCTCTCCTTCCACCAGGTGGGGGCAAGCACCTTACCAAGGAGCCATCTCACCAGCCCTATTTTTTGTATTTTTAGAGACAGGGTCTCCTATGCAGTCTACACCATACAGGCTTCTCAAAATCCTTCTGCTTCTGCCTCCCAAAGCGCTGAAACTATAGGTTTGGGCCACCACACACCTGGCTTTAACTGAAGTACTTTTCCATGGATAGATTTCACCTTTGATTGTATTCAGCTCTGAGCATTACTAAGAGGACAGGGCTGATTCACCCCAACAACCTGAAGGTAATTCTAGAAAAAAAAAAAAAGAAAAAACCAAACTATTGTAACATTATCATTACAGAAAAGATGGGTGTTGACAAGCATTTCAAAGAGGAGGTCCCATTAATTCTGTCTAGATTAACAAGCTTTACTGAGTGTTTCCTACCTGCAATCTACAAATTCTGCTTTATACAACAGTTCCTTACAAGTTTGGTTAGCATGAATTGGTTTCTTATAACCTGATCATCCCTGAGTAAACTCATAAATTCAAACTGTAGAATGTGCAAAACTAGGAACCAAACCTGGGCTGTGGCTGGGCTGTCAGCCTGTCAACGGACATTCTCAGCACCCAGATGTCTAGTCCCTACAGGCATTCGATACAGAACTTTTACAGAAGTGACCTGCAGCTTCAATCTGAAGGATGCTTTACAGTTCAGAGAGCTCGCCTTCCACTGCTTCACCTAATTCCTACAATTCCATTTTTCTGATGAAAGATCCATGATGGGGAGATGAATGACTTGGTGGGGGTCGGGGGGAGAGCAAACAGGAGCCAAAGCACAACACCCTACATGCTCAATACCAGCAGCAGCTGGCCAAGCTGAGGACACAGAGCAGCCTCAAAACCATGCCTGGTTTAGATGGATTCAAGCCCCTGTATCTGGCACAGGGAAGCTTACAAAGCTTTGAAGGAGGGCTGGGTGGGTGAGGTGGCACACCCTGCAATCCCAGCACTCGGAAGGCAGAGGCAGGCAGATCTCTGGGAGTTACAGGTCAGTCCAGGCTACATAGAGAGTTCCAGGCTAGCCCAAATTACACAGTGAGACCCTGTCTCAAAACAAAAACAAAGATAAAAGAACCAAACAAAACAAAGATGTGGGGCTGGAGAGATGGCTCAGCAGTTAAGAACACTGGTTGTTCTTGCAGAAGACCCGGGTTCGAATCCCAGCACCCACATGGCAGCTAACAAACTGTCCGTGACTCCAGTTCCAGGGGATCCTACAGCCTCTTCTGTCCTCTGAGGGCATTGCACGACACAGTGCACTTATCTACATATAGGTAATACACGCATACACATAAAATAAAAATAATAAATAAAATATTTTTAAAAACCAACAAAGATGTGAAGGTGAATGGAAACTTACTACTTAGAGGTGATCTGGTGAAGATACAGGCAGGATGGAAAATTCTTTACACTGTTCTTACCAACAGATCTTCCTTCATTTTGCCCTGATGTTCAAAGTCACAGAGAACCCTGGTTGTACCAGACTTTTTTTCTTTTTAAGAAAGATTTATTTTTATTATTTTAATTACGTGCGCACATGAATGCAGTTGCCCCTAGTGGTGAGAAGGTGTTGGATCTCCTTGAGCTAGAGTTATAGGAAGTTATGAGCTGCCCAATATGGGTGCCGGGAGCCAAATGTGTGTCTTCTGCAAGAACAGCAAGCGCTCTTAATCGCTGAGCCATCTCTTCAGGCCCTAGACTTCTGATCTTTTATCTCATGCTTCTGGGTGCAATGTGGCAAGGTCTGGTTCCCAACATAGTCAAAGTATAAGAAAATAAACTCTGGGGCCATCTTCAAGCAGAGCTTCCCTAATGATTCTTCAAGTTCTTAAAGCTGATGGGGGAACTGGCTCCACAGGGCCTGGTGCTTTGGGAAAGGGGTTACAGGAAAAAAATGCTGGCAGGGCCGGTTTCAAGTCTTTGCTACTGGGCTATGTATTGTTTGGCTGGAGGCGTAGGCTTCCCTCAGAGAGAAGGAATGTCCAAAGGCACTGCAGACAGTAAGGCGGCCTCTGAGCCAGTCACATGACCTCCTTCATACCAACAGGAAGGAGCAAGCAGCTAAGTCTATCAGCAAGCACACCAGCAGGATTTTTGTTTCTGTGTAAGTAAGGCAGCTGGTGTGCCTGGACCTGGCTCTGCAAACCTAAAGATAATTCCTCGATGACCCTCCAAGAGCCCTCAGTCCCACAGGCAGCCAGAGCTAGGGCGGCTTTCTTCCTCATCTGGTACGCCAGGCACTAAGCCTCCTTAGTGAGGGCTGAGGTATAAAGGGTGCATTGTGCAGGAACTCTACGGCAGCAGAGACAACACAGCCAGCCAGAATCAACAGGGACGTGAAGAAAATGTGTTTGAAACAACTCAAAAATTCCAAGAACAGATTATCTTAACTGTTCTTGGGTACTTAGTGCTTTCTTTGGTATGTAGCCCCATCCCCTACTCATTAGTCACAGAGACATATTGTCAGGGGTCCCTTCCTTCCCAGTCTTGATGGCTACCCAGTTCTGGCCTTCCTCATCCCTGTGTGTCTGCAACACTAACTCAGCCTCCTGAGTGTGAGGAGTGTGGGGTGCCCAGACTGTCCGGAAAGACTGACCCGAGCACTCGCCCTCTCCCTTTGCCTCTCCCTCTGTCTCTGTCTCTCTCTGTCTCTTTCTCCACTGTCCACCATGGTCACCACTGGCCATATGAACCTACTATATACCTCAAATGTGGTTAGTGTGACCAAGGAACTGAATTCATAGTTCATAAATGTATGGCATGGGTGTTGCCCGCCTGTAATCCCAGTACGTGGGGGGCAGAGGCAGGTGGATCTCTGTGAGCTTGAGGACAACCTGGTTTACACAAATTCCAGCCCATCTAGGACTATACTGTGAGACACTGTTTCAAAAGCAAACATACAAAGAAAAGAAGAGAAAAAAAAGAAGGAAAAGACTGAGGAAATTGGCAGGATGTTTGCTGAGTATGTGTGAACCCCCGGTGTGAACCCCCAAGTTCAATCCTTAGAGACACACACACACACACACACACACACACACACACACACACACACAAATTAATTTATATACATAGGGCCAGCAGCTATGGCACAGGACAGAACAGCTTGGGTTCAGCCTCTCTCAGCTGGTCTCTGGCCTCAAGCCTACTCTGCACAGCTCCTAATCACTGCTCTCCGTACATTCTTTTCCAGCCCCAGAACTTTCCACAATGTGTCATCATCTAGAGTATTCAAACTTCTTGTGCTAACTACTTATGGAAGCCACACTTAGCTATCACATGTTAACTTAAACTTTACTCATCTGACAGGCCGTGACTTCAAAGAGCTTACAGTGTAGTTAGGAAAGGTACCGTTTAACAAAAACTTTTCCGAATTCTCTTGCACTTTCTCCTGCACCCCACAGTCTGCAATCTCTGCTTAGCCCATCTCCCACTGTCATCAGAAGCCCCTCTACTCCAGGTCTCTGTCCACAGCCTCTCCTTGCTCTGCCTGCCTCCCTACATGGTACCTGTCACCCAGAGCCACAACCTTCCCCAGGAAGCTTTCCCTAGCTGTCCTAGCAGCAAGCCATAGCTTTTCTGTGTATCTGCTAGCACCTTCTTTCATTTTGCAAGTGGGGAGACTGAGGTTTTGGGCGTTAAGTCACTTGTCCAAGTGACAGAAGCCCTCTGATTTGGATCCTGTCCCCACCCCACTGACAGTGAAACAATTGTCCTTCCAGCATATTTTAACTTCACAACTGGATATGGTAGACCAGGACACATCTAACTTTTGAATCTATTCCTGTGCCTGACATATAGGAGATTCAAAGCAAATAATGGTGAACTTTCTCCAGTATCAAAGCAACCCATGACTGACTCTCCCCAGTCAGTAACATAATCAATCGATTTGAAACCACCGAATAAAACAGAAAAACATGATTTTAGACAGATATTTCATAAATACATCAGAGGGCTGGGGGTGTAGCTCAGTTGACAGTGTGCCTGCTGAACACACACACAAGCACTCAGCACCATATAAGCCAGGTGTGGTGGTGCTTAACTATAATCCCAGCACTTGGGAGAAAGAAGCAGGAGGGTCAGAGTTCAAGGTCACCTTCTGCTACACAGCAAGTCTGGGGCCAGTCTGAGCTATATGAGACCCTGTCTCAAGGAAAAAAACCAAACAACTAATTAACTAGATTGGAAAGTACATTGATTGGGACAGGATACTGGCATATTTTAAAGTATCTTCCTAGGAAATACTTCTTAGCAGTAAAGGGGGAAGAATAACTGTACAGCCAGAAGTCAGGTAAAACCCACCACGGTGGCTTGGACGCCTGTCCTACAGTGTTAAAGGCTTGCTCTCCATAGGTGACCAAGCCAACAGTAGTCTTGGATACAAAGCGCCCAGGTCATGAACTTCAGAGAAGACTGAAGAATGTTCCAGATGGAAAGAACAGATAAATGCAATTAGTGATTCTGAGTTGAATCTTTTACTACACAGGACATCACTGGAACAACTTTTCTAGTTCTTAATTGTTTAAAAATTTTTTAAAAAATTTATGCCCCCCATCCCCCCCAGCACTGGGTTTTGAACCCAGGGCCAGGAACTTGCTAGACAAGTGCTCTACTTCTGAGCCTCACCCTCAACCCAGCTACTGATCATCCTTTTTGTTTTGTTTTCTGAGACATCTTGATATTCAGCCCAGGCTGGCCTTGAACTCCTGATCCTCTTGCCTTTGCCTCCCAAGTGCTGAGAATTACAGTGTGAGGTGCTTGTACTGATGGTCATTTTTACTGGCATATTTTGCAGCTTTCCCTTTGCGTCATTTACCCTCACATTTGGCAACCTTTTCTGCCTGAGGGCCCTTTTTTCCCACTTGGTGTTTTCCAGGACAGAAACTGAACTGTGGGGCACTTGGCTTTCCCAGTGCCTCTGGAGTCCAGTCCTCGAGGGTTTCTCCTTCCCGGTCCATATAAGACCTAATTTTAGCACTTTCCTCTTTTGAGGCCACAAAGTTGGACAGATGGGGGCCTGGCTTGCCCAAGTAACCCTCCCATTGTTAAGGGTAGGGTGTTGGAGCCCTGCAGGAAGTGACTCAACATCCTGCTGTGATGTCTGGGGAGGCTGCAGCTTTGGTACAAAGTGCTCCTGACCTAGCCTCTCAGGACCACAATTACACAGGTTAATTGGCAATATGGGCAGGCAGCGTCAGCACTCCCTGTGGACCTCAGGGCCACACCCAAGGCAACTTGCTTATCCATCCTGCTGAGTCTCCTTAGGAGCATCTGTAGGTGTCTAACAGGGTGAGTTTTTCAGAGGAACTGACCTGCTTGAGCTTTTGTTTTGAGAGAGGTCTGGCTATGTTCCCCAGGCTGGTCTTGAACCTGTGAGCTCCAGTGATGCTCCTGCTTTAGCCTCCCAAGTAGCTGGGACCACAAGTACATACACTACACCTGACACTGACTTGCTGGTGTTTTAAAGACATCACCAACCAGGTCTTGTTTCTCTTTTTGCTTTGATGGCCATAAAACTGTCTCAAAAAAGCCAAAACAAAAAAATCCCTTGAAGTCAGACTCTGGTAACTTCCGCAGTATCACACATTCTGCACATAAAACTTCCCTGACTATTTCTTCCTCCCTTGTCCAAGGCTCCATTTTTGCACTAGATTTTTAAAAATATTTTATTTATTATTTTTATTTTATGTGTATGAGTGTATTGCCTGCATGTATGTGAGTGCATCTGTGTCGTGTAATGCCGTGGAGATCAGAAGAGGGCTTCGGATTCCCCTGGAACTGGAGTTAAGGATGGTTCACAGCCGCCATGTGGGTGCTGGGAATATTTTTTTTTTTTTTTTTAACATCTCCTTAGTGTGTGTCTGTGTAGAGGTCAGAGGACAACTTATAGAAGTACGTTCTCTCCTTCCACCACTATGTGGGCTCCAGGGATCTGACTCAGGCTATTAGATCTGACTGAAAGCATCTTTACTGGCCTCTCACTAACATGAAGTTCTGTTGTTCTCTGAATTGATAAGCTGTTTCAAACCCTTTTGGAAGGAGCGATGGTAGACATAGGTCTCAGTTATCCCTGGATTAGGGCTAGGCAAGTGCTCTACTGTTGAGTTATATCCCCAGCTTTCCTTGGGGAGTCTTGTTGCTGCATTGGTAACTGAGCCGCAGTCAGTGGCCTCATCAGAGTTCCACCTGCAAGAGACAGATCTGGCATAGGTGGTTGGGACATGTGGAACTTAACAAATGATCCCTAAAGTGGGCAATCAGCTCAGCTGCCCCCCACCCATAGCCCATGCCCACGGGATACTCTGCAGATATTCATACCAGGTTTAGGTTTGGGGAAATATGCCCAGAGAAATCAGGGCCAGCCCATGCTTGGAGTGATTCTTCAGGCTGGGGCAGGGAGCTGCAGAGACAGCCAGGGTCAATTCTCAACAAAGGGACCTCCTAGCTGCCTTCTTTGAAACTGTCTTTTAAAAATAGCTTCAGGGCCAGGCGTGGTGGCACACGCATTTAATCCTAGCACTCAGGAGGCAGAGGTAGGTGGATCTCTGTGAGTTCGAGGCCAGCCTGGTCTACATAGTGAGTTCCAGAACAGCTGGGCTACAGGGAGACCCTGTCTCAAAAAGACAAAAACAAAACAAAACAAAAAACCCCCTCCAATTATAAAAGACAAGCAAAGAAAGAGAGAAAAGAAGAAAGAGAGAGAGAGAAAGAGAGAAAGAGAGGGAAGAAGGGAGGGAAGGAGGGAAAGAAATCTTTAAGAACAAAGGCAAGCCAGAATGCTTTTTAAAAGCTAAGAAAGCAGTACATGGATCAGCAGAACCTGAACCTTGGAGGAAACAGTTCAAGCACTGGGGTGGCCTTCACCAGTTCTACCTGGGCACCCGGGACCTTCACTGGTAAAATCACCCGCAGCTTAGCTACAGAGCAAGCGGCAAGACGGGCTCCTGTTACCATCCCAGAAGACGACTGCTCCTGTGCACCAGGGTGGGCCAACACCTCACCAGGACAAGACTGTCTCTAAACCTCATGGGAGTGGAAAGGATGGGAGTGATAAGGGGTCTTTCCAGTTTGGGGAGGGCAGGTACTTGGCCCAAGGTCATGGTCACAAAGATAAGAGGCGGGAGGCATACCCCAAATCTGAGGTTCTCCTGAGACCACATGGGGCCCATCTGCTTCCAGCTGTGCTTCTGTGGTAGTATCTCCCTATGATTCTTGCACTGTACCAGGGCAGCCAGAGCAGTTCCTGCCGTACCACATCCTGACCGTGGTGGAAGCCATCAAACATGCTGACCACCTTGGGAGTGGGAGCCAGTGGCTGCTCAGTGTTATCCTAGTCTGCAGAATAATGGCTCCTTTCAACCTTCACTAATCCTGGCTGCTCATTTTCAGGCTTCTTTGGA
Organism: Nannospalax galili; assembly: GCF_000622305.1. Classification (NCBI taxonomy): domain Eukaryota; kingdom Metazoa; phylum Chordata; class Mammalia; order Rodentia; family Spalacidae; genus Nannospalax; species Nannospalax galili. The sequence continues at coordinate 881,558 of NW_008352136.1, forward strand.
ACACAGAGACTTGATGGACCTTCTTGTCCTAGACATTTCTAACAAGCTGCCTGAGCCCAGGTCTGCCTGTAGGACCAGATGTGCCACAGATGAGGTCTGAGGCCAATGTTATGCAAGTGGTTCCGCTCCCAGTTAAGAGACGGCCAAGGTCCTGGTCCAGCCACACACCAAGAAATGTCTGATCTTGTTCTCACCGTGGAAATAAAACTCCTGAATGTCTGTTACAAATCTAAAAAGAACAAACAGAAGCCCAGTACAGACACATGAGTAGTCTGGTATGCAGTTTCTGCAGTGTACTGGTTACCAAGTTCACCCATGAGGCTGATGCCTGGTGGGTCTGAGGACTCTCCTTTTGAATCTGGGAGCTATAACCTAACCCTGTCTTTTAGAGTGAGGTTACTTGCCCAAGGTTACACAGCAAACATTTCCCTCACAGAAACCAAGGCTTTCTGACTCCGTTCATCTCTTTCTCCCTCTCTTTAAACATTTAATTTTACTTATTACTATTGTGTGCGTATATGAGTGAGGTACATGTGTGAGTGTGTAAAGGGGTGAGTGTGGAGGTCCGGGGGACAACCTGCAGGACTCAGATCTCTCTTATCATGTAGGTTCCAGGGATTAAACTCAGGTTGTGAGGTTTGGTGGCAAGTAGCTTTTCCTGCTGAGCCATCCTACCATCTTTCTCTGGTTTTTGAGAGAGGATCTCAATATGTAGCCCAGACTGACTTGGAACTTTCAATCTTCCTCCTTCGACCACCTGAACACTGGGAGCACAGGGTGTGCCACTGTGCCTAGCATCACAGTCTTTTCTTTTTTTTTAACCAGGAGGATAGATCATGTGAAGTCTGTTCAAGCATTCCACGTGTGTGTGTGTGTGTGTGTGTGTGTGTGTGTGTGTGTGTGTGTATACACTCCTGGGGTAGGGTATAAGGGAATGAGGCTCCATGGTATTCTTTGAAAAAGTCTAAGTACTACTAGCACTTTGAAATTTTAATAAAGAAGCTGGGTATGGCAGTGCACGACTTTATTTTTTTTATTTAATATTTTTATTTTATGTGTGTGCGTGTATTGCCTGTGTGTAGGTAACGGCACCCGTGTCATGCAATGCCTACAGAGGACAGAAGAGGCTGTCGGATCCCCTAGAACTGGAGTTATGAACAGTTGTTAGCTGCCATGTGGGTTCTGGGATTCGAACCCTGGTTTCTGCAGAACAACGAGTGTTCTTAAATGCTGAGCCATCTCCCCAGCCCCGGCAGTGCATGACTTTAATCCCAGCACTCAGGAGGCAGAGGCAGGAGGATCTCTGTGAGACCAAGGCTAGCCTGGTCTACATAGCAAGTTCCAGGCCAGCTGAGGCTGTAGGCTACAAGGGATACCCTGTCTCAAAAAAAAAAAACTAATGAAACCTACTAACATTAAGCAAAATTCACTTTAGATTAACCGTAGCAATAAGTTTAATTAAGCTGTGGCAGAATCAATTTAACTCTTCACCTCTCTGTCCTCATTCATCTCCACTATGGGACAGGTTTTCTAATTAAATTAAAAAGCTTAATACATACCGAAGGCAAATTCTAATTTTTAAAATTCAACATTCTGGGCTGGCAAGATGGCTCAGTAAGTAAGGGCACTTGCCATCAAGCCTGATGACCTGAGTTCAATCCCCAGAACCCATATGGTCAAAGGGAAACACTACTCCTGCAAGTTAACCTCTGACCTCTACATGTGCTTGGTGGCAGGGGAGGGGAGGAGAAATTAGAAGCTGAATGTAAACTTGCCTGTCTGCAGCCAGGGCACTACATGCAAGTTCTCAGGTACGGAGCTACCTTCAGCGCAGTCTCTCTGGGTCAGTTTCCAGAGGTACGGAACAGTCCTCTTGTGTGGTTTGGATCTGAAATGCCTTCCAGGCTCAGGGGTTTGACCACTGGGTCCCAGCTGCTAGGCTGTTTTGAGTAGCTTTTGGACAGGAGCCTTGTTGGGCCCTAGGAGCAGGGCTGATAGAGACAGGCTGCAATTTTGGCCCAAAGTTTCTAATCCACTGAGATGGGCATAGGCCACCCACAGCCATGCCTTCGCACCATGATGGACTGTATCCCCTCAAACGGTAGGGGTGTTCTTTGTGCATTATTGGTGGGGTCCTTGGGCCTCAGATTTTATTTCTGACAATTACCAGATTTTTGCAAAGATGGAATAAAACACTGCATTAAGGAGACCAGCCGGGTGGAGCAGGACCCAACCATCCCCATTCCTCTCCTCCAGCCCTGCTGTGTTTTTTCTCCTTAGTAAGTGTGACTATACTATTACTGGACTTGTTTATCTTCTGCCCTGTCTTGTCTCCCAATATGATGCCAGTAGCAAGGCAGTTTTGTCTGTTTTGCCCACTGCTATATTCCCAGCCCCAAACAAAGCTGACACACAGTAGGAATGCAGTAGGCATTTGTTAGTAAGAGGCTCCTAAACAGACTAGGATAGAGAGGTGTACAGAGAGCTACAAGTACTGGTCACCAAACTGCAAAGGGAAATGGCAGAAAAATCTGTCCTTTGTTTTCCAAGATCCAAGATTTTAGTTGGTCAACATAAGACTCTAGAATGCAGAAAGTTTGAATGTCTATAAGACCTCCAGTGCATGCCAGGCACTGAGGCTCAAGGCCAGGAAGACCATCCTCTGAATGCCTTGCATTCTGGTAGGCAGAACTGATCTCACACAACAGACGTACTCCACCACTGAGCTATGCCCCAGCCCACACATGCATATTGTCTCAACTGTTAAGTTTGTTAACTCAGCAACAGGTGACTGACACAGTGAACTATACACATGTCCAGTGTCCCTCTCCACCATGGCACACCGATTAAGTGGTTGCTTAATACCTCAGAGGACTTCACCTGGCAGATTATCAATAGAAGCTCCAAAACCCAGGTTGAAATAAACCCTTAAGCAGGGCAGAGAGGAACCCAGAGGACGGGCAGGACACCGGCAGGGTGTTCAATGAACAGAGGGTGGTGTACAGAGCAGAAGATGATGATCCACCTTGACACTATAGGGCAGGGACAAAGGGTGCCACATTACCACAGGCTTCAAGCAGGGTGGGAAACTCCAGGTGAAGACCACTAGGGAAGGAGCATGGGAGAAAGGCAGAGAGAGTCATGAGGGAGCTTACAGTTTACCCCTGAAACCAAGAAGAACCAGGAAGGTGCAAGCCTGCCGCCCTGGCCCAGACATCTGCTGGGCAAGCAATGGACAAGAACAAAAGCAACAAAAACTCTATTAGCATGTTGTGGACTTGACTTGGAAATGCTAGATTAAAGGAGAAAAAAAAATCACTACTGATCCTCACTCTGGGGACGGCACAGCCATATTACCTCCCCAGTGTCCTGTCTGGCACACAACCACTCGTTCCTCATGCCTGAGCTGACTCCCAGGATGGAGAGGGAGCCAGGAGTCACTGCCAGCAGGGCCACCTGCTTACCAATTCTCAGAGTCTTAACAGTGCTGCTTGCATAAGAGGCTGACAATCAACTCGGGCACCACTCACTGCTTGGCATCTGTCTTCTTCATCTGCATGCGAGACAATCAGTTCTTGAACACTTTCCAGAAGGCCTTCAGAGAAACTTTCAGGGTTTTAACTCTGACATCCCAATATGTACATCTTACTTTCATCCCACCAGAAGGTGGCCAGGTGTGGGCTGCAGGCTGCTATCTATGATGACCCCTCAAGCCTGGGACACATACCAGCCCCCTCATTCTCCTACCCCTGGGAGCCAGCATTTCACATAAGCAATGCCTTAGAAAGGCATTAAGTTCGCACATAGCCAACAAGCAAATCTGAACCCGATTCTGTACAAGGAGAATCCCATGAGCTACTCACCAGCCCCAGAGGCCCAGGCATTTCCTGATACACAGATGAGCTGCACTGAGGTAAAGGACAGGACTTCTCAGAGGCACAGAGCTTGGGCCAGAGACCACACACAGGCTTGCCTGACTCAGAGCCCCATACCCTCCTCATCTGTACCCCTCTACTTCTTATGTTTACAATCTACTACAGGGTCCAAAGTTCTTCTCTTTCAACTATCAAAATGCCAGCACGGGCAGAAAGCGAGGCCTTATTAAGAGGAGCACCAGCAGCTGGGGATGTGACAAAATCCCTATAGCTGCAACACGAGGGGTGGGTAGCCTCCATCACAGACAGAGAAGGAGGGCTACCTCTCTCTGATGCAAAGGAAGTCACGTTTGGGGTAAGAGCCCATTCAGTGGGCAGTGAGGAATGCAGCCTACTGAAAAGGATGTGGCTTAGGGAAAGGCACGGGCAGGAAGCCGTGCTGCTAGACAGAGGAACGGTATGTGAAGGGAACGGGCGAGGAAAGACAGAGAGGACATGTGAGGGACCAGGAGGGAGAAGCCTGAAGGACCATGAATGCTACACTGCGGTGGAGGGGTAGGGTGACAGGTGGCCCTGCAGTGCATCAGGACCAGAACAATGCCATCTCACAGGGACATGGGGAGAAGAAGAAGGGAGGTGAGACCCAGAAGGCTGAATCCATAGGGTTCAGGAAGCTGTCTCAAATGAGTAAGTCAGTCTGACTTCCTAGAAGGCTGGAAGGACAAACTATCACACTGTCCCTCAGTATCCATAGGAATTGGTGCCAGGATCCCCTCCCACAGAAACTAAACTCTGCAGGTGAGTAAGGCCATGGCATGAAATGTCACGGCATTTGTATATAACCTACTCACATTTTTTTGGCATGCTTTCCCTTTCAATTGCTTGTAATCCCTAAGACAAATAAGTCAGTGCTACAAACAGCTGCTATACCCTATTGCTTAGGGAATAATGAGAAAGAAAAAAAAATGAGTACATGTTCAATACTGATGCAATTATCCTAGGCCTACAGAGCACATGCCAGCAACGACGTACTGTTCAAATCTTTTCAATCCACAGCTGGCTGACACGGAGGATGTAGAACCCAAGGATGTGGAATCCAAGGGTGCAAAGGACCAACTGTAATCAAGGGTGGAGGGAAAGGAGGGAAGAGGAGAGAGCAAACCCCTGCTCCTCCAGTTCCCTGCCCCCCCAATAGTTATCCCTTAGAAACTAGAATCTGCATCAATCTGAAGCAAAAAGGAATCTCTCCCTCACTCTCCTGCCCCAAACAAAACCACCTGGCCATTCTCCAGTTTTTGTTCTGTCTTGCTTTTCTAGGAGAGACTAAGAGAGTACAGACCTGAAAATGCAAATGAGCCCTGGCTGTGAGTGAGTAGGGGTCAAAGGTCAAACTAGGACATAAGAACTTCCTTGTTAGAAAGCAGGGTGGTGGCTTTTGCCTTGAAAAGAGGGGTGAAAAGAACTTAAAAGGAGAATGAGTAGGCAAGCTCAGAAGCCAGCACACCCCCACCATGAGAACCCAGGACCCCATTACAGCCTGAGCTCTCCCTATAGTCACAGTGGCTTTGGGGCCTACTGTGAGCAGTGAAGAGGGACTTGCTGTGGCTGGCTAGATTTGCCATCCCGGGAGCTTCCAGCCACAAGTAAGCCCAGGGGAGTTCTGGGTTCTGGCCCTGGCAGTGCCTTAAGCTCCTGAGCTAGTTCATTCCCTCACTTGTGGGTCCAAGACAGCCGCTCAACTAGACAGCTGACTGGACTCCAGAGAGGCCGCAGGAGCCACCAGCTGAGGTTACAAACCACACTTAAAACATTTTTTTTGAGGCAGGATCTCATGATATAACTCTGGCTGCTCTTGAACTTTGTGTGTAGGCCTCACTTGAGATCCTCTTGCCTTAGCCTCTAGAGTGCTGGGATTACAAGTCTGCACCACCCTATCCCCCAGAGACCACGCTTTGAACAGAGTATTTCAAACACTAAACTTGAGGTTCAGATGCCTCTCCTGGAATTGGAAAGATATCTCCAGGGATGATTCGAGGATTCAATAGATGTAACAACCTACTGAGCTGATGTCAGGCCACCTTCCAGCCTATGTTGGGTCCTCTGAAGCTCCAGATCCAGCAAATTTGCCTTTCCTAATGAGGGAGGACCACAGACAAGGTTTCTTATCACTGCCCTTTCTAAGTTCTTAGCTGCAAACATTTCCAAACACTGTATCCCATTAATTAAGGGTAAAGACAAAACTAGTTCTTTGTCCCCAAAGGAGTCTAAGTGCAAGAGCTCAAAGTTCTCCCTGGCCCAACCCCTGGAGAGAAAAGGGATGGGCGGAGGCTGGAAGGAATTCTGACCCCAAGAAAGGGCCACAGGAGCAGGACACAGGAAGCTGCAGAGATTCTGAGGACCCCACCCCCACTCAGAGCTCCATTCCATATCCCAGCCTGCAGTCCTCCTACACAGAGGCTCTGCAGTGAAAGGTGACCCATTACTGCCCCCAGGAGTCAGTGTCTCTAGCTCGGGAACCCTGGCTAGGGCCAGGAGCCACCTAAAACCAACTGTGGATGAGCCAATTTGACCTTTGTCCTGAGCCCACCATTACCAGCCGGGGTCCGGGACTTCCCCACTAGGGTGGTGTTCACAAGCAATGTGTGGCACAATCAAAGGAATGGCTTCTCACTCAAACACACTCAAAGACAGGCCTGGGCCTATTTCTAGCACTTCTGTGTGAGTTTAACCCTGAGAACACCCTGCGCCTCCCTTAGTAATGAACAGCTGACCCCAGTTTCAAACACTTATTTCCTTTTCCAATTACCAGTCCTCCTCCCAAGATAAAATAGACTTTTGTTTTTAAGAGTGATGTCCCTGAGCTTGTTTATTGCAGTTGCATTCAGCTATTAGCCTAACAGATAACTAAAGGAAGCCTGAAGTTTTGGCAAAGAAAAACCAAGATGACTTTGGTGTCCCCTAGTGAACGCAGTAACTGAAGACTACATCTTAAGGGGATTTTCTAAAAAATGTATGTTTTATTATTTATTCATTTTTAATTTTTTATGGAATTTTTGTGTATTTCATACAGAAAATTATCTTTATACCCCCTTCCCCTTTGGTGCCCTACCATAGCCTCCACCCTCAGAGTTCATTCATTCTGTTATTTGTGTTAAAGCCTATCACATAAAGTTTTAACTGAGCACAGGAAAAGATTTCTCACAAGTACACACAAGAAACTCATCTTAAATGAACTGATAAACAGATGAGGTTGGAGATCGATGAGCAATGTTCTGACCTCAAAGGGAATTAAAGGCAGGATAAAGAAGTGAGAATATATATAATTATTATTAAAAAATAAAAAATTTAAATAGTGGAGGAAATCTCTGTAAGAAAATGTGTCGGGGGCCAGCGAGATGGCTTAGGAGGTAAAAGGCACTTGCTACCAAGCCCAAGAACCTAAGTTCAATCCTTGGGACCCACATGGCAGAAAGGGAGAAATGACTCCTCCAAGTTATCCTCTTACCTCCACACATACCCCCTGGAGCCTGTGCACACCCACATATACATATCTACACACACATACACACAAATAAATAAATGTAGTATTTTTTAAAAGAAAATGTGTCAAAATTCCCAGAACAGTAAGAACACTTATTTGCCTTCTTTTCCATATATTATATAAGATATTAAAGGCGTTTACAGGGCTGGGGGTGTAGTTCAGTAGAACTTGCTGAGCATGCCTGAGGCCCTGAGTTTGATCAGCAGCACTCTCACCAAAGTTGTTAATAGTTAATCATGTGTAATTTTTATTTAACAGTTTATTTATTGTGGTGCTACAGATGGACCCTGGCGTCTTGTGCATGCTAGGCAAGTGCTTTATCGCTGAGTTACATTCCCAGCTATTTTTTTTAAGAATTATTTTTTATATTTTTAAATTATGTGTATTTGTGTCTAAGCTTGTGCAGTGCCTGAAGAAGCCAGAAAAGGGCACTGAATTCCCCAGAGCTAGAGTTACAGGTAGATGTGGGTGTTGGGGAACAGAACTCAGATCCTCTATAAAAGCAATGTGCTCTTGACCAGTGAGCCATCTCTCCATGCTTTTTTTTTTTGGTCTTTTTGAGACAGGGTCTCTCTGTAGCCCCAGCTGTCCTGGAACTCACTATGTAGACCAGGCTGGCCTTGAGCTCACAGAGATCTGCCTGCCTCTGCCTCCTCAGTGCGGGGATTAAAGGCTTGCGTCACCATGCCTGGCCCAGTCTGCTTTTTTTTTTTTATAAAAGACAGGGTCTTGCTAGATAGACCAAATGGACCTCCAATTCATGGCTCCAGTCCTCCTGGCTCAGCTGGGATTACAGGTGTGTGCCACCATACACAATTCAACATATATAATATTTCCTTATTTCTATTTTTGTTTTTTTGGGGGTTTGGTGGTTTTTTTTTTTTTTTTTTTCCTTTGGTCCTTTTGAGACAGGGTCGCCCTGAAGCCTCAGCTGGCCTAGAACTCAGTATGTAGACCAGACTGGCCTCAGTCTCATAGAGATCCACCTGCCTATGTGGGGATGAATGACATGTGCCACCACACCTGGCTACACGTATATTTTAAAATATATTTTCTTTATCATATGGAAGGACTAAAAAACCCAGCCTCTTTTTAATTAAAAATGTATAGTACACAAAATAATGGATTTCATTATGATTTTTTTTGTTGAGGTTAGGTCTCCTATAGCTCAGGCTGGCCTTGAACTCCTTAAGCAGCTGATAATGACCTTGAACTCCTGAAACTCCTGCCTCTACCTCCCCAGTACTAGGATTACAAGTCTACACCACCACATCCAGCTTTCATTATGATATTTTTACACATGTAAAAATCTGTATATTCTTTTCAGAGAACAACAAAAGTATTCCTTACCTGCTTGGAAGGAAGACTTAAGGGCAAAAAGAAACATCTCTCACCTGAGGTTTAACTTTCTCTCTTCATCACTGCCAGCCTCCAACTATAGAGAAAGAAAGACAAAGTCACCCCACGACATCATTGTCAACCTTCACAGCAGGCTCTGGGCTCACCATCCCCATGTCAGGAAAAATAAAGACTTCAGGAAACTGGCTCCTTCCACACAGCCCTGCCCTCTCCTCGCCAACCTGATGTGCTGTCGCTGAGTCATGCCCACGGAGGAATTTCAGGTTTCCAAATGTTTATGGCCATTCTCACCACAGTCTAACGACAGACGCCTGTGAGCCAAGTATTTCCTACCCTGAAGTATTACCCAACACATTCTTTTAGTTCTCAGCTCAAAACTTGCTCTGGGCCTTATACCTAATGTTTGCTTTTAAGGGAAAAGGGGGCTACAGTTTAAGGAAATCTATTTCCCTTGTCAAGTTAGGCAAGAGCTGAGCCCAGGGAACATCATCTTAAAAATCCATTCCAAAGTTGGGCCACATACGTGTCATTCTAGCTATTAAGCAGGCTGAGGCAGGAGAACTGCTTGAGCCTGGTAGTTCAAGATCACCCGGAACAACATAGTATGGAAGTCTGTCTTAAAAAAGGCCATTCCAGGCCTTTGATCATGAAAGGTAGCCAAGCATTGAGCTGTTTGTGGGTCTCAAAAGCTCTTGCTGCTCCTCAAAGACTTAAATATTTAATAGGAAATGTTTTAGTCTGTTGGTGTTGGTTTATTTATATAAGTGAAAGAAAGGGATGTTTAATATTTCCTAAATGCTAAGGGCTAAGAGGCTGAACTCTATAATAAGCACCAATCACTACTTTTTCTTTCTGAAAGCACAAATGAAAAGAAAACATGTCCACTTAAACAAGGCTGCACCAGGGGCCTTTGTATGTTTTTTTATGTGTCCACTGAATGGAAGAGAACCCTGGAGCACTCTGATGGCCAGGAGAGACACAATGGTGACTGGAGACAGAAATGAGCCAGGGGTCAGGGCAACAGGGAATGGGTCTTATGGTAGGAAGGGACCTGAGCAGCACAGAAGAGACGCCAGGAAGTGACAATTTCTACCAAGAATTGGTATACCAGAGGGCTCTGGAGTCCCTGCATTAGGTGAAGATAATGTGTGTAGAATTCTGCAGATGTACATGTTCCTGAAGTGAAAAGGAGGAACTGGGGAAAGTGATACACACTGCAGGGCCCAAGGCTTCCCTCCTGCGAGGAAGCAGACACAACTGGCAACAATCCACAAATGGAAGTATTCTTTCCACAAGGCCAGTGGGCATTTCTGGAGGGCGCTACTGGCATCTAGTGGAAGACAGGTTGCTGTTAAACATCCACTATACAGAGAACAACTTTTATAACAGAGAAAGATCTGGCCCCAAGTGTCAGCAGCTGAGAAACCCTAGTCCACCCAAAATGTGTGGCGTCAGCCCAAGAAAATTAGGCACCTTGAACATTTGTCAAAAATAACAATGTTACCATAGACTCCTGGAAACCCTGGATGTATCTATCCTTGGTTCTTCCCATATTCTCATAGAAAGTCCAGATAAAGTCAACAGGAAAATGATAGGCATGAGATAATTAAAGACTGAGAAAGAAAAAAGAAAAAGAAAAGGAAAAAAAACCCCACCACCACCACCACCAAAATTGAGAGACAGTTACTTAAAGGCCAAGGGCTGTGATCCTCTCCATTTCCCACGCCTCAGAGCTAGCCTGGCTGTGTCAGGAAACCACTGTTTCACCCAAGTTGCATTTTGATGAGTGATGAGTGATTTGGAGGTACAGACTCTACCACCGTTTAATTCCTGGTCACCCTCTGAGGTTCTCCAATGAAAGGCGATATAAGTTCGGGGACGCCAAAGAAGCTAAAGACAGCAAAGACTGTCCTTAAGAAGTAATCCAGGCCTCTGAGATGAGCTGATGCAGACAGGCAAAGCCAACTGGAGCAAGGACAGGCTAGAGGCACAGCAAAGCTGGACCCAGGCCTCCCAACTCAAGCACACCTGCTCTCACTGTTTTGCTTCTGATGTCAGACTATCTGGAAGCAGCCTTGCCTCCCCAACAGCATCCAGCCTCCGTTCCCTCGCTGGGTGACAAATGCTGTCGACATACTGAAGTCTCAGGTTTTTGGGTTGTGTTTTTTCTTTTCATGTTTATGTACGTGTGGTATGTGTGCTTGTAGGCATGCCTGTTCACATATGTATGGGTATACACATATATGCATGTGCATGTGGATATCCGACATTGATGTCAGGTGTCTTCCTCACTCATTCCTCACCTCATACCTTGAGGCAGGGTCTTCTCATTGAACCCATTCTCATGTCTGGCTAGCAAGCTTCTCCTAAGGATTCCCCGTCTCTGCCTCTCACATGCTGGGGTTTTAGATGTAAAAAGCAGGTGGGCTTTTATGTGGGTTCTGGAGATCTGAAGTCGGGTCCTCATACTTTTGGTAAGTGTTTTACCTGCTGAACCATCTTCCCAGTCCCTGGTTGAGTTTTATTCTGCTAATTGGTCACTAGCACTTGGTTGAGAAAACAACAAATAAAACTTTAAATAATAATTTAAATGTGGGCTGGAGAGATGGCTCAATGATTAAGAGCACTTCTTACTCATCCAGAGGACTCTAGTTCCAATCCTAACACCTATGTCTGGGGGCTTATAACTGCCTGTAACTCCAGCTTCAGAGGATCCAACATCCCCTTCTGGCCTTCTCGAACACTCACACCCATGTCACACACACACACACACACACACACACACACACACACACAAAGTCTTAAAAATATGTGTGGGGGCTGGCGAGATGGCTCAGCAGTTAAGAGCACGTAATGCTCTAGTAGAGGACCTGAGTTTGGTTCCCAGCACCCATATTGGGTCAACTCACAACCACCTGTAATTCCAGCTCTGGGATATATGCCCTTTTCTGGCCCATGTGGGACATACCTATACCCAGACATACATGCACACACATAATCTTTAAAATTTTTTAAATAAAAAACGAGGAAAATAGGGCTGGGAATGTAGCTCAATGCTTGGTATGCACAAGGCCCTGGGTTCAACACTTAGCATTAAAATAACAGGCTGGAGAGATGGCTCAGTGGTTAAGAGCACTGACCGCTCTTACAGCGGACCCCATTCAGTTCCCAGCACCCATGTGGCGGTTAACCATCTATAATTCCAGTTGCAGGGGATTGACACCCTCTTCTGACTGCTGAGAGCACTGCTCCACATGAGTGCACCTACCTATACGCAGGCAATACACACATACATACAAAAATAATAATAAAAGTTGGGTAAGGTGCCACATATCTTTAATCCTAGCACCCAGGAGGCAGGTGGATCTCTGTAAGTTCAAGGCCAGCCAGCCAGGACTATACAGTGAGACCTGTCTCAAAAAATAATGGTAAAATAATAAAAATGTTCGAATGAAATGTCCAGAAAAATTATGTCCACGAATATGAATTCTATAAATTCATTATTCACCCATAAAGAGGAATGAAATACTGACACATGACACATGATGGACATTTAAACCATTATGCTAAGAAAGCTAGACACAAAAGGCAATATTACTGTATGTTTCTATATGAAATATTCAGACTAGGCAAATACAGAGAAAGTGGACTAATGGTTGTCTGGAGCTGGGAAAAAAAGACACGGAAGTCTGCAGATGACGGCTGGTGAGGGCGGATGAAAAGCTTCTGGAGTTAGTGGTGATGGAGGCACAGTCTTGTGCTAAACTAAAATCTACTGACTCATACTTTACGATGGTAAATTCACGGGCTGGGGCTGTGAATTACATCTCAACTAAAACTTAAAAAATGTGTCTAAGACAGGAATAGATCAGGTGTCAAGTCACCCAAACAATATGGAAGTTAGTCAGAAATCTGGGCCGAGAGCCAGGTGCTGCGGCGTGTGCCTATAATGCCAGGTTCCAGGAGGCAGAGGCAGGACTGTCCCAAGTTTGAAGCCAGCTTGGTCTACATAGTGAGTACCAAACCAGCCAGAGATACAGAGTGGGACTCTGTCTCAAAAAAACAAAAACAAAAACAAACAAACAAAGAGAAAGAGAAAGAGAGAGAGAAAGAATAAAAGAAAGAAATCCAGGCTGGGAAGGTCTGCAGGCTCCTTCCTGAAGCCAAGCTCGTCCTTTGGCACCCACAGTTTTCCAGAGACCACCACCAGATAAGGTGCATGCAAGTACTTTGTAAACTGAACTGATGGAGGAGAACAGAGCTCTGTGAAAGGAGAGTCCCTCCTACAACCTTAACTTCTCAGTTGTTGCAACGGGCCACAAAGTTCCTGTGCCTCTAATCAGTGTGCACAGGGAAGAGTAGACCCTTTTAACTGTGGATGATAACTCATTAAAGGTAGGAACAGGAGGGGGGCTGTGGAGGCTTAACCTCATAGTCCCAGAAAAACTACACCTAGAAGTTAACACAGGGAGAAAGGGCTGCTAAGTCAGGTCCCATTCTGTCTACACACACACACACACACACACACACACACACCCTCAGGTCCCATTCGGTCTACACACACACACACCCCCTTAACAGCGAAGTCAGGTCCCATTCTGTCTACACACACACACACACACACACACACACCCTCAGGTCCCATTCGGTCTACACACACACACACCCCCTTAACAGCGAAGTCAGGTCCCATTCTGTCTACACACACACACACACACACACACACACCCTCAGGTCCCATTCGGTCTACACACACACACACACACACCCTCAGCTCCCATTCGTTCTACACAAACACACACACACACACGCCCTTAACAGTCAACTTCCTGCCCCCACAACCAGGGGGACAGGGCCCAGGTCCCCAGGTCCCCTTCTGTCTACACACACACACACACACACACACACCCTCAGGTCCCATTCTGTCTACACACACACACACACACACACACACACATTCTGTCTACACACACACACACACACACACACACACACACACACCCTTAACAGTCAACTTCCTGCCCCCACAGCCAGGGGGATAGGGCCCAGATTGGGTCTGGCAACTTCCTGGGCCTGCAGGGCTGCTTGCTATAAACCGAGCAGGGGCTTCTCTCAGCTGGCTCAACCTTCAGGAAGACACTTAGCTTTGCCATGGATGGAATGTAGTCGAGGGCCTTGAGGATGGGCGAGATTGCCGGCCCTGAGCCGCAGACAGGAGCTGCTCAGCGCCTGGTCCCCTGGCTCAGGACAGGCCAGCCCCATCCTGTGGACTCCAGTTCCTCCATCCACCCCAGAGCCCCAAGCAGCCGAAACAGCGGGTCACCCAGACACACCAGCCTCCGGCATAACCATCCACACTCGGGTCCCCGAATGCACGCTTGCAACCACTGAACTCAGACAGGGCCAGAGCACCTCGGATGGAGGTGCAAGGTAACACACAGCCCGGAAAGATACAGAAAGGGGGTGGGGGAGAAATCCAGTCTTAACCACACAGATATGACACACAGCTACCCAGAGCCTGAACATGCTCACTCACTGTGACACAGGGACACAAGCACGCAAAAGGCAGACACATCTACAGGCAGAACTCCCATCTCACACCTCTGCAATGGCTCACACAGGATCATACAGACAGGGTCCCCAGACACAGGTTGCAGCGTCACACGCCGATCAAAGCCAGAGTCACGCACACACCACACACACGCGCGCACGCACGCAGCCAGGCGCACAGGACGAGGGCCTAGCCATGCCACAGGGGATCAGGATCCGGGTGCACTCGGGGTCCCCTTGCTCTGGTCCGGCCGGGGCTCACCTCGCTGTTGCTGGCCGAGGAGGAGGCGGCACTGGGCGTGGGCGAGCGCTGCAGGGTCACCAGGGCCATCGCGGAGCGCGGGCGCCGCCCAGGCCTCCAGCTACAGCCGCCGCCGCCGCCGGGCCGGTCCTGGAGCCGCGCG
>NW_008352136.1:898590-922829 GCF_000622305.1 Nannospalax galili
GTCCCGCCCCCGCCTCCCGCGCCGGCGCGCCCGGCCTACAGCGGGCGGGGGAGGGGAGCGCGGGCGCATGCGCGGGCCACTGGCTGCTGGACCGGCCCCTGCAGTTCGGTCACGTCCACCCGCGCGCTCCCGCCGGAGCCGAGAGCCCGCTAACCTGGTGGATCCCGCCTCCGCAGACCAGCTCTCTGTACAGGGGTGGGGAAACTGAGGCCTGGGGACGGCTGCATAGCCTAGACTGTGCAGGAGGTGGGAGATGAGGAGGCCTGGAAATAAAAAGACCTCATCCAGGATCTTATGCCATGATCCCTCCCAGATTCTGCACCAAGACCTCATCCAGGATGCTGTGCCAAGACCTCTCCCAGGATCCTGAAACCAAGACTTCATCCAGGGTCCTGCACCCGTCCAGGATCTGTGTCAAGACCCCTCCCAGGATCCTGAACAGTAAACTCCCGACAGACTGCAGAAACCCATTTATTCATTTAAGTTACCAAGCCCCTACTAACTGCCAGGCCTTGAGAATACAAAAGCCAAATAAATTAGACATGCCCTCTGGGATTTGACAGAGGCTCATCAAGTTATTAAATACAATTTCAAATTCAGTTTACTTGAGATTAGGGAGTGCAGGTCAGTGGTAGGGTGTGTAGCATGCTCAAGGCTTGGGGTTCCATTTCCAGCACTGCCAAAGGTTTTTCTATGAATTTCTTCCATGTGTCCAGAAAGCCACCTAGCTAGCCCCTTGAGGTGAGGGAAGGCTTCCCTGATGAAGAGAGACTTGCTCTGAGGCCTGACTTGTGAACTGGATTAACAGGTGCTGGGTGTAAGCCAGGGATATCAGAGAAAGCTTATCAACCAGAGGTATGTGCTCTGGGAGGGGAAGAGGGAGGATGCTAGAGTTGGGTAGCTCTAGAAAGATGACCCTTGAACCCATGGAGCAGTGGGGTGGAGGGAGTGCAGGATCCTGAGAAGTACCCATTGTGGGGGACACAAGACACCAAGAAGGTGGTACTGGCTCTCTCTCTCTCTCTCTCTCTCTCTCTCTCTCTCTCTCTCTCTCTCTCTCTCTGCCTTCCTGACACCTCTGGGTGGTGCCCAGGCTTTCACAGTTGCAGATCTCCAGTTCCTCTTCCCCACCTGGAGTTCAACATAAGGCTCCACCATCTTCCTCAGCACCCAAGCAGAACTCATGAAGCCTTCTGAATCCTTCTCCCCACCTCTCCAAGGTCCTGGGGTGGTGACATGCTCTGTAATCTCTGGATTAGCAACCCTTAGCATTATCCTCAGATGGGATTTTCTTTCTAAAATTTTATGTATCATTAACATTGTGTGTGTGATGTGTGTGAGTGTGTGCATGCTACGGCTTACTGTGTAGAAGTCAAAGGACAACTTTAGAGTCAGTTCTCTCCTTCCATCTTTAAGTGGGTTCCAGGGATCAAATGCAGGTCACCAGCCTTTCAGGGGACTCGCCTTTACCCACTGAGCCATCTCACTAACCCTCAAATAGGATTTTCAGTGGGGGTTGCTACTGCCCTTAAGGATGGGTATTGGGAGGTGATGTGTAGGGATGTTTTTGTTGTCTTGCTGAGGTGACAGAACCACTGGCACTTAGAGGGCAGGACCCAGGGAGGTTAAAGACACTGCAGTATACTAAAGTTCCCTATAATGAGAAGCTGCTCATTCCTAAAAGACACTGTTGGGTAGGTGCAAGCTCTATTTATAATGAAATGAAGGTGGAACCAGGATCTTCTTGCTGTATCAACACAAACTATCTCCCACTGTACTTTCAGAGCACAGCCATGCTGAGATAGAGGGCAGGATAAACTGTGAGCATGGTCCACAAAATTTTAAAGTTATTTATTATTTTTATTTTTTATGTGCATGAGTATTGTCTGCATGCGTACCAGTGTCGCACAGTGCCCACGGAGGTCATAAGAGGTGTCAGGAACTGGAGTTACAGATGGTTGTTAGCTGCTATGTGAGTGCTGGGAACTGAACCCAGGTCCTCTGCAAGAACAGTCCAGTGCTCTTAATCGATGAGGCATCTCTTCAGCCCCATGGTCCCCAAATTTTCAGCATTAAGGCAAAGAGTTTTTTGATGACAGCACCACTCCTAACATGACATACCTATATTTAGGGCTGTGCTTTGGCTGACAGATGACCATAAGTATTTCACACCTGTTTCAAAATGTCCCTAGGATCAGGTAAAGTTATGGACACAATCCAGTAGAAAAGGGAATATGTTCTCCAGTATATTCATGATAAACATGCTTCTGAAACCTCCCAGTGTCCTCTCAGAGCAGAGGCCAAGTGTCTGAGTAGGACAGTGTGTGTGGTTTCATTATGACTTATTTTATCTTAGTTCTCAAATTTGAGTGTTTCATGATCCCCAGAGAAAACAGTCCCTTGGCTTGGTTAGAGGTGAGGCTGGAATTTTTGCATGTCTTGTGAGTTCTCAGCCTGTGTGAATACTGCTGGTTGAATCTCTACCTATGCCATTGGTACCTACACCCCATCCTGCCCATAGTCCTTGTCCTGGCCTTCTGCCTCTCCTGTTACCCACACCCCTCTCCTGGCCAGCCTGCTCCTTCTCATTTCCTCATTTTCAGCTGACAGGCTCTACACTTTCAACTGATGTCTCCCACAGTTAGATATCACCTCCCCCAAGGCCTTCCCTGCTCCCTAGACAGCGTGTCCTCCCACGACAACACAACCCTGACCCACACAATGTCACCTGTGTTGTTATGACCTGTGTATCTCCCACACTGCACCATAGATGTAACACCAGGACTGATCCCTAAGAAAAACCTCAAGGATGGGTCTGGGATCAGGTAGAGGTTGTCAAACATAACCCTCACATAATCAGTGACAGAAATACTATTTTGATTTATTATTATTTATTTATTTATTTGTGTGTGTGTATGTGTGTGTGTGTGTGTGTGTGTGTATGTGTGTGTGTGTGTGTTTGAGTACATGGCAATCAGAAGAGGGCATTAAATCTCCTGGAGCTAGAGTTACAAGTAGTTGTGTGCTGCACCATGTGGGTGCTGGGAACCCAACTCTGGTCCTCTGTAAGATCAGCAAACGCTCTTAACCACTGAACTGTCTTTCCAGCCTTGAGATAATTTGTAGCCTCAGCTGGCCTGGAACTCACTATGTAGACCAGTCTGGTTTCATCGCACAGCCTGCCTCTACTTCCTGCATACTGGAATTAAAGAGGTGCACCATCACACCCAGTGAGATACTATTTGAATATAACATTTTAGGACAGAAACCCTAATGTAAAAACCCACAAGGAACAAAACATTAAAATTTAAATAAAAAGATGAGCTCAGCACTGCGTTTTTAATTTTTTTTTCTTTTGCCCCAGGCCCCTGTATGGCCCAGCAAGGCATTTTATTGCTCCTATCCTGATCTGATTCTGCCTTGATTTAAAAATTTAAATTAAAAAAATTTAGCACAATGAATGTAGATTTATTGATAAAGACTGAGAAAGAACTCCAAGTAGTAGGAGATGATTTGGGGGAAAAACACCCTAAAAATTTGATCCTTCTAAACCCTTCTATGGGAACAGCATGTGGCTGTCTCTGTAAGACAGTGTTAAGACAGAGAAGAAATGGAAGCTCTCCCCCATTAACCCCCACCCCCCAACTCTGTCCATGAAACTTCCAAGGGTTCCAGGAGAGGAGGAAGGGTACCAGTCAGAAGGAATAACGCCAGGGGTTTCTTATATCCAGTAGAGACCTCTTCATAATTATTTTTCATCATTAAATAAGTATTAATCATGTTTGATCTCAGTTAAGCTTTGAAACATTTTGTTGTTGTTGTTTGAGGTAGAATCTCACTATATAGCCCAGCCTGGCTTTGAGCGTGTGATCTTCCTGCCTTTTCCATCAAAGTGCTAGAATTACAGGCATGACCCATCATTCCTAGCAAGTTCTATAACTGCTAAAAGCAGTGTTAGGTACTGGAAAGATGGTTCAATCAGTAAAGTGCCTACCATGTAAGCTGGATGGCCCTAAATTTAGGCCACATAAAAGCTGGGCACAGCAACACGCATCTGTGACAGCATTAAGGACAGGGAGCATGGTGGACACAGGAGACTCTCTGGAGGTCTATGGCCAGCTAGCCTAGCCAAATCGATGGATGAGCTCCAGGTTCAGTGACAGACCCTGCCTCAAAAAGTAAGGTGGAGGGGTTGGAGAGATGGGTCAGCAATTAAGACCGCTGGTTGCTCTTGCAGAGTACCTGGGTTTGGTTCCCAGCATCCACATGACAGTTAGCAACTATCTGTAGCTCCAGTTCCAAGGGATCCGTCACCCTCTTCTGGCCTCTTCAGGCATTGCATGTGCTGCACATACATGCAGGCAAAACACTTAAACACATAAAATAAAAATAAATTTAAAAAATAAGATGAAGAGTGATCGAGGAAGACCCCAAGACATCAACCTCTGACCTCTGCGTGAATGCACATATACATGCACAAAGTGCACACACCCACACAAATACATCCCCCCACACATACAAAGTATTATCGTTGTTGGTTCCTTTCTAGGCAGAGCAAAGCACTTGCTTTCTACACATATGTTAGAAATGCAGTTCAGTGACAGTGCCCCCCGCTGGGGTCATCTCCTCCAGGAGGCCTTTCCTGGCCTGTGACTGGGTTAGGTGTCTTTTCTCTGTGTTTCTCAGCCCCCCTCTCCCAATGTTGGTGGCAATGGTGTTTTGGGCCTGCCTTCTACTTCTTTCTGGGTTGGGAGGCTTTGGAGACATTGGTTCTTGTCACACTGTGGTGAAGCTCATTTCATGAATGAGGAAGTAGATACACAGAGTGGTTAAGTCACTCACCAAAGGTCACAGTACCAGGAAGAGGTGAAGCCATGTGCTCCAGTTTGCTTTTCTGTTGCTGTGATATAAACACCATAACCAAAAGTAACTCGGCGAAGAGAGGGTGTGCTTCAGCTCACACTTCTAAGTAGCAGTCCATCACTGAGGGAAGCCAGGGCAGGAGTTCAAGGTGGAGCCTGGAGCTCACCGGCTCACTCCCTCTGACTTGCTCAGCTCTCTTTCTTATACATCACAGGCTCACTTGCCTAGGGATGGCACTGCCCATAGTGGGCTGGACCCTCCTACATCAATTAGCAATTAAGAAAATACCCCACAGACATGGTCACAGGCCAATCTGATCTGGGAAATTCTTCAGTTGAAATTCCCTCTTTCCTAGTGACTCTAGGTTTGTGTCAAGGTGACAATGAGTCTATGACATCACGTTTTCTGCTTCAGAATTCAGGCAAAACATGGAGGTTCCTCCAGGACATTTAGGAAGGAGAGGGCGTGAGAACTCTATGGATAGTTGCTTTTCTGTGACAGGCAGTTTGTTGTTCCTCCTTTCTATCACGAGAGAAAAATAACTAGTACAATGTGTTAGAAGCTTGATTCCCCAGTGTGGGGACAATAAGAGATGCTGGACCTGAGCATATACCCCAAAAACTCTGTATCTTACAGAGATACCTGCACATCCATGTGCATGCTGCTCTAGTCATAATAGCTAGGACATAGAATCAGTCTAGATGTCCATCAACTGATGAATGGATAATGAAAATGTGATACATATACACAGTGGAATTTTATTCAACTTAAAGAAAAAAGAAATTATGAAAATTTCAGGAAAATGGGTGGAACAGGAAAATATTATACTGAGTAAGGTAACCCGGGCCTAGAAAGACAAACGCCACATGTTTTCTCTCATGTGGGGAGCCTAGTTTCCAATTCTTAGATGGATACATTTAACTTGGAGTGCTTCTAGAGGTCTGGAAGCTAAAAAGGAGCATTAGAGGGGACAGGGGGAAAGGCCTTAAGGAAAGAGGGATAATAAAACATATGTGACATGGACATGGGGGAGATGGCAAGATGACTGTGTGGTGAAGACACCTACCTTGAAACCATGGTAGCCTCCTGGATCCACGGCAAGATGGAAGGAGAGAACGGACTTCACAAAGTTATGCTCTGATATCCACAAGTGTTCACCCCCACACATCATACAGACACACGTACACAGTAATAATAATAAATAAATATATATTTAAGTAGGGGGAGGCCTGGGCTACAGCTCAGTTGGTGGAGTGTTTGCTTAGCATGCGTGGAACTTTAGATTTGATCTCCAGGACCACATAAATCAGGCATGGTGGTGCATGTCTGTAATCCCAGCATTCAAGAGGTGGAGGTTGGAGGATCTGAAGTTCAATATCACCCACAACTATATATTGATTTTGAGGCCATCCTGGGCTACATGAGACCCTGTCCCAAAATGGCAAAAAAGTAGAAGGAAGACTGGAGAGATGGCTCGATGGTTAAGAATGCACACTGCTCTTGAAGAGGACCCACAGTTCCCAACAGCCACATTGGATGACTCACAACTATCTGTAACTCCAGGGGATCTTATGTCCTATTCTGGCCTCTGAGGGCACTTGCACTCACAAGCACATAGCCACACACTGGCACATACACACATGCGTGTGATTAAAAATAATAAAATACATCTTTTTAAAAATGCATAGAGGAATACTGGCGTGGAGAGGGCGGGGGTAGAGGAGAGAAGGGGATATGGAGAAAGGCTGACAAAACCAAGACTATATGGAAACCTATTTTATAAGCCAACTAAAAATACAATTTTTTGAAAAGAGTTTGAATGGAGGAATCCTGCATGAGTGGATAATGTTCTTCCTAGAGGCCATGGGTTATTAAATGGAAACTCCAGTGACAAGTGTGGGATTCCTCCCTAGGAGTCATTGGTGAGGGAGGCCCCAGAGGCCCCCAAACAATCCAGGCTATTGCCTTTGTTCTTGGCTGCTCACTAGAAGTAGATGGTAAGATCTTATTGCTGAAGTCATCATGCACTTTGGTTGCAGGACATAGAGAAGTCAAGCTGGCACAGAGCTGTAAACTTCCTCTCCTGCTGGCTTGCTTTCATGGTGCCAGAAGGTGCTATGCAGACTGCTCGAGGAGAAAAGCCATCAAAAGTCTTACCCAGCTGTGAACCCTGCGAGATACAATAATGATCTGCCAGGCAAGATGTGCACAGTGGTGCAACAGTGGCATGACTGTTCTGAGGGTAACCACTGCTTGATTGGATTTGAGGCCCTCTCCACAGGAGGGAACTCTTGCCTTGTTCTATAAACCTGGTCCAAAGCCCATTGCTGCAAATGGAGGCCATAGGCCCTGGGGGAAAGCTTCTACTGTTGTTTTGCTAAATGGACATGGTGTTCAAACTGCCTTCTGAGTTCTTAATTTGTACCCATAGATCTGGGCTGTTCTCAGCCTTGGTCAGAGAAGCTTCTTTTTGCAGAGGGTGGTGGTTAAACCAGAGACTCATAACTGGTCTAAGTGCTGAAAATAAGTGATTGTTGAGTGCTTGGTCCTAAATGAGACATCTATATCACCCCCTCCAAGCCTCAGGGAACATTGCTGAAGAGGAGGCAGAGGGTGGGGAGGAGTTTGTGAAATGCTGTCTTCTGGACATGATGTGGTTGTTAGCAGGTAACTCACAGCAGCATTTCATCCTGAATAGGAGAGGGTTCATGAAGCCCCAGCCCTTCCAGAAGAACTCTTGGCAATTAATGGTTGCTGAGGTTAGGGCATCATTTTCTCTAGTGGTGTAGCCACAGGGAATTTTCCCACAGTCCAGTAAACAACCCACCACCCATGCACATGCAAGCAACTCTAATTAAACCCAATGGGTCATTTAAAAAAACCCCATATAAGTAGGAGGGGGACTTTTTGGGAAGAAGGGTTTCAGTGGAACTTGGGGGGAGGGGACTAGAGAGGGGAATGTGGGCCAAAACAACCAAATTCATTATATACATTATGAAGTTGTCAAAGAATAATAATTTTTAAAAAGGGTAGGCGAATAATAATAATTTTTAAAGGGCCTTTCATTTCTTTTTAATTTTTTTTAAAAATTTAGATTATATTTTACTTGTTTATTTTGTCAGGGGAAGCAGGGAGTCAGAGGGTATGCATGCTCCATGGAGTGCTTGTAAGGTCAGAGGATACCTCATAGGAGTCATCAGTTCTGTCTTTTTACTCCATGGGTCCCTGGGATCAAACTCAGGTCATCAGGCTCATGGGCAAGCACCTTACCAGGCTGGCCTTGAACTCATAGAGATCCACCTGCCTCTGCCTCCTGAGTGCTGGGATTAAAGGTGTGCACCACCATGCCTGGTCTACATGGTGAGTTCCAGGACAGCTAGGGCTACAGGGAGACCCTGTCTCAAAAAGGCAAAAAAAAAAAAAAAAAGATAGGTGAGATGGTTCAGTGGGTAAGGTGCTTGCCCAGGAGCCTGATGACCTGAGTTTGATCCCAGGGACCCATAGGGTAAAAAGACAGAACCGATGACTCCTATGAGGTGTCCTCTGACTTTACAAGCACTCCATAGAATATGCATACCCTCTGACTCCCTGCTTCCCCTGACAAAATAAACAAGTAAAATATAATCTAAATTAAAAAAAATTTTTTTAAAAAGAAATGATAGGCCCTTTAAGAGGTGGGGCCTAGTGGGGAACAAATCATTCATGCTGTGCCAGCAGAAGATATGGTCCTTGGGGACCTTGCTGGATCTCCTAAAAGGGATGCTATGAAAGATTGTGGGGCTGGAGAGATGGCGCAGCAGTTAAGAGCACTGGCTGCTCTTGCAGAGGACCTGGTTCATTTTCCAGCACCCACATGATGTGTAACAACCATCCATAACTCCAGTTCCAGGGGATCCGACGCCCTCTTCTGGCCTCTGTGGGCATCACATGACATGAGTACAAAGCCTGCAGAGGCCAGAGAAGGTTGTTGAATCCCCTGGAACTGGAGTTATGGACAGTTGTTAGCTACCTGTGGGTGTGGGACTAGAACCTGGGTTCTCTGGCACAGCAGACAGTGCTCTTAACCCCTGAGCCATCTCTCCAGCCCCTAAGCTATTTTATTACATACCCAGTCCAGAGATGACAGTGCCCACAGTGGGCTGGGCCCTACCACATCACTACCAATTAAGACAATGCCTCATAGACATGCCTACAGGTCAGTGTGAGTGCAGCAGTTCTTCAGTTGACGTTCCTTCTTTCCAAGTGACTCTAGTTTGTGTCAAGTTGACAAAAACCAATCAGCACAGCATGTTCATGTGTATGTGCAGGTGCACGTGCAGGCCAGGTATAGTGTCTACCTGCTTGCCTGTCATTTTTCTGAGGCTAGGCTGAGTGCATAATCCCAGGGATCTGCTTTTCTCTACCTCCCCAAGCACATGCCACCACATCCAGCTGCTTTTTCTAACATGGATTCTGGGTTCTAGCAGTCAACATGATTTAGGACATGTCACTCCAGAAGGGTGAGAGAATAAATGTTTGCTGATAAAGTCACCCAGATTGTGGCAGTTTGTTGCAGCAGCCACAGAACAACAACAACAAAAACCAAAACAAACAAGCGAAAAAAAGAGAAATGACAGTTGGCAGAGTGTTTGCCTAGCATGCAGGAAGCCATGGTCCAATCTCAGCCCTGCATAACCAGGCATAGTAGGGCATGCCAGTATTCCCAGCACTTGGGAGGTGGAGACAGGAGTATCAGAAGTCTAATGCTATCCTTGGCTACATAGCAAGTCTGAGGCTAGAATGACCAGTATGAGACTCTGTCTCAAAGGACAATGTGGAAGGAGATAGGGAAATTCAACCTTGGAGGTTGGCTTTAAAAATCACTACATCTGGCTGGGTATGGTGATGAACGCCTTTAATTCCAGTTCTCAGGAGGCAGAGGCAGGCAGTTCTCTAAGTTTGAGGCTAGCCTGGTCTACATAGCGAGTTCCAGACCAGCCAGAGCTACATAGTGAGACCCTCTCTCAAAAACCAAGCAAAACAAAATATTACATCCAGGGGTTGAAGAGATGAGTCAGTGGTTAAGAGCACTGACTGCTCTTGCAGAGGACCTGGGTTCAGTTCTCAGCACCCACATGGCAGTTCACAGTTACCTGTAACTACAGTTCCAGGAGATCTGACTCCTTCTTCTGGCCTCCTGGGGCACCAGGTATGCATATAGTGCGCCCACACGCATGCGCGCGTGCGCACACACACACACACACACACACACACACACGCAGACAAACACTTATAGACATAAAAGAAAAGATGAATAAATCTAAAAAAATGGTTACATCTAAGCTGTATACAGTGGTCCCTTCCTGTAATGTCACCAGTGGGGACACTACAGCAGGAGGGATTGTGAGTTCAAGGCCAGTTTGGGCTACAGAGTGAGTTTGAGGTCAATATGGCTAAATAATATAAATATAAATAATTGGCTACATCTGTATGCAGTAGTGTCCTGTATATCAAGGAGGTTGCTGTTTTGTGTTAAAGAAGTATAATCACAACCAACGTGATGGCAAATATTGATAAGTGAGGAGTGGGGCAGGAGACACACTCAGAGCCTAATCCTAGTTTGCTATGTAGATAGGCTGGACTCAAACTCACAGAGATCCACTTGTCTCTTCCTCCTGAGTACTGGGATTAAAGATACGCACCACTACACCCAGCTCTTATCCTAGTTTTTACCCTACTATGTGTATGCTAATATTTGGGACATTCTCCCAGTAGAATGACCTCTGTTTCCTGAGTGCAGAATTGGCTGCTAGTAATTTCTTCCTTCCTTCTCCCTCCCTCCTTCCTTCTCCCTCACCTGTTCGCCGCCATGTTCCCTCCCTTTCTCCTCTCTATCTTTCTTTATCTTCCTTCCTTTCTCTATTTCTTTCTCTCTTTCTTTTCTTTTTCTGTATTATAGAAGTTAACAGAAGGTACCGTAATACTTAGGAAAGCTATAAAGAAAATTTTGTATGAAAGAGAGAGGAGAGCGAACTTGTTCTGTAACCTCACCTCCTCCTCCTGTACCTGGGGTTCTGATTTGAGAATTTTCTCAGGTTCTTCCCTGGCCTCAGAGTATTCCAGGGTAACCAGAAGGTCACGTTGTTCATCAACCAGCTTATGGACAGAAGGACCTTCGACTCCTGTAACTTTGGCCAAACAACACAAAAATGCTTCCACAGGTCTGGGGCCTCTTATTACAGAGACTGTAAGCTTGAGCCCAGGGCTACAGGGAGATAGGGTCTCAGAGATAGACAGCAAGTAGAGAGGAAGAAAGAAGGGAAGGAAGGAAGGCCTGTAATTTGTCTGTTTCTAGTTTGGGACTAAGAAGTATTCTTTTGTTTTGTTTTGGTGAGACAGGGTCTCCCTGTAGCCCCAGTTGGCCCTGGAACTCACTTGTAGACCAGACTGGCCTCAATCTCATAGAGATCCACCTGCCTCTACCTCCCAAGTGCTGGAATCAAAGACATGCACCACCAAGTCCAGCTTGAAAAAATATTCTTTTTAGGAAAAAAAAATTTATTTATTATTTTTTATTTTATGTGTATGAGTGTATTGACTGCATGTATGTGAGTGCACCTGTGTCATGCAATGCTGCGGTGCTCAGAAGAGGGCTTCGGATTTCCCTGGAACTGGAGTTAAGGACAGTTCATAGCCGCCATGTGGGTGCTGGGAATCGAGCCTGGGTTCTCTGTAAGAGCAGTCAGTGCTCTTAACCGCTGAGCCATCTTTCCAGTCCTGAAAATATATTCTTATATGAGCCTTTTGACTGAGTTTGTTTTCATTTCTCTTGGGCAAATACATAAGCATGGGGTGCTGGGTTTTCTGACAGGTACATTTTTGGCTTTTGTGGATACTGGAAGCTCATTTCTAGATTCCAGTTCTGAAGTGGGAATAAAAACAACACCTACCTTAAAGGGCTGGTCCAGGTAAAAGTGTTTAGAACTGGTACGTTGAAATTGGCCAAATATAAAGCTTTGTAGGCTGGGGGAAGGACACAGACAAGACACATAAGACGCTGTGTGCAAAGTGGACTTTGCCTCTGTGCACTTGTCATAGAATAACATGGGCTACGGATGTAGCTCAATGGCAGGGTGCTCATCTGGCATGCAGGAGGCCCTGGAGTCCACCCCCATATTCTGCATGTCTTCCCTATGACATATTTACTTTTTGATGGGCTTTGCTGAGGTCGGGCAATAGATGTTGGACCACTGCATCTCCTCTGAGATATTCTCTCTCTCTCTCTCTCTCTCTCTCTCTCTCTCTCTCTCTCGGCCTCAGTCTCCCAGTAGGTGCCAGATGAGAATTAGTCTCCACCAATCTGGGCTGGAGGTCTAGCCTTGGCAGAGGAAGGGCCTGGAGTCCTGCCATTTCCGTCTCTGGGATACAAAAGCAGAGAGCTGCGCATCCTCACAGCCCAGACAAGCGTCCCTCCTCGGTCTCATCTGTCCCGCGTCCCAGAACAACAACGAGCTGGCCGGCTGGCCTGGGAGCCCCTTCCCCGGCCTCTACTCAGGGACTGCCCAGAAACCACCCCACCCCGCAGGCCAGGCTCGCGGTGATCCAGGGAACAATCCTCCCTCGGATGGGGTGGTAGCAGGAAGAGAGAAGAAAGAGGCTTGTCTCCAGCTGGCCACAGAGACAGGCCTCCTTGTGCCCATCAACCCTCCAAGCTGGCAGACCCTCCCTTCCCCCAGGCCTGCCACAGGGACTTGAGATCAGCCAGAAAAGTCAGGCAGCTCATCAGTGACTGTGAGCGAAGGAGACACGCGGTCCCTTGGCCCGGCTAGGTCCTATCCCTGGGAGCAGTGCAATGCCCAGACCCACCCCTCACTCTGTGCCCCATTCATCACTGAAGACTTTGACCTTGCGCTCTAGTTCTAGCTGGTAGGCAGAGGGCTGAAGTCAGCACACCCCAGAATCAGGAGCGTCCCTGCAGGAAACAGGATCCTGGGCCCCCAGCCTTCTTTCTCCAGACATCTGGCACATAGGGTGAGTGGCAGGTGCATGCTTTAGCGGGGGTGGGGGACAGGACACTGTGTCTTCTACATGTTAACAATACAGGCTCAACATTAGTGTCTGAGATTGTGATGTAGGAAAAGACAGACTTGGCTTTGTGAAAATATCCTCCAGAGAGATGACATTGTGGCCCTGGAGTCAGGTAGGAACAGCACACAAGGGACTTCACCTTTTCAAGCCTCAGTTTCCCCTCTGGAACATGAGATCTTAAAAAAATACTATATTGATTAATTAATTGATTGTGGTGTGTGTGTGTGTGTGTGTGTGTGTGTGTGTGTGTGTGTTCCATATGGTGCATGTGGAGGTGGAGCCAACTTGTAGGACTAAGTTATCTTCTTCCACCATGTGGGTCCCAAGGATTGAACTCATGTCAGCCTTGGCAGCAAGCGCCTTTATCCACTGAGCCATCTTGCCCACCCTAGGATATTAACTCATCTCTTGCAGAGTGAATTTGAGAATTGGAGAGGGATGGATATAAAGTACCAAGCCCTGAACTGGGCCTAGCACACACTCCACAAATGGTCTTTATTATTGAGGTTGGAGGGGGTGGGCAGCTCTTACAACCTCTGTCCCACTTTAGGGATAAATTAAAAACACCAACTCCATGAGATTTACTCACACAGTGTAGCCTGGCAGCGCTGACCTGCGACCATTTCTGTCTTACCTGTGACTTTTTGGCTTTCTTCAAGCAAGTCCTTCAAATTCTTTGTTAAGGCCACATAGTGATCAAAGGATAAGCTGCCTCAGATTGCTTCCTAGGGGACAAAGGTTAGAAACAGAGACTGAAAAACAAGCAGAAAATGTCAGGCGCCAGCTTTTGCTGGCTGCCTAAATATTTCTAGGGTGCAGCCATGACTCAGTCAGACCAGGATGAGAACAAGCACTCTCCCATGAGGTGGTGTGATCCTGAGTTTGTGCTTCCCCTCCCTGAACTTCAGTCCCTGCTTTAGAGGGAGGGCAATAATGGTCCTTAGCTAGAGCAGCTGAAAGGATGAAGGGGCTGTGTCTGCATTGCAGCTTCAAGTGTCTTACTTGATGGCAGGGTCCAGAATATATTGGTTCTGTTCCTGTTCCAAGTTTATGTTGACTATATGATCACACACACACACACACACACACACACACACACACACAGATAAATAATAACCCCAGCTGCTTCACCTTCTTGGATACACACTCCAAACATGCTTTGTTATAATAATTGGCCATAAAGGAGAGAAGAATTGTAACACTGGTGTAAAAATGTCAGCAACAAGGAAACATCGACTTGTCCACAGAGCTATGTGCACGCAGGCCCAGTTCATTAGCACATGCATGAGTAATCTACCCGAGGCTGAGCCTTCAGATCTTACAGTCTGGCTCCTGCTCCCAACAAGAAACTCCTACCTTTATATTGCATTTTAGTAACCAGACTTATTCTGATAAGCATCAGATGTGATTTATTCATGTCATGTGTTTCTAAAAATAATTGACTTAGGACTCCCTAATTTCCCTTTTCAGTTCCATTTCTACCCATTCAGTAACAGCCCCCCCCCAGTGTATTTTGGGGTTTTGAAACTGCAGGACCAAAATAGGCTATTTTTCTTTCCCTGAGCCATCCTTGGATTTTTCAAGCAGGTAGAGTGTTTAAGTGCAGGGCACCACAGTCGGGCCAGCCTGGGCTCTGCTTTTCTCCAACAGGGTGTCTTGGGTCACAGCCTTCTTTTGTCTGAGCCTCAGTTGCCTCCACTGTAAAATGGGTGTGATCACCTCCTCTAGGCTGTTGTGAGGGTTGCCCTAGGTAATGCACAGATGGTTCTCAGCAGGATGCCAACACAGGTACACACACATGCATGTACATGCGTGCATGCATGCACACACACACGCACACACGCTCACACACTCTGAATACCATCTGAAATGCAGCCCTTATACAGACAACTCTTTTCTTTCCTTGCAGCCTCATGATAGTTGCAGCCACTCCTATTCTTGGAGCCTCAGTTTCTCCATCTGTACAGGGATGTCTCGCTCATCCTAAGCTTTGCACAATGGAGAAACTGAGACCCGTATTGTATGCGCCTCTTTACCTTGGGCTGCACTGTCCAGCGTGACCTTGGTGTTGTCTGGGTCTGCCCTCCTGGGCACATGATGGCTCTGCTTTGATCAACAGTTTCTTTTTTGTCCTTTTCTTTAAATTTGTTGGACAGGAAGTCACTATGTAGCGCAGCCTAGCCTCGGATGAGCAATCTTCCCGCTTCAGCTCTTGAATGCTAGGCTAAAAGGTATGTGCCACCAGGCCTACCTCAAAGTTTCCTCTCCTCTCCCCTCCTCCCTCCCTTCCTTTCCTTCTTCTCTTCTTTTCCCTCTCCCTTCCCCTCCCTTCTTTCATTTTCTTCCTTCCTTCCTTTCTATTTTAAAAAATTTTAAATTTTAAACATTTAAAAACTATTTTATGTATTATTTTTATTTTATGTATATGAGTATATTGCCTGCATGTATGTAAGTGCACCAGTGTCGTGTAATGCCTTCAGGGGTCAGAGAGGGTATTGTATCCCCTTGAATTGGAGTTACCCATGGTTGTTAGCTGCCATGTGGTGCTGAGACCTGAACCCAGGTCCTCTACAAGAGCAATCAGTGCTCTTAACTGCTGAGCCATCTGTCCAGTCCCAATTTTAAATTAATTTTTATTTTATGTGTATGAATATTTTCCCTGCATGTATGAAAATGCACCTATATGTGCAATGCCTGCAGAGGCCAGAAGAGGGTGTCGGATTCTCTGAACTTGAGTTACAGACAGTTTTTAGCCACTGTGTGAGTGCTGGGAACCAAATCCAGGTTCTTTGCAAGAGTATCCAGTGCTTTTAACCACTGAGCCGTCTCTCCAGCCCCATTCTCTGTCTTTTTTTTTTTCAGGTAGGGATCTAGGCTGACCTCAAACTTACAGCAATTCTCCTGCCTCAGCCTCTAGAGTGCTAGGATTACAGGTGTGTGCCACCATGCCCGCTCCAAGTTTCTTTCTCTTATCCAGAGTCTCCTAATAGTTTTGAACACTCTCCTCCCTGACCCCATAACTATCTGATACTCAACTCCTTTTCTCTCGGTCCTTTGCTGATTTTGTCAGTGGCAAATGGGAACACTGTGGGCCCAGATTCTCCCTCCGGCTCCTGTCGTGACCTTGAGGAGCCAACCTGTTCTCTCAGAGCCTTAGCACCTCATCTGCTAACTGGACAGTGATCCTCACAGCTATCTTGGATGAACTCCCAAGCACCTCAGGAGAGTTTTCTTCCCTCATTCATGCTTATTCACCTCCCCTTGCTTTGTGTCACCATTCTAGGCTGGGAATAGGGCAACGGGAGAGCAGTCCCCCCTGGGGTGGTATTGTAGTGGGGAGTCTATGGGTCCAGAGCTTTGTAAGCCTGCAGCTTACAGACAAGCACAAGGGCTCAGGCCTGGGAGAGCTCACCCTGACTCAACCACTGAAAGTGAGCATCCAGGGAGCACTGTCACCCTGGGCAAACTGGGGGGGGCTGCTCTGCCTTACCCAGTCCAGTTGAGTGACTGGCTTGGGCTCGAGCTAGGTCGTGAGGCTGAGCATGTCTGATCTGCTGCTCCAGGTCCCCACCCTCAGATTTACCACAGGGAATTTAGACACAGGGGAGTCCTTAACGCCTCTGCCTTAGTGCCAATGTAGAAGAGAGGTCAGCTCTCCTGAAATGACACAGAGACAGTCAGAAGGCCCAGAGATGGGGAGGGACTTGGCAAAGCTCCTGCAGCCAATCAGAAGTGATGCCAGGACTGATTCTGCCCTTTCCTCTGTTACACTTAATTTTTTGTAGTAGTGGTAGGGATCGCATCTTGGGCCTCAGGCATGGGAGGCAAGTGCTCTACCATTGATTTACCTCCCCACCCTCTGACACTATTTTTCCACTGATTTTTCAAGTGCTAGGGGACAGAAACAACTGTGTGCTGTGTGCTATGTACTACGCACTGTGTACTATGTACTGTGCACGACATCCTGTGTAGCATGTACTGTGAATTATGCACTGTGCACTGTGTACTATGTATTGTGTACTGTGGACCGTTCAGTGTGTACTGTGTACTAGGAAGTGTGCACTGTGAACTGTGTATTGTGTACTGTGTACTCTACACTGTACACTGTGTACTGTGTATTGTGTATTATGCACTGTGTCATGTGTACTGTGTATTTTAGACTGTGTACTGTGCAATGTGTACTGAGTGATGTGTAATGTATGTTGTGCACTATGCACTGTGCTGTGTATCGTGTACTCTGCACTGTGTACTGGGTACTAAATACTGAGGACCTACCAGGTACCCTACGGGGACCCATTGCTGAGCTTGTCATTTAATTCTCAAGACATCTGGTCAGATTGGGGTCACTCCTGCTTTCCTGGTGAAGTGTTTCTGTCTCTGGAGACAGAAGTGCGGAGAAGGGGGAAGAGAGGGTCTGCTCCCCACACTGCTAGCACTCAATCTCAGGTTCCAAGCTGGAGGGAGAAGGATCCAGAACGCCACCTCTCCATTTGTTGACTCAGTCTCTAATTTGGCTTCTGAAACCCCAGCAGAGCCCAGCTTTTGTGGCCTGGAGCCATTCCCTGACCCTTTGCAAAACTAGGCCATATTGAGAATGTCTCTCTGTTCAGGGTCCAGACTGGAGTTGCCAGGAGCTGAGGTCTATGGGAGGCCAGCTGGGCGTAAAGAGGAGGGAAGATTGAACCTGGTCCTTCCGGGCACACACTGTACCCTTGTTCTGCCTCAGCAGGGGTCGG
Source organism: Nannospalax galili (assembly GCF_000622305.1). Taxonomy (NCBI): domain Eukaryota; kingdom Metazoa; phylum Chordata; class Mammalia; order Rodentia; family Spalacidae; genus Nannospalax; species Nannospalax galili. Next base: position 916,257 of record NW_008352136.1, read on the forward strand.
CAGAATAGTTCAAGGTCAAAAGCTGTGAGGCCTTCTAAACTGAAGGTTCAGCAGGGCCGGTTCTGGGCCAAAGGACCAAGTTCTGAGGGCAGACCCTGCATCGGACAGGCTCACAGCTGGCCTGACTAGCTGCCAGCCTGGCACATGGTAGGTGTGCAATAAGCATGTGCTGAATTGACTTGGAGTTAACTTCCAACACTACCACTTACTGGCCATGAGACCTCAGGGAAGGTCACCTTTCTGAGCCCGTGTCCTTGTCTGTGAAATGGAACTGATCACGCCCCACCTCAGACTAGCTGGAGGCGTAGGTGAAGGGACGCGTTTGAAGCATGCAAGACTGGGACAGGTGCACAGTAGGTGCTCCTCAGGATCTGTAGGCCACTTCCTTTGCTGGACCTGTTTTGTTACTGTTGTCAACCCTCCTGTTGATCCTCTGAGGTATGTGTTAGTAATCTGGAACTCATGAAGCAGCTTTCTGAGGGTTAATGGCTAGCAGGTGACAAAGCTGAACTCTACAATTTGAAGCCAGCACACATACTCTTAACCACTAGACTATGTAGCATGCCAGTGGCTGGGGACCCCTGACAACCCTGGGGGTGGGGTGCCCAGAAAGCTGCCTTGCTTATTAGCAGGGTGACCTTAGGCAAGTGGCTTTGTTTCTGTATACCTTCATGTTTTTACTTGTAACATGGGAAAACAGGAGCTGGAGTGATGGCTCAGAGATTGAAAGCACTAGGGTTCAGCTCCCAGCACCCATGTAGGGTGGCTTACAACCACCTGTAACTCCAGTTCCAGGGGAATCCCACACCCTCTTCTGGTCTCCACGGACACTTTGCACTCAAGTGGGCAGATACACACACATAGGCGCATAAGCAAAAATAAAATATATCTTTTTTAAAAAAGGAAAACTGGCCAGATGTGATGGCACACACCTTTAATCCCAGCACTTGGGAGGCAGAGGCAGGTAGATCTCTGTGATTTCAAAGCCAACCTGGTCTACATAGTGAATTCTAGGTCATCTGGGGCTACAGGGAGAACCTGTTTCAAAAAACCCAAAAAAACAGCTTTTACATCCCCAAGTATCCGGCTCTTGTCTAATATGGAATGGCAGTGTTTGGTGTTTTCAAAGCCATCAGGAGCTCATCGTGGTGGTGATCATGACAGAGATCATGATGATAAGCAAGGGCCTCAACCCACTCTTCCTTTCTGCAGGTCAGCGTGATGCGTGTGGTAGTGATTGGAGCAGGAGTCATCGGACTGTCCACTGCCCTCTGTATTCATGAGCATTACCACGATGTGCGGCCACTGCAAATAAAGGTCTACGCCGACCGCTTCACCCCATTCACCACCACTGATGTGGCTGCTGGTCTCTGGCAGCCCTATCTTTCAGACCCCAGCAACCCACAGGAGGCGTGAGTGAGGATCCCACATGGTAGTCTGGGGGCCCGTGGGGCTGCATCCTTAGAGGGAACCGTCCCACCGCAATTCTTGTCATCAAACAAATCCCTTGTGAAAAGTCTGACTTGGCATACCTATGTCCCAGCTCTTGGGAGGTAGAAGGAAGTGGTTTGTAAATCTGAATCTGAGGCTATCCAGGAATACATAACAAGACTCAGAATAAAAAATAAACAACCGGGTGTGGTGGTGCACCTGCCTATAATCCCAGCACTCAGAAAACAGAAGCAGGAGGATTAATGCAAGGTGGAAGCCAGCCTGGTCTACATAGCAACTGTTAGGCTAACCAAGGCTACATAGGGAGAGTCTGTCTAAGAAAAAGAATTAACAGATACATAGATAGATGACAGATAAATAGATGATAGAAAGATGATAGATAGGTGATAGATATAGATATATAGATATATAGATGATAGATAGATGATAGATAGATCAATAGATGATAGATATAGATAGATAGATAGATGATAGATAGATGATAGATGATAGATAGCTAGATAGATGATAGATAGATAGATGATAGATAGATATAGATAGATAGATGATAGATATAGATAGATAGATGTTAGATAGATAGATAGATAGATAGATAGATAGATAGATAGATAGATAGTTAGATAGATAGATAGATAGATAGATAGATAGATAGATAGATAAGAAAGGAATACTAAAGAAAAAGAGTTGGGCAGTGGCATATACCTGTGATCTCAGGGCCATCCTTGGCAACATAGCAAGACCTCTTAAAAAAGAGAAAAGAGAGCTGGAGCTATGACTCAGCATTAAGAGCACTGGCTGCTCTTGTAGACTCCAAGCTTCTGTTCCCAGCACACATATGGTAGTTAATACCTGTCTGTAACTCCAGTTCTAGAAGATCCAACACCCTCTTCTGGCCTCCATGGGCATTGCACACACATGGTGCACTCACATACATGCAGGCAAAACACTCATACACATACAATAAATAAATACATTTCTTAATTAAAAAAATATTTCCACGAGAATAAAGACAGCTGGGGAGATGGCTCAGTAGGCAAAGCACTTTCCACGTAAGGCTGATCACCTGAGTTCAGATCTGCAGAACCCACATCAAAGTTGGATACAGTAGTGCACATCTGTAATCTCCGTGAACCCTTACGGGGGAGGTTCCAGGCTGACTCAAGAGCTTTGCCTGAAGCTCGGAGGCCAGCTAGCCTGGCACAGTCAACAGTGAACAACGAGGATGGAAGGTGAGGACCAACACCCAAAGCTTTTCTCTGACCTCCACAGGAGGACCACACCAGCTGCGTGTGCACACACAAAGAAACAGAAGAAAAAGAAAAAAGATATTCAAAACTTACTCATGACTCCTTAAGCCCCCCTTCTATTCCCAATTCTGTGTGCTAGGGCTTTTGTTGCTGTTCTCCCTGAAGCTGGGTGGCTTTCAATACCACAGCACTGACAGCCTAGAAAGCTTGTGAGCATGTGGATTGATAAAGTTGACTGAAGAGGTTGCAAAGGTCAGATGTTAGTCAGTTTAGCAGCTGACAGCTGTGTCAACAAATGAACCCCCAGTGTGTAATGCCACATGCAGGAGCTTGATGCTCACTCACATGGTAATAAACTCTGAAGCAGTTCCCTGCCAGTTGGTGGAGATATAGACGCCCCATCTCCAGTGAGGCTGGAGAGCTGGCTCCGTGGTTAAGAGCACGGGCTGCTCTTACAGAGGACCCCAGTTTAATTCCCAGCATCTACAGGGCAGCTAACAACCGTCCATAGCTCCAGTTCAAGGGGATCCAATGTCCTCTTCTAACCTCTGCAGTCATTGCATGACACGGGTGCACTTACACACATGTCAGTAATACTCATATACATAAAAATAATAATAAAATATTCAAACAGGAGCTCCTTCATCTCATGTCTCCCATCCTTGGACGTGGCTTCCAAGGTCACCTCCAATGTTGGATTCTTGACGACCAGTGACTGCAGAAGCATGTAGGATATGTGCAGAGACTTCAGTGAGAGTGCACTTGCAGGGACTGGACTAACCACCCAATTGCAAGGGAATCTGGGAAATATAGCTGTGTGCCAGAGGCAGAAGAGGAAAAACTTTTGGGGACAGCAAGCCAGTGTCTGGCACCTGGTGGGAGTGCTCAGATCCAGACTGAACTTTGTGGTGCCTACACTGTGTGAGCCTAGGCCCAAGGTGTGCTCCCCAGGGATAAAATTGGGATGCTTTTCCTCCTGGTTTTCCATCCAGTTCATGGAGAAACACTGGGAAGCAGAGCAGGGGAGAACTGTTTGGGGGCACTGCAGGTGTGAGCAAGGTGGCTGTCTGGGTTTTGTACACATTCGTGTCAGCCTTACCACAGCCCTAGGCAAACTGACCTTCTGAGCAGTCCTGCCTAGGGCATTGGGTGATCGAGACTCTGGGTGCCTTTTCCAGGGAATGGAACCAGCAGACCTTTGACTATCTCCTCAGCCACATCCATTCTCCTAATTCTGAAAAGATGGGCTTGGCCCTAATCTCAGGCTACAATCTCTTCCATCATGTTGTTCCGGTAAGTCAAGGGTCCTTAACCATGCAGGGCACAGACAAGTGCTGGGGCCCTGGGCCTTAGGAATGCTCTGATTTTCATAGGTCACAGACTCCTAGGTCTGAATTAGTTCATATTTATTTATTTATTTATTTATTTATTTATTTATTTATTTATTTATTTATTTATTATTTATCATTCATTCATGTATTTTTGATGGAGCTAGGGGTCAAATCAAGGGTTTTGCACATGCTAGGCAAGAGCTTTGCCTCTGAGCTACATCCTCAGACTGGGGTTCACTGTGACCCTCTATCTCTCCTCTACTCCTGACTTTTACCCCACCACTTGGTCTTACTTGAAGCTGAGTGGCTAAGAGCATAGACTTGAAGTAAATGAGATGGGTTCAAATCTCAGTTCCACCACTTAGCTGTATGGACCTCTCTAAGCTTCAGTTGGCTTGTCGGGAACATACAGATAAGAATCACATCCACTCAATGGCTGGTTGTGAAAATTAAATGGATCCAGACAGACAAATGCTTGGGACAGTGTTGGCCACAAAACAAACATTCTATAAGTCCCAGATATTATCCTGATGACCCAGTCCACCCATCCTTGTGAGTCCTTCTCTCCTTTCTCCTCAGGACCCTTTCTGGAAAGACACAGTTTTGGGATTCCGGAAGCTGACCCCCAGAGAGCTGGACATGTTCCCCGGTTATGGGTAAGGTCATTATCAAGGGCAAAGACAGGAAGGCACAACAATTCAGATAGAACTGTCTAGAAAGCAGCAATGCATGGAGACATCAATTTGCCATCCCATCTCAGGCCTAGAGCCCCTGGAACCCTGGCTTCCTGGTGTCCAGCTCCTCCCCAAGGCCCTACTTGTACTGGGCTTTGAACTGGGGACGAGGGAATGCGGAGCCACAGGTGTCAAGCTTAGGAAGCTCTGTGGGTCAATCATCTTTGTACCTCTGCAATGAAATATCAGACACAGGCTACTTAGGAAGTAAAGAAAGTCTTATTTTAGCTCATAATTCTTGAGGCTCAAGTCCAAGGTCAAGCAGCCCCATGAGGCTGAACCTCTGGCAAGGATGCTATGTCATAGCAACTCATATCACAAGTCGTGAAGCAGAGAAAGGGGGTGGTAGGGTCCCAAAGTGCTTTGTTTGAGAGAAGCCCCCAATGATTGAGTCTTCTACTAGAACTTACCTTCTAAAGGTTCCACCACCTTGGAGACCAGACTATGCCTGTGGGCCTTTGGGGGACATTGAGCATTCAACCACAGCACTCTACAATTTGTTTCACAGTGAAGAGGCTGAGCTTCAGAGAGGCTGGGTAGCTCTTCAAGATCACACAGCCATGTGACCAACTAGGATTCCAACTCAGCCTGTGTGATTCTACACTCTTCTGTCCTTGGTAGCCTGGTAGCCTCTGGTTCTCCCCTCATTCTCCCCTCATCCAATCTCTATTTGCATATCCCAGTGCCAAGGATATCATCATCTGATAGAAAATTCCCCATCATTGAGGTGAACCCCCACCTTCACCCCTTGAATGTCAGCTCTAGTTGTTGGGCACTCACAAAATAATACTAATCCAACCTTCAAATACAGCTCTGATTCTGACATTTATTTGCCTGCTCTAGCTATGGCTGGTTCAACACAAGCCTGACTCTAGAGGGAAAGAGCTATCTGAAGTGGCTGACTGAAAGGTAAGCTGTTAAGCTCCAGCTTGAGAAGGTCAATTCTCAGGGAGCAAGCTGTAGGAGAGTAGTCCCAGTGACCAACCCCCAGGGTTGAGGAAACCCTGAGGCTATTGTGGGAGCTGTCTTTGGTCCCCATCAGTACCCAGCACCGTGGGCTGAGGCACTGGTATTGTACCTGACTATGCATCAAAACCACCTGGACAGATTTTTGCATGCTATACTCCTTAGAAATTTCACTCAAATCCTTCATGTCTGTACAGTAGTTTAAAGTGGATTCTTTTATATTTTTCATATGTTTATGTCATTTGCATAACTTATCTTTTTTTCTTTTTGAGACAGAGTCTCCTTGTAGCCCCAGCTGCCATAATTTATCTTTTTAAAAAACTTCTCTCCCTTTTATTTTTCTTCTTTAATTGCTTTTGCCAGCGCCCCTAGAAAATGTTTACTTTTATGGGTACTAATGGATACCCTGTCTTATTGCTGATGTTAATAGGGATCTTGTAGTGTTTCATGTTAGCAAGCATTAGCTTGAGGGATACGCTGAGGGATCACATACATTCATATCAAAGAACACTTCATACACTTCTTATATTTTATTATTATACTAATATTTTGGAAAAACCTGAAATGAATGGAAAATTTTAGCCAATGATTTGGGAAGACTTTAAAATCTAGTTTTCAGGATCCCACTCCACACCTATTGAATAAGAACCCCTGGGTGGGCTCTAGAATTTTGTATGTCAAGAGCTTCTGTAGGTAACTGTAGTTCCTAGCCAGGTTTGGGAACCATGTTGTATGAGATTTTTTTTTCCTGGGAAAACACAACACTCACACACACACACACTCACACACACACACACACACACACACACACACACACACACACACACACAGGTTTACTGATAC
>NW_008352136.1:922873-931095 GCF_000622305.1 Nannospalax galili
ACACACACACACACACACACACACACACACACATTCACACACACAGGTTTACTGATTCCAGATAGGGAACCCACAACAGACCGTGAAGTCCAGCTTGGTGAACCAATGAGTTAATTGGGGTTAATAACAGAAGTGTGGGTGAGGGATTACTTACAGGAGCAGAAATGACTCAAAAACAGCTGCATCCGTGAAAAGCCCACCCCAACACAGGTGAGGACTCAGGAAAGTGGCATCCCTGGAGCTCTCTGCACAGTTTATAGGTAGCACCACTGGTCTGAGATTCTCCTCTCTGCAGCTCCAGGGCCAAAGGTCCCCAACAGCTGCTTACTGTTTCTGTAACCTTGGAGAGGGGCCCTCAGCAATCTCTTGAGTTTCAGCTTTCCCAGACAGGAGAAATTCTTTACTTTCTGAGTCTCATGAATTATCTCCCTCCTTCCTGGAAGGAATGTTTCAATTCCTTGCAAATTACTACACACCCACCCATTGTACTGACAGTATTATTACACATATCCTTAGGACATTTAAGATTCCTGACTAGCCTCTTCCAGCAGAAAGTCTCAGATCTGCCATAAAGAATTACATAATTAAAATAGCTCTGAAATAATTATGCTGTTGAAATGAATGAGTTAAAATAGCTTCAGCTTACATGTGGTTTCTTTTTCTCTTTATGTTTTTGCTAAATTTCCAAAGTGACAGATTTTTTTTTTGAATGTTTGTTTTGTTTTGAAGTGCTGAGAATTGAACCCAGGGCCTCATTCAGGCCAGGCAGATACTCTGAACCACATCCTTAGCCCTACTCTGAGATATTCAAAGACAGGGATAGGTGTCCCCAGACCAGCTCCCTTGGAAGACCGGCTCTGACAAAGGCACCTTTGGCATTGATCCAACCCTGCCCCTTCTCACTAAATCTCCCATCCCCTGTATATTACAAAGCATCATGGAGAAGCAGAACGTGAAAGAGAGAAGGGAGCCGTGTTTGTGTCCCAGATCCTCGGCACACTGCTCACTCTGTGAGCTTCAGGAAAACCCATCTCTATCTGCTCAATGAATGGTAAGGACCATCCCAGAGGGCCTTTTTGCCCAAGGGATGCTTTGTGGACCACTGGTCCAGCAAGGTGCTCATAAGCTGATTGACTACACAGGAGCATCCAATGGGGCTAATGTCCACAGGGCTATTCCCTGTGTTGCCCTCTAGGAGGGATGGGGCAGAGAAGTAAATTCTAGACCTTCCTGCTGTGTCTCATTTTCCTAGGTTAGCTGAGAGGGGAGTGGAGCTCTTCCAGCGGAAGGTGGAATCTTTAGAGGAGGTGAGCTGCAGGGTGTGAGGGGTTGGCTGTGGAAGGGAGGGAGGGGAGAGGATCTGCTTCCTGCTGCTGGGTGGAGGCTCTGTTCTCAGGTTCTCAGGATCCCTTTAAGACCTGTCCCAGACTCGAAGCCTTGTCTCAATCCAGGAGGCCATGATGAAGGGAGGAGGTGTTTGCCTTCACCTTGGTGGCAAGAACAAAGGGACAGTGGTCAGAGGGACTAGTTACATGTGTATGAACCTAGTTTACTTTAGGGCCAGAGACACTTTTCCCTAGTGTCCTCAGATCCTTCCATGCTTCCTGCTCACATCTGGGTTGACAGTTCTGGAATGTCCAGGCACTCAGCTGGGACCAGTCACAGGCACTCCATCACCATGAGCAGTTATGGGAGCAGCGCCACCATCAGGCAGCACTCATGTTCTAACAGCTTGGCTGTGGGCTTCATTTAATCCCAGCACTCAGAATAATGCTTGGTGCATGGAGAGCTCAGCAAGCTAGCTGCCAGCATCCAGCTGCTTGGGGCTGGGCCCCCATAGACACCTGAAATCTTTGGTTGACTCCGAAACGGTGCTTGTTTACAAGCACTGGCTCACACAAAGGGCACATTTGAAATATGTGTGTTCATGATTGCCTTGGGAGGGGAGTCAGAGGGGCTGGGCTAGGAATAGTGGTGCTCGCTGTGTCTCTGACTTGACAAGTGTCCCAGGTAGAGGCAGAGCTGAAGCAAGCATTCTGGCAGAGAGAGGCTAAAGGATGGACTGAAAAGGGGTCAGAGGCAGGACAGGACCATCTTGGCTTCATCTGAACATTTCCTAAGGTTTCAGGAAGGTTCTCCCTCCACAGTACTCATGGACCATCACTTCTTCAGAGTTGCGACCTCATAGCAGCCTGAAAACATTACTGGCTCTACTAGAAAATTATTGTGAAATGGGAGCAGTTGAGCCCCAAGGAGCTAAAGGGGCATTTCTGGGGTCAAACACTGAGCCAAGGTCAGAGTGGATATTTGGTACCAGGGTCATTGGATCTGCTCCTCAGTACCCCTCATTCTAGCTCCCCAGGGAGCAGACAGATGTAGAGTAAGGCTAGAGGAAGGGGGCAGGGCACAGCACAGTTCTCATTCCTTCCTATCCCCTGACCTGTTCTTGCTGCCAGGTGGCAAGAGGAGGTGCTGATGTGATCATTAACTGCACTGGGGTATGGGCTGGGACACTACAGCCAGATGCCCTGCTGCAGCCAGGCCGGGGCCAGATCATTCAGGTGAGCATGCTGACTGGTGGGAAGACTGTGCTGCAGGCTCTTGCAGCTCCAAAGCTTATGGACAGTCACATCGACAGAGTGACCCTAGACTTTGGGGAACTGACATGTTGAATAAATAAGAAGGTCTATCTACTGCCCTGTACCCCAAATGCTCTGTTTGGGGATTTCTTCTTGATAGTAAAGCATGTGTGGAGATGTTTGCCCTGTGTGGGAGCAGTAGCCTGTGTTATGAGAAGAATAGCAAATCCAGGGCCACCAAAATGGCTCATCAGGTAAAGGCACCTGTCTCCAAGCCTGACACCCCGAGTTTGATCCTAGGACCCACATAGTAGAAGGAAAAAATTGACTTCCAAAAGTTGTCCTTTGACCTCCACATGCACACCTTTGCATGTGCATACCGCAGACACACAGACACACAGACACACAGACACACACACACACACACACACACAAAGTCAACAAATGTAATCACAATATTTTTTTGTCTTTTATTTTTTTGAGACAGGGTCTCCCTGTAGCCCCAGCTGTCCTGGAACTCACTATGTAGACCAGGCTGGCCTCAAACTCACAAAGATCCGCCTGCCTCTGCCTCCCAAGTGCTGGGATTAAAGGCGTGCACCACCACACCCAGCTGTAATCACAATTTTTTAAAAAAAGTAGCAATCCCTTATGGAGTTTACAAAGCACCAGACACAGGCAAAGCATTTTATTGAGTTGACAGTTTATCCCTTATCACAGCCTTTTGAGATGGGTACTATCATACACACAGTCATCTTACAGAGGAGGAATCCAAGGCACAGAGGTGTCAAGTAATATGCACAAACTTGCACAAAGTAAATGGTGGGACTGGGATTAAAGCCCAGGCAAGCTGGTTTAAGAGCCTGTGGGTGTCACTATCATCCTATGCCTCTCATGATGTGTGGGAACACGTGTGCATGTATGTATTCATAGGTGTGCAAGGTTGTGTGTTCCTGATGTAGGCTAAAGAGTGTGTGTGTTTATTCCTGAGCTAAGGCTTTTCTGTGGACTCATGGTAAGGCTGTGGGATACTTACCCACAAGGGAAACTGTCAGTCAGATGGCCTTCCTATAAAAGCAAGTAATAAAGGTGCAGTCCTGGGTGTCTTAGGTCAGAGGGGTCATGAGAGGGCTAGGGAATGAGAGGCTTTGCCTCTCTTGGTGGAACTTCTGGCCATAGAGGAGAGCCAGGTAAAGGGGAGCCGGTTGACCCAGCTCCCTGACAGGATGCGTCTGTCTGAATCAACAGGTGGAGGCCCCGTGGATGAAGCACTTTATCATCACCCATGACCCAGAACTTGGCATCTACAAGTCCCCGTACATCATCCCAGGGTAAAACTCTGACTGCTCTAGGGCAGAAGAAGAGACACCTTCATGCCCTCTTAATGTGCCAACTGTCTGCCTAAATCCATCGCCCAGTTCCTGCAGTGTTTTTCTCCCAGGGTTTCTAAAATATTTATTATTATTTTTATGTGTATGAGTACAATGCCTGCATGCATGTAAGTGCGCCTGTGTCATGTAACGCCTGCAGAGGTAAGAAGAGGGTGTCAGATCCCCTGGAGCTGGAGTTACAGATGCTTATTAGCCACCATGTGGGTGCTGGGACTCAAACTTGAGTCCTCTGCAAGAGCAGCCAGTGTTCTTAACCACTGAGCCATGTCCCCAGCCCCCTCTCCCAGGGTTTTATAAATGGATTTGAGCAATGAAATTCCCATGAAAGCATAGGAATGGTACAGTGGTGATGTTAATGTGAGTGATGTAGGTGGGTGGTGTTAAGAAGGCCAGCATTGCTGATGGTGGTGATGATGGTGGTGGAGTGGAAATGGCAGTTGGTGCTGATGAAGGTAACACTGTCCATGGCATTTATAATGTGGTAGATGGTGGTCTCGGAGGCAGTGTGGATGGTGTGGCTGCCCTGCTTGCCTCATGGCTGTGTAGGTGGTATGGTAGAGATGGCAGTGTCATGGTCACGCTGCTGCTGGTGGTAGAAATGGTGACAGGGTTGGTGTTTCTGACGCTGCTGCTTGTAGTGAGGTGACAGTATTTGTGATGTGGTGGTGGGGGTGGAAGTGGTGGAGGATGGCAATAGCAGTTGTGTGAAGGATGTGTGTTCATCAGTGACTATGATGCCAATGGGAGCGGTGACGCTGGAGATGCTAGTCGGGGAGAGGGAGGGGAAAGAAGCCTTCATATGCAAGGTTTCTCTTTCCTCAGTCCTCCTCTTTTTGTCTAGAGTCAAGGCGGTTACTCTTGGCGGCATCTTCCAGCTGGGGAACTGGAGTGAAGTGAACAGTGTTCACGACCACACCACCATTTGGAAGGGCTGCTGCAAACTGGAGCCCAACCTGAAGGTAAGGTGGGGATGGGTGTCAGTGCTCTAGACCTGGCAGCTTGGTCATGATAGGAGGATATGCCCATTGGGATACCTGGCTAAGTTAATCCCAGCAAGGGACCTGTGTGCACACCAGCATTTGACAGTGGAGAGAGAAGTCTTTGCCAATGGGCTAATGAAGCCTAACTTGCCCTGGCTGAGAATGTCCTCCCAAGGTGACATCTCCAAAACAACTTAGTGCGTCTCCACAGGGAGGAGATGTCCTTGATGCCTAAGTTCCCACTTTCACATTTGTCTTCTCATGGTGATGGTGTTGAGGGTGGATGGAGGTGGTGTTTGGGGTTGATGACAGAGCAGGGATGGGGATGGAATGTGGTAGGAGCTGTTAATGCCACCAGGAAAATGGTTAATAGAGATGGTGGTGGTGATATAGACAGTGGTGTGAGGTGGTAGTGCTGCTGGTAAATAATGTGGCAGCTGGGCTAGGGAGTGGCTCAGTGGGTAAAGCACTTGTCACATAAGAATGAGGACCTGAGTTCAGATCCCTAGAGCCCATGTGAAGTTGAGTGCAGTAGTGCATGTCTATAATCCTAGCATCCTACTGTGGTATAGAAGGTGGAGACAGGAATTCTCAGAGCCTTGCATACATAGCAGCGAATAAGAGACTCTGCCTCAAGGTGGAAGGTGAGGATCAATATCCAAGGTTGTCCTCTGACCTCCAGAGGCACGCCGTGGTATGTGTGCACCTGTATCCACACATGCAAACACACACACACACACACACACTCACATGTGCGCACACACACGCACACACAGATAACTTTTAAAAGAATGTGGTAACTTGCAGAAGTGATGAAGGGGTCAGTGATAATGATGATGAGATTCTAAAAGCTAACTCCTGGCCCCCTGGAATGACAGCAGGAAAATCAATCCAAGTAAGTTGCTAGCATTTTACTTTCCAGAATGCAAGGATTGTTGGTGAATGTACGGGCTTCCGGCCAGTCCGTCCTCAGATCCGACTAGAAAGAGAACGGCTTCATGCTGGATCTTCAAGCACAGAGGTATGTTGTGGACTCCTACGACAGTGCTGCCATTTCCAGGGAAAAGTCCACTCAGCCTAAGATCAGGGCCAGTGGTGGCCAACACCCCCCACGGATGGAGATATTGAGACTCAGTGGTGGGAAAGGACCTGTGTCTAGTTACAGAGTGTTAAAATCTGATAGGCTGGAGAGATGGCTCAGCAGTTAAGAACACTGGCTGCTCTTGCAGATGACCCAAGTTCGATTCCCGGCACCCACATAGTGGCTAACAACTATCTTTAACTCCCATTGTAGGGGAATCCGATGCCCTATTCTGTCTCCCTGGGCATTGCATGACATGAATGTGCTAACGTACATGCAGGCAATACACGCATACACATAAAAATAATAAAATATTTTTTCAAAATCTGATAGAGGGAAATGGTACTTTATACCAGACAGCAGGGCAAGCCTATAACATGAATGTCCTTCCCGAGGCTCCCTCGAAGTTCTTTGACATAGGGACAGTTCCCGCCATGATTCCAATGAAGAAACTGGAGCCCCGCAGGGTGGTGTCACTTGCCTGAGTCCCTGATGAGGGGCAGGATTTGGATATGATTTAAACTTGACTTTAAAACCATTTCTCAGATGTTCATTTTGTGGTTGTGCCTGATCTTTCCAGAGGCTCCCTTGGGTCCCCTCTCCTGGGCTAGGAACTGGGCTCATTGAATCCATAGGTTTTTCTGGGCTGAATGGGTGTGGCCTGAAAGCATCGTCTTTCCTGAGGTCATCTTCCCTTATCCCAGGCAGGCGTTTGTGTGTGCAGGGCGTGGCTGTGGGCATGTAAAAGAGGGTCAGAAGTGTAGGTGTGTGTATACAGATGGTTGTGTGTATGTTTGAAGGGGTTTTGTGTCTCTCTACAAAGTTGTGCACCTGTGGAAAATGACAGCCAAAGGGACTTCAAGTAATTTGGTGCAGAGGAAATCTCTGACCTCAAGGTCTCATGGTACTACATTTCCTGTGCCAGTGGACAAAGCAGGCTCATCTTTTAAGCAGACTGTCAAGGCCTAAGGTGTCATCTTCCATCTCCACAAACAGTTCCCTTTATGCTGTTCCCGGGAACCAAGCCCACCAACCCATTGATGGGGGCTCACAGCATCTGGTTTATCCAGGACTCTTTAGAAAGTTCCTGGTCTTCCAAGGTAGCAAAGCTCTCTGGCCCCCTCCTGCAGTCCCTCCCACAGCTGGCCACCTTCTCTCTTGCTTCTCCCAGGTTATCCATAACTATGGTCATGGAGGTTACGGGCTCACCATTCACTGGGGTTGTGCCCTGGAGGCAGCCAAGCTCTTTGGGAAAATTCTAGAAGAGAAGAAGTTGTCCAGGATGCCTCCATCCCACCTCTAAGGACTCTAATGACCACCACCTGCCCCATAAGGACCCCCCTAATTCCCTCAGCCAATTAATTGATGCACTCCTTGATGAGCCTTCACTTGCTCCCATCATTCCTGGCTTCCTTTCTCAAAGATGTGAGGTGAGGAGATCATGATGCTGTGCCCATCCCTGCCTGGTTCTCTCCATGTATTCCGTCTGGCAAAACATCTGCCGTGATGATGTCGACTAGTCCTAAACCAGGCTGGGTGAGAAAGCCAAGACCTAAACTGTAGTTCTATCCTAACATCAATGATTACTACTAAAGCTAAGGCTGGTTGCCCCTGAACTGGGTACCAGGATCTGTGCTCAATGCTCAAGGAAAGCTGGGGAACCTTTTACTTAGAACTTTGATAAGTGCCATGGAACATATTTGGGGGAAACACCATAGCAGATTGTGTTCTACGAAGTTATGTGTAGACTCAGGTGAGGAGGGGGGCAGAAGAGCTGGAGCACTGAATTAGCAGCATATGACAGCTGCCCCACATTCGGGACTCCAAAGGGTATCACTTGTCAGCTGAGTGGCCTTGTGAGGGCCATGTGGAATCATTAGGGGAATTGGTCCCATGAATACAGGCGTTAGGAGGTAACAGGGTGCAGGCTGGGGCCCCTTGGATGCCAACCACAAGGCTCCACCCAACTCTGAAGTCTTCAGGACCAGAGAAACAGGTCTGAGGTAGACGGTCTGAAAACCTGAGTGTGATGAGGGAACACTGGTGTCATTCCTGGAGTTCTGTCCAATGGCCAGAGAAGAGGGTTCTAGAACAAAAAGGGCAGAGAGCATGATTATTTCCTCCTCCCCCTCCTCCTCCGCCCCCCTCTCCCCCCCTCCCCCCTCCCTCTTTTTTCTCCTCCTCCTCCTCC
>NW_008352136.1:931144-1009634 GCF_000622305.1 Nannospalax galili
CCTCCTCCTCCCCCTCCTCCCCCCACCTCTCTCTCTTTGGGCTGGGGTACTTCTCTCCTCTGCCAAGGGGTGCTACTCACCTGTATCAGGGCATGTCTTTCCCACTCACCCTAACACCTCACATGCCAGTCTCCTCTGGAAACAAACTCTAAGACATACCCAGAAATAATGCTTTGCATTCTCTAGGAGTTCCTTACTCCAGCCGAGTTCACAGCTGAAGTTAACCATCACAAGAACCCCTCAGCATCTTCATTCCTAATTATCTGCTTTCATCTCTGATGTTGAATTTTCACGTTTGGGTTTTGGTTAAAGGCCAGAGCCTGGAAAGCATCGTACACATTGGACCAGTGGTTCCTGGCATGCCATGAGGAAGGATCCATGACCATGCCATGTCCCTGCCATCACCTGCTGGTGACTCCTGAACCATTTCTTCTGATAGATTTTTCCTGAAGCATCTGCCATGATGCTGGTTTGTCCTAGATATAAGCCAAGATATAAGATGTGGTTATTACTGTAACTGAAACGTACTACATCCTCATGGCACCAGGCTCTGTGCTCAATGCTTGAGTGATTCAGTCACCTACCCAGTGTCCCAGGAGCTAAAATCCATGTTTTATAAGTGAGAAGGCTGAGGTACAGAGAGGCAGCCCTAAGTCACCAGATTGGATTCCAAATCCCATCTTGCTTTCAACTACTGGACATCAGTGAATCCAAAACTGGGGGCAAATATGTTATAGAGGGACCCATTGACTCTTTTGCCCAATTCTTTCTATAGGTTCACTGAAGAGCTACATCTCTCCCTGTAGCCACATTTGGGACACTGAGAGGGGACACCTCCTGATGCTTAGAATAAGACTCAGCACTTAGAGTCTGACCAAAGTGATTTCTTTACCCAAACTAAAATTCTCCAGGGAAAGCGACCCCTAGTGAGGGTTAGGTGCCCTCAGGAACCCTATAGGACTGAGTATGCTGCTGCCTCACAAAATCTGTGGGGCCAGGGAGGTCTGTTCTCAGACCCCAATGGGCATTCCAGGTTCTTGTCTGGTTTTGATTTTTTCAAGTGCCAAGAGTTTTGAAATATGGTTTCCTCTGGATTTTGTCCTATAATACAGGACGGAAGGAGTTGGGGGCCGGTTTTGTTGGTTTCATGGTGGTTGATTTCTGTTCTTCTACCCAATTCCTCCCTGCCAAGTGATCCATGACCACAGTTACATGAGTTGTTAGCTGCTTAATAAATTTTCAAAAGATTGTTTTTCCTTCAATAAATTGTCTTGGCAAATCAGTCAACCATAATAAGTGTGTGCATTTCTTTTTTGAACTCTCAAGTCTATTCTATTTATCTATGTATCTACCCTGCTGTGTTGATGACCACAGCTTTGTAGGGCATCTTAAAGTGGGCAGTGTAACATTGGATGCCAGAATTCCAGTACCAACTGTGGTCTTTTTTGTCTTCTTATTCCACATGAATTTTACAGTCAGCTGCCAATTTCTGCAAAAATTACTAACTAGGTAATTCGTTTTTGAAAATGGGTCTTGCTATGTAGCCCAGGCTAGTCTCAAACTTGCAGTGATCCTTCTGTCTCTGCCTTCTGAGTGTTGGGATTACAGGTATGTGCCCCCACCAGCTGTGACCTAGGGTTTTCATGTGGACTGTGTTGAATTTACAGCACATTTTGAGAAATACTGATTGCCATTGAAACAAGCTAGCCTTCTAGTGTGTGACTGCACAACACCTCTCCATTTCTTTAGGTCTTCAGCAACTTCTTTCATCAATGTTTTATAGTTTTATGTCTTGCAGTCTTCTGCTAAAAACTTTACATTACATTTAATTAATTTGTGTGTGTGTGTGTGTGTGTGTGTGTGTGTGTGTATGCACATGGCATAGTGTGCATGTGAAGGTCAGAGGTCCTGATATTGAACCCAGATTGCTGGGCTTGGTCGCAGCACCTTTACAGGCTGAGCCATCTTTCTGGCCTTTGCAGTCCTTTTGTTATATGTATAGTGTTCTGCTCTCTTTGGTGAGGTTGTGGGTCTAATTGTGATCTTATTGATGGGTTTAGAAAGTGCTCTGTGCTCTGGCATGGTAAAGGCAGGGCATTTGAAGTGGACTGTCATTTAATATGCTTGATTAATCAAGACCGACTGTATGTGATGCATTTGAATGCTCATATAGGATATAGTAAAGTAACCATGGAAACCACTGAGACTTTGAGAGATCAGTAGGTGGTCAGGAGACTTTAGGGCTTTGGGTGGGGCATTCTGTGTACGTTCCATACCCCACTGCATCCATCCATAAAACCCATGTCATACATCATCCTTCCACTCTAAATAAATACGTAGGTAATAAAATATTTAAAACAAAATTAAAAATAGTTTTTGTCCAACATATTAAAAAATTAGAGATTTCATATCAGCACCCTGTCTTGAGCCCTCGGCAGGCTGATCACTCAGGGGCCCACAGGGAGCTCCATCAGCTGGAGCTGCACAGCCCCCACCCCTGGGCCTCCATTCTGGTTTTCCCTCTGCCCATCCTCCTCGTTATTTACATTGTTCCCTGCCTGTTGCCAACCCCATTCTCATAGTAAAGCCCTCCTCATCATTTTGAATTAGCTGAGTAAAATGCTTGTTCCTTGCAATGAAAACAGTCTGGAAGGGAACCTGGTGGCCTCCATGCCCACAGCTGTCTCCACTCAATCACTGCAGATGCAGTGTGGTCAACCATCCATGCTACCCAAATGCCATTTTTGTGTTCCAGAGGTTATGGATAGCCCCCTAACCCAAGGAAGGTATATTTTTCCTTCTCCAAGCCAAGGGCATGGCTTGTATTGAAATCAGCAAGCTGGATCTGACCAATGAGAAGTAACATTACATCTACCAGCAAGCTGGATCTGACCAATGAGAAGCAACTACATCTGTTGGAGGCCTTCCTTTCCCAACCTATAGCAATAGATGCTCTTTAAAGAACATGGTTTTTGTTACCACTCTTTTCCCATTCTATTTCCTTTGAAAATAGATTCGTAGGCTTGGCACATTGACCACCCTCTTGTGACCATGAAGTCACCATAGGTCATATAGACACAGAGTCAAATACCCAAATAGTAACAAATGTTGGATGATGGAGAGGAAAGGCTAAAAGAAACTGGGCCCTCGATGGCACTGCTGAACCTTCTCCGGACTCTTGCTGGCAATGGGCTTGTTCTGGACTCTTGCTGGCAATGGGCTTGTGACCTGAATGGTGATTATCCTGCTGGTTGACTAGATTTCATGCTACCTGTAGCTGAAAGTATCCCAGACCTTTGATACATACTCTTAAGAAGCGGGGACTCCTAGTCTCATCTCACAAGGCTTTCTGTGGTTCTGCAACGGTAGAAGCACTGACTACGTGAATCTCTTCAGAGTTGAGCCTAAGCTACTCTTCCATCTGATTAGCACAAACAAGGTCATTTGTATGGTCGTGAGGATACTTGATCTAGGGTGTGTGTGTGTGTGTGTGTGTGTGTGTGTGTGTGTGTGTGTGTGTGTGTGGTGTTGGAGGTGGAGCTCAGAGCTCAGAGCTGCCAGGTAAGCATTCTTCTGCTGAGCTAAACCCATCCTTTTGATCTGAAATAAAAGAAGGAAGCATGCAACCCTGGCTACACAGGACACCTTCACATTTTTTTGTATTTATTAATTTATTATGTGCATGTGTGGGGGTGTGGGTAAGTGTGTGGGTGTGGGTATGTGGTGTGTGGAGGTCAGAGGACAACCAGCAGGAGTCAGTTCTCTCCTTCTGCCATATGGGTTTCAGGGATTGAACTCAGGTCGTCGGCCTTGGCAGCAAGCTCCTTTTACCCACTGAGCCATCTTGTAGGCCCACCATTTATCTTTTGACATTTTCTGAAGTCTTTTCTCATGTGGAGATAAACAGATGACATATCCATTACAGAAACAGGAGCCTTTGTCACAGATTATTTAAAATTAGATCCAAACCATTCTCGCTCAAGGCCCAGTGTGCTTCCAAGGTGTGTATGGGAGCTTGGTGGCAGTTCTTTCGCCACTCAGCAATACTGATTTTTTAAAGTATTTTATTTATTATTTTTATTTTATGTGTATGTATGTATTGCCTGCATGTATGTAAGTGCACCCATCTCATGCAATGCCTACAGAGGACAGAAAAGGCTGTTGGATCCCCTGGAACTGGAATTATGGACACTTGTTAGCTGCCATGTGGGTGCTGGGATTTGACCCTGGGTCTTCTGCAAGAACAGCCAGTGTTCTTAACCGCTGAGCCATCTCTCCAGTCCCTAAACTGTTTTAAAATTTTTTTATTTATTCATTTTGTGTGTGCATGGTATGTGCATGTGGGCATGTGCATACCACAGCATACATGTGGAGGTCAGAGGACGGCTTGTGGGAGTTATTGATTCTCTTTTTCCCCCATGTGGGATTGAACTCAGATCATCAGGCTTGGCAGCAAACACCTTTACTCACTGAGCCATCTCACTGGCCCCTTGATTCTCTTTTCAAAGAGCAGACTATGCCAAATGTGCTGTGATCCCAGGAGATTCTAAGAGACTAAGACAGGATGATTGGCATGAGTTCAAAGCTAGCCTGGGATACATAGTGAGTTTGAGGCCAGCCTGGGCTTCATAGGGTGACCATGCCCCTACCTCCAATAAAAAGTTATTTAAAAGGCAGTTTATTCTTGGGAGGGGGGGTGTCAGGGTTTCTCTATGTAGCCCAGGTTGGCTTAAACTCATGATTTTTTGCCTGTGCCTCCCAAGTATGTGCACAACCATGTCCAGCTAGGGCAGAGTCTCTAAAAAAACTCTCTCCTCTCTGTCTCTCTAATTTTGGGGGGTTTCCTAGAGCCCAGGCTGGCCTCAGACTTACTACCTGGCTGCTAGGATGATCTTGAACTTTCTGGTTTTCCAGCTTACACCTCCCAAGTGCTGTGATTATAGCTGTTCCACCATGCCTGGCTTCAAAACAAACCTAAGTAAAAGAAAAAAAACTTAAAGAGTTTTATATTTCTTTTAGGTAGAAACTACAGTCCTCTTCATTGTAGCTCTCTGCTGTTCCCCGAACCCTGAGCTCCTTCGCCACCCAGGCCCCAGCTCACTGGGTTATTTAAGGATGAAAAAGTGAACATGATTATCTGGCAATGCCTGACCAGCTGGAAGGCAAAAAAGAAAAGAAATAGAGAAGCAAAGGCTCCCTGTTACCCAGGAGAGCCGAGTTGCCCAGAAATAACTCAAGATTTAAGAAAATGTGCCTGGGTGTGGTGGTGTACTGAGGAGACTGAGACAGGAGGATCAAGTGAATGAGGCCAGGCTACATAGTGAGGCTCTGCCTGTGAGAAAGAGGGAGGGAGGGAAGAAAGGAAGGAAGGAGGGAGAGAGAGGGAGGGAAGGGGAGAAAGGGAGGGAAGGAAGGAGGGAGGGAGGAAGAAGAGGGAGACAGAGAGGGAAGGAGGGAGGGAGAGGGGGAGGGAGGGAGAGAGGGAGAGAAAGAGAAAGGTGTAAAGCTGGTCTTGCCTGTCTGCTGGGCTGCGAAGCTATTTCAGGGACATAGGGTAACTGCCTCTGACCCTGCCCTCCCTGCATTAGAGAGTGTCATCACCACCAAATTCAAGGTCTGAATGCTGCCAGCCAGCTGGCCAGTGCTCCCTTCGAGGGAGAGAAGGTCACTTTGAAGCATGGAGCTTCCTCAGATGGACAAAGCTTGCAGGACTTCAGGCTGCACTGTCGCTGGGACAGTAGCAAATGACCAAACTTAGACCCCACAGTGTCTGTCACCAACATTTTAATAAGAGATGAACGCACATCTGGCTTTCTTGCAGTGCTTATGTTGAGCAGTGGGTCAGCTTTCTCTGGCCTTTGATGGGACCTGGTAGCTTCCTGCCTTTGTCTGTGGGTTTTTTACCCTCACCAAAGATGCTCTAGAACCTGGGAGTACATGTGGTCTGCCCAGACCTAGCTCTAGTCCTTCTTCCCAAGGCCAAAACAATGGCCTCCACTTCCTCCTCAGAAGCGGATTCTCCAAACGCTAGGGCATCCTCACTGTGGACGCCATAGGTATGCTCCCAGGAGCAGCTGTGTTGGACCAGGACAGCCCTTGGTGGAGGGGGCAGGAGAGCAAGTGGGGACAGACACTGCTGGCACTGGGGGATCCTGCGTCCCATGATTGACCAGAGCCTGTGGTTGGTGTCACATCCTTGAGATTCTTCTGCCTGTACAGCTGTCTACCTCTGCACACAGTGCAAAGTCCTGAGGCCTGAGCAAGCCCTTTTTTTACAGGAGTCACCTTTCAGTGTGGCTAAGGAAGGAGACAGGAAAGAGGCCCCCGACATGACTTTTACTGGTTCAGGAGAGACTCTGGCTTTGTCTTTGGGCTTGAGTCTCCCACCATTGGGCCTCAGTCTCCAATTTCCAGGTTGGAGATGGGGTAACCACTTTCTGAGGTTGTCACCCAGTGGGAGCCTAGCTCTCCACGGGGACACAGCTGGATCCCCTGAGGCCAGAGACAGCAATTCCAGAAGCAGCCAGGTCCAAATGCACATTCATTGCCAATCTCTATCAGGCAGGCCCTGGGGAGACATCCAGGGAACCTCTGACCCAAGGAAAAGCTGCTCAGGCCAAACATGTGGCTCCCCTGCAATTCCAAAGAAGAAAGCCTGGGGCTGGGGTGCAGGAGAACCCTGCACAACAGGGATTAGTGGATGACAGGTGTCACATGGATCTGGGCCTGGACTGTATCTATGGCGATCTTTGGGTAGTGATTTGCCAAGGGTGTGACTGGGTAACTGTATGATGTCTGCTCAGCCGGCTCTCGGCACCCTAGGACCCTCCCACAGTGGCAGTTTCCCCAGTTATGCACAAGTCTTCCCCCACACAGAGAACCCCTGGAGTAAAGGTCTCCCCCATCTCTAGGGTGGAGGACCCTCAATGAACATGGCCAAACACAGTGAAGACACAAAACCCTGTTGGTCCACATTGTCCTCTTGGGTGAGTTCTTGGTGTTGGCAGTGACCATGAGGGGCCCAGCTGGGCTCTGCCAGCTCTCTGGACTCTACAGTCTCACAGACCAGCTACATCCCCAGAGGTCACTATTCCTGAGAGCCAGAGTTCGACCTGGGAACCCCTGCACTGTGTGTCCCTCGGCCAACCATCTCCTGGCCCCACTCCCGGTGGCTGGACTCCTGCAGTCCTCGGCCTTTAGTCTCGATGGGCAAAAAGCAGGAGGCCACAGCAGCCAGGAGGCAGCAACCACTGTAGACCGCCAGTGTCAGGTACACAGAAGATTCCAGCATCACCTGGAGAGGAAGATGCAGGTGGGTGAGAATAACCTCTTAGCCATAGGTGTGCCATGTGACAGACAGCATGCAAGCTGAGCACTTCATCCCCATTTCACAAAGGGGGAAGATAGGCTCAACAGGATAGGCAGCCAGGTATGGTGATGCACACCTGTAATACTCCTAGTACTTGGGAGGCTGTGAGGCAGGAGGACGGCCTTGAGTTTAAGGCCAGTGTGGGCTACAGAGTGAGACCCTATCTCAACAAACAAGCAAACAGCCTAAGTAACACATCAAGCATATATGGATAATGAGGATGGAGCTGAGATTTGTACTCTGGCCCATCAAGCTTAAGATTCCGTACATCTTCCTGGCATGGTGGACACCCACAGTCCCATCACTTAGGAGGTAGGGGCAGGAGGAGGATCATGAGTTCAAGGTTAGTCTCAGGTATATAGTGAGACCCTGTCTCAAAAACAAAACAAGACAAAACAAAAAACCACCAACAACAAACCAAAGAAATGAAAGCCTAGACTCCTTACTGTTCTCTGGTCTGTGCCAAACTCACAGCTCGATGACCTGAGTCAATCCATGGGGCAGAGCTTAGTCCTCTGTCCCCTGAGGAACCCGCATAGAATGAAAATATTCCAGAGACTCTTGTGCCCCTCCCTTTGGCTATCCAACTTGAAACAACACTCCCCCAGATATGGGAATGGAAACTTCCCCAGGAGTCTCATGCTGGGAGAAGGAAGAGGCTGAGCCCTGCTGCCAGCCAGGGAAGTTGTCTCCCAGAAAGATTTTAGGCAAACTGGAGTTGAGACAATGATGGGTCAGTGATTGGCAGGACCATGGCTTGACCAGGACTGGAAAACCTAAACTTCATGTTAAGACTTTGAAGATGGACTGGGGCAGGGGGTGGGGGGCGGGGAGAGCAGTGTTACTGGACCTCTTTATTTGTTTCTCTTCCCCATGTGGCCGTATTAAATAAATCTCAGTTTTTCATTATTCTTTGTCTCTTTTCATTGGTATATTGAGGACAGGAGCCAAGTCTAGCTTGTTAGGGGTGCCAGGGCCCAGGCTCTAACTCTTAATAACTCTAGTAACATTAGAAGTGACATATAGAGGCTAGAGAGATGTCTCAGCAGTTAAGAGTGCTTACTGTTCTTGCAGAGGACCTAGGTTCAGTTCCCAGCACCCATGTGGCAGCTCACAAACACCTGTAACTCCAGTTTCAGGGGATCTGATGCCCTCTTCTGACCTGTATGTACCTGGAGCATATACACACACTCAGGTGCACACACACACACATAAAATAAAATAAATATAGATGTCTGTTTTTAAAGAAGTGACATATAATGGGGGAAAATGTCAAATCAGGTGCCAAGATTCCAATGTTCTGAATGACGAGGAAAAGGCAAATCCCAAAGAGAGGGAGTAGACAGGTGGCTACTAAGGGCTTATGGGAAGGAAGAAGTGACAGCCTAACAGGCACAGGAGTTTGGGGGCAATGAGAATGTTTTGGAACTAGATAGAAGTGGGGGTACACAGCTTTATGAATGTGCTAATGCCACTGACGTATTTGTTAGAACCCAGACCCTCCAGGTGCTGCTGTGAAGAGCTTCACAGACTCGTCCCACTGCTCTGCAGTCTGTCTTCCTTCATAGCTACCAGCAAAGAGCTGACAGGCCAACCGCTGCAAGGAGCTTGCAGACCCTGTAGGCTTCTCCCCTCACACCTCTCACAGAGCTGAATCTCCACCTCCTCCTGTTGCCTGGGAATCAGAGGCAATCTGAGTGCAGGCGCATAGACCTCATATTAACCAAGCTTGCTTCCTTGCAGTCCAAGAACCCTGCCTCCCTCAGAAACCTTTTTTTTTTTTTTAAAATATTTTTTTATGTGTATGAGTATATTGCCTGCATATATGTAAGTGCACCTGTGTCGTGCAATGCCCGTGGAGGTCAGAAGAGTGCATGAGATCCCCTGGAACTGGAATTAGGGACAGTTGTTAGCCACCATATGGGTGCTGGGAATCAAACTCAGATCCTCTGCAAGAGCAGGCAGTGCTTTTAAATGCTGAGCCATCTCTCCAGACACAACATCCACTCAGCAACCTTTAAGAGTAGGGACCCAGCTTTGTCTGGTGAGACTGGCACCTCTTGCTGGAGATGACCACCATGCTGTGCTGCCTGTCTACCTGCAGAGTTAGGACTTTGAAGATGGACTTGGGTGCGAGGGGTGGTGTTACTGGACCTCTCCCCTGAAGTATTCAACTCAGAGCCCTTTGTCTAACCTAGCCCCTTGTCTTCTCTGTTTCCTGAAACCTAACATTGTTGTTTTTAAATTTTTTAATTACGTTTAGTTATTTACTTGTGTGGGGGGGCATGTGCAACATACATCTGCAGGAGTTGGTTCTCTCCATCCACCATGTGCTGGTTAGTTTTTTTCAACTTGACACAGCTAGAGTCACCTGGGAAGGGGGAACGTAGATTGAGGTATTGCTTTCATCAGATTGGCCTACTGGCCAATATGTAGGGGCATTTTCTCCATTGATGTAGGAGGGCCCACCCCACTGTGGGAAATTCCATCTGTAGGCAACTAGGCCTGGTTATATAAGAAAGGTAGCTGGACAAAAATTTTTTTTAAAAAAAGGGCTGGAGAGATGGCTCAACGGTTAAGAGCACTGATGCTTTTGCAGAGGACCTAGGTTCAGTTCCCAGCACCCACATGGCAGCTAACAACTGTCCTAACTCCAGTTCCAGGGATCTGATGCCCTCTTCTGACCTCCTCGGGCATTGCACAACACAGGTGCACTTACATGCATGCAGGCAATACACTCATATGCTCCTCCAAGGTCTCTGCTTCAGCTCCTGACTCCAGGTTCCTGTCTTAAGTTCCTGCCTGACTTCCCTTGATGTTGGATTATGGCCTGGGAGTTGTAAGTCAAATCAACCCTTTCCTCCCCAAGTTGCTTTTGGTCATGGTGTTTATCACAGTAATAGAAAGCAAACTATTGCTGACAGAAATTGGTGCCAGGAATGTTGGGTGTTGCTGTGATGGACCTGGCCATGTGTCTTTTATGACTTGGAGGGTTTTGGAGCTTTGAGCTGGAAAAGTCACTGAGTACTCAAAACTTAACAGGTTGTTTCTGTAGGAGGTTGGAAGATGTGCTGAGGGCAATGCAGACAATGGAGGCCTGGCTTGTAAAAGTTTGAGGAAGTTTAAGAGTCCCTCAAAGAATCAATTGGAGCTATTTGTGTATAAAAATCTGTGGTTTCTGGTTAGCTAATGAATCAGCCGTAATTAACAAGAGACCAACACCACTGAAATGAAAATTTGGCTTTACTGGGACAATTGATGCTGGTCAGCTGAGGCTGAAAAATCATCTGTGATTAAGAAGAGACCAGCATCACTGAGGTGAAATTTTCTGGGACGTATTTCCTCAGGGTCAGCACATAGAAGCTGTGGTCCAGAGGGGGCCAAGGTTGCATCTCAAGCTAGAACCCGAATTTGGCAGTGTGGAAGAGTCTCTCACATGGTACTGGTTTAAAGGCATGAAGGGGTGGGTCATGCAGAACAACGAAGGCATGGCACTGTGAGAGGCCAGGAGAGGCTATTGGTGAAGGTGCAGCCTCAGTTTCAATGGAGACTCCCAGCATATTTGAGATGCCAGAACCATGGGGCCATCACCAAGGACAGCAGCAGGTATGGAGTGGAGCTGGCCTGAGCCTAAGAGAAAAGCTGTGTTGTGTGTGCTGCAGATGGCAGATGTGGAGAAGCAGAACTTCTCTAACCCTTTGGAGCCCAGAAGATCAAGAGTGAGTCCCAGATGTCAGACACTGAGCTACACTGCTGGACTTTGATTTTGCTTAAGTGTGCCTAGATTTCCTTTTTTCTTTGTCTTTTTGAAGCAGGGTCTCCCTGTAGCCCCAGCTGTCCTGGAACTCACTATGTAGACCAGGATGGCCTTGAACTCACAGAGATCTGCCTGCCTCTGCCTCCCAAGGGCTGGGAAAGGTGTGTGCTACCATGCCTGGCTAGATTTCCCTTTTTTTAAAAAAATATTATTTTTAGTCTGTGTATATGAGTGTATTGCCTGCATGCATGTAAGTGCACCTGTGTCATGCAATGACTGCAGAGGGCAGAAGAGGGCATCAGATCACCTGAAACTGTAGTTATGGACAGTTTTTAGCTGCTATGTAGGTGCTGGGAATCGAACCCAGGTCTTCTGCAAGAGTAGCCAGTGTTCTTAATCACTAAGCCATCTTTCCAGCCCTAGATTTCCCTTTTGAAATAAGAAAGTACTTAACTTGTTTTTGATTTGATAGGAGCCCATGGTTAAGAGACTATATTTTAAAGAGACTTTGAACTTTTAAAATGTTTGAATTTTTTAAAGACTATGGGACTTTTAAAGTTGTACTGTATTTTATAGAGTGATGTTGACATGAGACTGTGGAAAGGAAAGGGTATGGTTTAATAGTGCTGTGCTTATGTGTCAAGTTGACAAGGGGTCAACCGTGCTGGTTGGTTTTTGTCACCTTGGCACAAACTAGAGACACTTGGGAAGAGAAAACCTCAATTGAGGAATTTCCTCCATCAGATTGGCCTGTGGGCATTTCTGTAGGGCATTTTCTTAATGCTAGAAATTAAGGGCCCATCCCACTGTGGACAGTACCATTCCTGGGCAAGTCGGCCTGGCTATATAAGAAAGACAGCTGAGCAAGCCATCATGGAAGATTGCCAGTTATTGGCTTTCTTATATCAGACAGCTGAGCAAGCCAATAAGAAGCAATCTTCCATGGTCTCTGCTTCAGTTCCTGCCTCCATGTTCCTGCCCTGCTTGAGTTCCTGCCTTGGCTTCTCTCACTGAAGGACATGTAAGTCAAAAAAACCCTTTCCTCCCTGAGCTGCTTTTGATTAGTGTTTTATTACAGCAACAGAGAATGTACAGATAGATCCTGGGGATTGAACCTAGGTCATCAAGCTTGGGGTTGTAGACACCTCTTAAATTTAATAATGTGACTTACTTCCTATAAAAAAAAAAAACAATGAAGGGGCTGGAGAGATGGCTCAGTGGTTAAGAGCACTGGCTGCTCTTACAGAGGACCTGGGTTTGATTCCCAGCACTCACATGGCAACTAACAACTGTCCATAACTCCAGTTCCAGGGGAATTTGATGCCCTCTTCTGACCTCCACAGGCATTGCATGACACAAGTGCACTTATATACATGCAGGTAATATACTCATACACACAAAATAAAAATAATAAATAAAAAAATTTTTTGGTCTTTTTGAGACAGGGTCTCCCTGTAGCTCCAGCTGTCCTGGAACTCACTATAAATATTTTTAAAAGCAATGAAAACAAAGAAGTTGTATATTTAAAAAGCTAAGAGACTTAGATTCCTAAATATGGAATGTTTCAAGGTACAAAGAGTTACAGACTCCCTCGAAGCATCCAATTTAGATAGGAAAGACTAAGGCATCTGTTTTCTATGGTGGCCTAATTATTTTCATGCATACTGGGTTCTGCTTCCTGTTGTTTGAGTCAGTACCCCACTGTTACCCTTACCTTGAATTCTGGGCTCAAGCTGTCCCCCCACCTCAGCTTCCAAGTAGCTGGGATCACAGGTGCTGCTGGGTAAGCTTCAGCACCCAGCTTATCTAAATTATTTTGGATTTGATTCCAGGCTTGTCTGTGTCCCAGGTGGATAGCCCTGGGCAACTCCCTTTATCCTTTTGAGCCTCTTCTACAAGCTATAGTTCTTGTCTCCTGAGATGAGTTGTTGAGAAATAATGCCTGAAGGCCTATACTTGCCACTGGCCACTCACCAGTCTCAGTATCTGGGGTGACACTTACCTGAGCAATGAATGGAGTAATTAGGGCACCCACTCTCGCCATGCCACTGCAGGTGCCCAGGCCCAGTGCCCGTGTCGCCGTGGGGTAGACCTGGAATGTCAGTATGTCAGCTGGATATAATGGGAAAAGTAGAAATCCGCCCACCTCTTTCCCCTCAGGATTGATGGGACCACTGCCCATGTGACAGAATGGGGGACCGGGGCAAAGGGGATGTTAGAGCAAAGAAGGTATGAAGTTCACCTGAGATGGGGGGCATGAGGTTAGCAAGAGCCCATTCACGTCGTTATTTTTCACTGCTGTAATGTATTCCACAATTGAATATTCTAGTTTACAATTCAATGATGATGTGTGTGTGGCAGGGGGTAGTTTAGTGATAGGGTGCAGCCCTGGCCAAAAAAAATACTATACAAAGAGTTCAGTAGGGGACAATGGACAATATTGGTGTGTTTATGAAGCATATATAATATGAAATATACATGCATAATTATACAACTATATGACACTGCCTAGCATATGACTGGCACTCTATATAAAATGAATAGTCTTAGTCTTAGTCTCCCTTATGGAGAATGTCAAGAAGGTTGAATGCCACAGTGACTTCTCTCCTACAGGCACTGTGACCTGGCTTTAGTTCAGTCACATGTACCCTCTTCCCCTCCAGAGCTCATGGAAGCAGAACTCAGGGGGGTATACAGCACCCCTACACACATCTGTACATACTGTTTTGAGGAGCTCTGTTATTTTTGGAAAGAGACTGTGGCCCTCTTGAATGCCTGTGTCTGGTGCAGCAGTCTGGGTTTGTTTTTTTTTTTTTGGTGACAGGGTCTCCTTGGAGCCCCAGCTGGCCTGGAACTCTGTGTGAAGACCAGGCTAACCTCGATCTCACAGAGATTCTCCTGCCTCTGCCTCTCAAGTGCTGGGACTAAAAATGTGCACAACCATACCCAGTTTAGTCTGGGTTTTTAATGACTGCACAGAGACCTACCATTTGAATAGGTCATCACTTATTTAACCACTTCTTTATGGTTACAAATAGCCAGCTGAATGAGGTTAAGCCAGGGTAAGAAAACTTTTACTCACCCCCCCGCCCCGCTTTTTTTTTTTCAGTGTGAGGGCTCAAATCCAAGGTCTTGTACAAGGTGGGAAAGTGCTTTACAACTGAGCTGTGTCCCCAGCTAGCAAACTTTTTCTTAAATGGTTGAAGAATAAATACCTAAGACTTTGTGTGCTATCTGGTCTGTGGATCTCAATTCTGCTAAAAAGATATCCAAAGACAATAACAGTGCAGGCACTCCTCACTTACATCCAGATAACTCCATTTTAATGTAAAAACATCATACATTGAAAATGTTTCATATACCTGCACTATGCAACATCACAGCATGGGTTCTTGGGTTCTACTGACTACATACCGTTTTTCCACCATTGTAAAGTTAAAATTTCATGTTATAAACCATCTGTATATGAAGGGGTATAGTGTGTTCCAATGGAATTTTATTGATGAATACTGAAAGTTGAATTTTATCTGTGCCCTTCTACTAAAATATCCTTCGTAAGTGTCTCCCTGAGAGCCTACAACAGCCCCCTCCTGCCAAATCAGTCTTGTTTTCCCTAATCCCCGTCTCACACCTGTTATTAAGCCCTTTGTAATGTCTTGACTTGACTAATGCATATATCACATATGTATGCTTAGAAAAAGAGCCGGAAAACACACACTGAGCCACTGGAGAAGACTGACTCCAGGAAGGGAGCATGTGGTCCCATCCCATTCATTTTTGTACACACAGAGGCAACCTTTGGAATTCTAACACTGAGCATAAAGCTGATGAATAGAAAAAAAAAGAATGATTACAAACAAGTTGAAGCAACGAGAGGTTGCAGTTGCCACTTAGATCCAAGGACAATTTATATTCTCAGCTGGATGGCAGACACTCCCCCACCCCAGCTGCTTCTAGGCACCTTCCCTACCTCAGGTGTGTAAACATAGGCTGCTTGGAAGCCTCCAGAAATAAACGCTCTTGCAATGAAGAGTAACAGAGTGAGCACATTTCTAGGGGGAGAAGAAAGCAGATGAGAGAGGGTTTTTTTTTGTTTGTTTCAGCAAAATCCTACCTTCCCAGGCAGAACTGACAAACTGGCAAAGGTCACCTCTGCCCGACACACATACACCCACACACGTCCTGGTGCTGCTCTAAGGGATTTATTCTTACAATTCATTGTTCTCCAGCATACCAGGCTGAGGTGGGAACATCTGTGATGTCCAATCTGGGAACATAATTGGGAAAAATGAGATAAATAATCAAGCCCATGGGTCTGGAGAGATGGCTCAGTAGTTAGGAGCACTGACTGCTCTTCTGGAGGACCCGGGTTCAGTTCCCAGCACCCACATGGCAGCTAACAGCTGTCTATAACTCCAGTTCCAAGGAATCCAATGCCCTCTTCTGGCCTCCATGGGCATTACATGTACACGATACACTTACATACATGCAGACAAAACACTCACATACATAAAATACAAATAAATAAAAGTTTAAAACATAAAACTGGGGCTAAGACTCAGTAGTAGAACACTTGCTTAGCATGTGTGAGGCCCTGGGTTCCAGAAGCACCAAAAATGAAACAGCAAAATAATATTCAGAAGTGGTTTTTTAGGGGTAGGAGTAAAGCCAGAGCCAGTGGAGCACTCCAAATCCCCAGCCCTCTGTTGCATTGTTCCTTTTTATATCCAAGAATACCAGCCCTTCACAGTCTAAGCTCCATCTCTTCCCAATGCTCTGTGGCCCACTGATTCTTCATTGGGTTTGGTCTGGTGACCCTCAGAGGTCACCTCTGTATTTAAAGGCTTTTGGGAATTAGAAAAACAGAGAAATGCACTTTCAATGGGGTCTGTTTGACACAGGGTCTATTTCCATCAAACAAATCAACACTTAAAAAATATTTTACGTCTGTGAGTGTTTTGCTTACATTATGTGAGCATGTGTAATGCCCACAGAGTTCAGAAGAGGGTGTTGGATACCTTGGAAATGGAGTTGCGAGCCGCCATGTGGGTGCTGGGAACTGAACCCAGGTCCTCTGCAAAAGCAAGTTTTCAAGCGTTCTTAACCACTGAGCTGGCTCTCTAGCCCCCAAATCAACACTTTTAACACAAAAATTTTATGGCTATACCTATGATCTTATTTGGAGTAGGTGTGGGAAGTCTAAACTTGATGGTCTTGGAGAAAGACTGGATGGACCCACATCATCTCCCTTCTGCTCCATCAGGGGCCTTGGTCTTAAGTCTGACCTTCTGGCTTTGTGTGAGATACCATGAGCCTTAGTCTGAGAAGGGGCTGGGGGGCCCCTGACACCCACCTTCCAACACAGATGAACAGCAGGAGGCTGCAGAAGGAGAAGATGAGGAAGCACAGAGCCATAGTCTTCTTTCGGCCCAGGCGGTCGATGATCCACAGAGTCACGAGGACACCTGCCAGGGGAGCAGGGACAGAAGTCAGTTTCTGAGGTAGTTCCCAGTGACCCACACTGTATCATCTTGTCCCCTTGTGTGTGGACCACACCTGTGACTCACTCCTAATGACCAGGCTGGACAGCAGCACCTAAACAGTGAGCCCTAGGTTCTAATGCCTAGAATCAGTTTGGGTTATAAAATAGCTTGACCTGATCTTGCCAGCATTCCCCTGCCCTACTCGTATGCATGGCTGGATGGAGAAGTTATCCAGGAAAGGTCCTGAAGACAGACTCTGGCTCAGGGAGAAACAAAGGCTCACAGTCCATTAACCCTAGAGGGATTGAACCTGCTAGTCACCATGTATCGGAATGCAGAAGCAGATGGTGCCCTAGCCTACTTTTAGATGAAATAAAAACCCAGGGCCAATAATACCTCCACTGCATCTGTGTGAGGTACAGTGAAGCAGAGGACCATGGGGAGCCATTCCCAGGCTCCTGATCCACTTACAGTAACC
This sequence comes from Nannospalax galili, assembly GCF_000622305.1. Lineage (NCBI taxonomy): Eukaryota > Metazoa > Chordata > Mammalia > Rodentia > Spalacidae > Nannospalax > Nannospalax galili. The sequence continues at coordinate 948,232 of NW_008352136.1, forward strand.
ATAAGATGCATGTGTTGTATCAAGTCACTAAAGCTTGGGATGATTTGTTAAAAGGCACCAAGAAACTGGTACAGTCATCAGAAGTAACCTGAAGAGTGGCACTGCTAAACCCAGGCAGCAGAATGCCCAGGCTGGGACTCTCACCAACTAGGCTCTAAGGGTTCGTGTTGCTACCAACATGCTGTCATGCGGCCAGGGGCTGGTCCCTTGTCTTTTCTGAATTTCAATTTCTCTATCTATTAAATGGCACTAATAAAACAGCCCCTCCTACTTCCATAGAGGCTGGACAGCACAATGCTTTTAATTACATCATACATATTACTATAATTACTTGTAATCATAATTATATTTTGAGAAAGTAGTTATATATCTTATTTAATCATGAAATGAACCTTCTAAGAGTCGGCTGTTGGTAGCACATGCCTTTAATCCCAGCATTCAGGAGGCAGAGGCAAGTAGATCTCTGTGAGATGGAGTCCAGCCTGGTCTACATAGTGAGTTCCAGGCCAGTTGGGACTACAGGGAGATACTGTCTCCAAAAAGCAAAACAGAACAAAAACCTAAAAACAACAAAAAAAGAAACTTCTAAAATAAATGCTGGCGATAGTCTCATTTTCCACATTTATTTAATTATTGCCTATTGTGTACCAGGAACTATTATAGGATATTGGGATATGTTAGTGAACAAAATCAAATCACAGCAAAAACAACACAAAAAAAGAATCTGCCTTTCAGAAAGGTCCTAGAAATAGCGACTGGTGATGTTGAACTTAATTTCTGAGCCTTCCCTCTTCCTGAAGTTACGTGCGGAAGATGTTTTAGAAGAAAGCTAGCTGATCAGCCTTAGGTTGGAGCACAGTCCTTAGCTCTGAAGGCAGCAGGACACTGAGTGTCTTAAGCAGGTTTTTACAGTAGGCGGTGATACAAAGATGATTCAAGGCATTGATTGGAGAGATAACGTAAGCAAGTGTTAACTGGAAAAAAGGACGGGAAGGCAGCCAGCCAACAAGGGACAGATCAGGCAAGTTGCTGCTATGGGTAACGGGAACTGAACTACACTGGGGGGTTCAGGGAGTCAGTAGAGAACATGAAATTTAGGACTGTCCTGCTGGATAGGCAAGAGAGTAGAGGGGATTATATGCTGCCTCCTGCCACAGTGTTAGTGTTAGCTGCTCCCAGGAATTCGCTCTACCCACCCTCTCCCAACCATACTTGCTTTTACTTGTGGAGGGCCTCTGCTGAGATACAGCCCCTGGGCTCAGAGATTCTGACACAGTCAGGGGTAAGTGGAAGGTACGCTTTCTGCTTTGTGAGCAGGCAACATCATCTCTCCCAGCCTCATCTTTTTCTGTTATGAAATTTGAAAATGGAAGTTGCCTGGAGAAGCTACACTCACATTAAAGATCCTGCAGACTGCTTGGCCTTGACTGAGTAGAAGGTCACGATTGTGGAGAAATGGAAAGTTGTAGGTCGAGTCAAAATGGTCTCAGGACACCTTTAGTCCCTTTTAATAGCCATTTACTATTAACTCAGCAGCTGACCTGAAAGTCTCTTCTCTTTTCTTGACTTGGAATGCATTCCAAATTTGACATACCTCTAGCTCCACCAACCCCACGAACACAGTAAAGACAGCATCCAAACTCCATAGCTCTCTCCACCACTATGCATGACTTTACCCTCGGATTTTGTGAACACATCCATTCTTTTCTGTAACTGGAAAAGCATGAAGCTTTTCCCAGGCGAAGCAGTCATTCAGAGAAACTTGAATCTGTATTTCCCAGACCATGCTCACTCATATTGACTCAGAACAAACTGCTCTCTCATTTCCTTACATCAGAGCTGGTCTTTGGGACTGATCACACTACTGCAGGGGATGGAATTAAAGCATGTGTCAAGTATCCCACAGTTCCCCCTGCACAGAGTACGCATTCAGCGGCATTCTTAGCCAGCATTTTTACTGTTATGATCATTATTCCTTTAAGAGGGGAAAAAGAGGGGATAAGGAGATGTCTCCATGAGTAAGGTGCTTCCTGTGCAAGCATGAGGACCCAGGACCCATGAAAAAGCCAGACATGGCCGCCCACACCTGTAACTCCAGTACTGGGTGTGGGTCAGAGACTGGAGGATTCCAGGGGCTTTCTGGCCTGTCTAGCTGAATCAGTGAGTTGCCCTGTCTCAAAAAAGTAAGGTGGAGAGCAATACAGGAAGAGCCCTGATGTTGACTCTGGCTTCCACACCCCCATAAATAGACAAGTACACCCCTCACACAGGTACACACACACACACACACACACACACACACACACACACACACACACACACCACATATACACACAGAAAGGAGGAAGGAAGGGAGGAAGGGAGGAAGGAAGGAAGGAAGGAAGGAAGGAAGGGAGGGAGGGAGGGAGGGAGGGAAGGAAGATCACCTTTGCATCATGTAATTTGGAAGAAGTTTCATGTCCACCCCTCTTGATCCTTTCCAGTGCATCTCCTGGTGGACAATGATCCTCCAGGGGTCTCATATCTCAGAGCATCTTGAGAGCAAAGCCCAAGCTGCTCTTTTGCTCCAGATTATCATTTCGAGATAATTTATACAACAAACAGCCTTAGAAAATAAGGATACTATCTTCCTCTGAAGCAAAGGGCAAGTATGAGCAATGTTCTTTGTTTTTCAAAATTGTTCTGATTTTTTAATTTTTATTTTATATGTATGAGTGTTTTGCCTGCATGTAAGTGCACCCACGTCACACAATGCCCATGAAGGCCAGAAGAGGGTGTCGGGACCCCTGGGAACTGGAGTTGTAGTTAGCCATCATGTAGATGCTGAGAACCGAACCTAGGTCCTCTGCAAGAGCAGCCAGAGCTCTTAACTGCTGAGCCAGCTCTCCAGCCCTCTTTACTGAACAATGTAATAAGGGTGAGGTCTCCCCTTGAGGCAAAGGTCGGTCATGTATCTGGCAGCCCATTATAAAACTTGTGTTTCCTAAGCTTGTGGTTCTCTAGTGCTGTGATTGGACATGGTTTTGAGTATGTCCAAGCAAAGGTTCATGTGTCAGGAGCTTGGTCTTCAGTGTAGAGAGAAGAGGTAATGGGAGGTGGTCACTGGCCTGTCCCAGACTCTGGCTTCCTCTCTTGCTGTATAAGCCCTCCTCTCATGGGCTCTTGCCATTGCCCTACCATCCACCAGAGGTTGGGGTCAGAGCCACATCTACCATGCCCTTTGGCTCCAGAACTGTACACTAAATAAACTTTTTTTTTTTTTTAGTCTTTTTTGACACAGTGTCAACAGGGTGTCCCTATAGCCCCAGCTGACCTGGAACACACTCAGTAGACCAGGCTGGCCTTGAATTCACAGAGATCCGCCTGCCTCAGTCTCCCTAGTGCTGGGACTAAAGGTGTGCGACACCACGCCAGGCCTTTCTTTATAAAGTACATAGCCTTGGGGCTGGAGAGATAGTTAATCTGTTAAGAGCACTAGCTGCTCTTGCCAAGGAACTGGGTCTAGTTCCTAGTACCCACATGGTGGCTAACAACTATAACTCTAGTTCCAGGGGCTTGATGCCCTCTTCTAGCCTCCATGGGCATTGTATTCATGGGTGTACTTACATGCATGCAGGCAAAACATCACATAAAATAAAAATAAATAAAAATTTAAAGGACACACTCTCAGGTATTTAATTATAACAGAAAATGGAGTCGCACACTCAGCTGTGCTGCAAATCTTCCCCTATGTGGCATCCATCGGGCTCTTCATCATCCACGGGACTGGGGCACTCATCTTGACTCTTACCTGGAGTCCTGTGTCATTTGCTGGCATGCTTGAAGCTAGGCAGCCTAACTTGTTAGTTTTCAAGTAAAGTCAGAAACCTGACCTTTCCTAGTTCTTTGTAATTGCTAGCAAAGGGTCGGGGGAAAAAAATCCCTGGGATTTGCTTTTGGGTGGCACCTGTAAATCCTGAACAGATGGCATGTCCTCAGGCTCTTGTGCCCCAGCTCACCTGGGAATTCCGAGAGGGTGGTCCAGAGCAGGTCCATGTAATCCTCCTCACTCAAGTACTCACAGGCCAAGCTGCATTTTGCCTCCACTGCCTTCTTCCTGTTGGAGACTAGGGGCAAGAGAGAGGTGCAGGGATAGTCACACAGTCTTGAATCCAGCTTCTCCCTGCTTCCCACCAGGTGTCTGGCAGTCTATTATAGTAAAGGATTCCAGTCTCCTAAGCTTGGGGTTTCTCAGTGCTCTGGTTTGGATCTGAGGCACCATAAAAAGAGCCCAGGAGACAGACAGGCTCAGGGGTGAACCCCAAGCAACAGAGCTCCAGTTGAATCTCTCTGCATCCCTATTCTGCACATTAATGAATTTTTATACCTTTTCTTCTGTTTTGACGAGGCTGGATAGGCTTGGGGAGATGAGGGGGCAGAGAAGCAGACTGCTTAGTGACTAAAGGCTGATGCACTCCTAGAGCTTATTGCAGCCAGGCCGCAATCCAAATGGGTAGGACCAACATGACCCACTGAGACCCCTGCTGTCTTCTGTTTTATGATGTCACCCTGTATCATTGGCTCCACAAAACTGCCTGTTCCCATCACCCTATAACATGTCCAGAAAACCCCACAGGACAGAAAGGGAAGAAAACCCTAATCCAGGGAAAAGCCTACCCCAATCCTATAATACCTGACTTTTCTCCTCCCCCACCTTAACTCCAGAATAATCCTTCCCTCCATTAAAGTTTGTCCATAACATGAGCTATCCAAAGCCCACCAGTGTGGATGCAACACACACACACTCTGTCTTTGGAAGCCCATACCCACCCTGAGTATATACCATTGTCCTAATGTTAACAAACCTGAACTCTCACATCATACCGAGTCACCCTGAAAATCTTTGCTGCAGTGAAAATCAAGATCCAGGCTTCACCAGGGTAGAGGTCTCTGAAAAGAACTTTGGCAGCTGCAATTCACAATAGTTGGCTACAAGTGTTTCCAACTGCCAGTGATAATTTAACTTTTTCCAATTTACTCCAGTAAATCTTCATAGAGGTAGAGGGGACATTCCCTTGCCCCCTATAATAGATACAAAGAAGTATGTCTTCATTTATATCCTACACAGGTTCCTCTCCTGCACACTACAGAGTTATGTAGTCTATAAAGCTAGAAATATTTATCATCTGGCTCTTTATAGAAAAAGCTGGCTAACCTCTGCTACTTGACAGGGCAGTGGGTCCTTTGCTTAGCAAAACGGCTGCCTCGTCTATTCAGTCAGCACTAAAACCCACAACCAGATTTGCGGCTGTGGCTCTTCCACAGAACTTAGCCATTGGCCAGTGTCCTGTGACATGGGATGCCACCATCTCTTCAAATTCTTTTTTTAATGCTATTTTAAAAATGTTTTATTTATTATTATTATGTGTATGCGTGTATTGCCTGCATGTAGGTAAGCGCACCCATGTCGTGCAATGCCCATGGAGAACAGAAGAGGCTGTTGGATCCCCTGGAACTGGAGTTATGGATAGTTGTTAGCTGCCATGTGGGTGCTGGGATTCGAACCCGGGTCTTCTGCAAGAACAACCAGTGTTCTTAACTGCTGAGCCATCTCTCCAGCCCCTTCAAATTCTTTTATCAACCAGTAAAACATCTATCATCTATCATCTATCTATCTATCTATCTATCTATCTATCTATATCATCTATCTCTCTATCATCTATCTATCATCTATCTACCTATCTATCTATCTATCTATCATCTATCTATCTATCTATCTATCTATATCTATCATCTATCTATCTATCTATCCATCCATCAGTCATCAATCTATCATCTATCCATGCATGCTAGATGGATTGAACCGAAGGCCTCGCACATGCTAAGTGCATGCTTTAGCATTAGGTTCCCTCTCTAGCACCCAATAGGTAAAATTAATATCCAAAACATTTTACATTTTATTTTTTTAATTTATTTTTTAATTTTATGTGTATGAGTGTATTGCCTGCATATGTGTAAGTGCACCCATGTTGTGCAATGCCTGCAGAGGTTAGAAGAGGGTGTCAGATCCCCTGGGAACTGGAGTTACAGATTGGTTGTTAGCTGCCAGGTGCTGTTAAGCGCTGAGCCATCTCTGTAGTCCAGCATCCAAGATTTTGAGGCTTTATATGTAAAAGAGAACGGGGCAAACCTGGTGAATGTGATAACTTTATCCTCCACCCTGAATTCAATGTTAGAATTCCAGCATTATTGTCAAAGCATAAGGTCCAAAAGGCCAGGTATCATATAGACCTTTTTATTTCTTCCATTTGTCCTGTGAGTCCTGCTTCACAATATAATCACCTGGGAAGCTTTTAAACTTCACTAAGGCGTGGGCCTCGCCCATGCTGAGTAAACTGGTCCTGGTATGGTTCAAATGGCCCTGGCATGTTTCAAAGTCCCCCTCCCAGGGGTATGATTCTGTGGTAGAGTGCTTGTCTGGCATGCAGGAGGTCTGGGTTCCATCCCTGATGGGAAATTCTCTTGTGTGGAGGGGTGTGGGATTGGGAGTTGGAGAATGAAGGGATGCGGGGGGGAGTGGAGGGGTCAAGTTCTGGCTCTGGCTCCAGATTGTTCTCAAAGGTAACTGTGCACATTAGCAGCTGCTTAAGATTCTATCCACAAAAGTGGGAACCTTGCTTCCTTCAGAGGGGCTTTTGGGAGATTTGGAAATCATTTTAAGCTGTGTGCAGTCCTCACTTAAAGTACCGTTAGGCCAAAATGAATTGGGAGGCCAGAAGGCTGAGGTAGCCCCATACTTAGGGCTCCTCTATAAGCAAAATGTAAACTGCTCTGAGTTGATGAACTAACTGGAAACCATAGCTCCCCTCCAAAGGGGGCTCCCGGACCCTCCGCTTCAAGCCTTGTCATGCTTGTGTGTGAACCTGGTACACAGGTTCCCAGGAAGTCATTGCTCTGGTCTGTGTTTCTGCCCTGGGTTCTGCAGGCCAGAACATACCAAAATGGAGCCCCTTGGGCTAAGTGACAGAATTGAACCCAGAGATTTATGGCAACCAATGAGAAGGGACCTAACCTGTCCCCACTATGGGACCAGCAGCACCCCTCGGTAAGGAAAACAACATTTTTGTTTTGTTTTGTGCTTTGTTTTGTTTTGTTTTGTTTTGTTTTGTTTGAGAGAAGGTCTCCCTATGGTTCCAGCTGACCTGGAACTCAATATGTAGAACAGGCTGGCCTTGATCTCACAGAGATCCACCTGCTTCTGCCTCCCGAGTACTGGGATTAAAGGCATATGCAGCAAGGAAAAGAACTTTGAAAGGACACACATACTTTTCTCCCTGTCCTGCTTTTCCCATCCCTGTTCTACCTGTTCAACAGTGCTCACCGTCTGTTGATACTCATTAGCACATTAATTCGGTTTTTTAGAATAAGGTTTTCTCCGATTCTACAATTGTTTATAAAAGCCCACTAGAGAGTTAGGCATGGTGGCACATGTCTGTAAACCCCAACACTCAGAAGGCTTAGGCAGGAGGATCATGAGTTTGAGGTCAGCCTGGGCTATGAGACTTTACCACAAAAAAAAAAATAGTTTATTTTAATTTTATTTATTTGTTGTGGTGGTGGGGGTTAAACCCAGGGTCTCACATGTACTAAGCAGGGGTGTCCCTCCCTTTTCCTCTGTGAATATGTTGTCCTTGGGTTTGGGGGCATTAATGAAGGTTCCCTTTGTAGCCCTTCAGTGGATCTCAAACCTGTAGTCTGGCACTGCCTGGTTCATAGATTGCTGTTGCATGTGAACAGCTCAAGGTTGACCAGTAATGCTTAAGTTTACCAGTAAACAATGCTCCAACTTAAGGTGGGACTGGGCACATACCAACTCTGTTATCACAAGGTTGCCCAGAGCCTTAGAAACCATGGAATATATGCCTAGCTACTGACAGCAGCACCTGTTGTAGGGGTGGGTGACTGTGTCCAGTGGGTGACTGTGCCCAGTGGGTGAAGGTGGAGGTCTGATACTCACTGCCACAGATGTCGCCTGCCTGGAAGAGCTCGGTGGTGAGCAGAACTAGGCCGTAGTAAGAGAAGGCGTTGGAAAACCTGCCAGGCGGAAACAAAGATGGAGAAGAGACATCAGAGAAACACAAATCCCCTCCTGGCCCTGGGTCTACTCCCACACCAGGCTAAGCATCACACTGGGTCTTGGGAGGGGGTGGATTTCGCTGGAGACCCTGGGCAGGAAAAGGGCAGGTTCAAAGTATCATGATGGGTAAAGGGAAGTGGTTCTGTGTCCTTGGAAAGACCAAGATGGACAGTGTGACATCAGAGACACCCCTGCCCCCAAGGCTGCTTGGCAATTGGAAATGGAGAGAAAGTTTTCTGGGGACCAAAATTTGGAAGGAAATATTTGCAGTAATGTTTGCCAAGGCTTCTGGGCCAACATGAGGGAGACCCTGGACATGATTTTTAAATTTTACAGTACAATGACTCCATTGACCTTAGAATCAGAATTCTGGAGTGCACAAGACCAGAAAATTCTCACCCAGGAAAAGAGTTGTGTGGGGACTCAGGCAGATCAGAAATTGAAGGTGAATATCCTGGGTCACAGTGTGAGAGCAAGCAGGGACTTCTACAGTTCAGCTGGTCTGGCTGATGTGCACAACTTGTTTGACTGGTTAAAATGTCTGTTTCCTTCACTATCTGTGTTTGTTTCTCTTTTGGGTTTTTGTTTTTGGGCTTTTGGTTTTTTGAAATAGGGTCTCCCTGTAGCCCCAGCTAGCCCGGAACTTTCTATGTAGACCAGAATGGCCTCCATCTCATAGAGATTTGCTCTCAAGTGCTGAGATTAAAGGCGTGCTCATAATCTCTTTAAAAAATATTTTTTAAAATTTATTTTATTTTTATGTTTGAGAATATTGCCTGCATGTATGTAAATGTAATGCCCATGAAGGTCAGAAGAGGGCATTGGATACCCTGGAACTAGAGTTATGGACAGTTGTTAGCTGCCTTGTGGGTGCTGGGAATCAAACCCAGGTCTTCTACAAGAACAGCTAGTGCTCTTAACTGCTGAGCTATCTCTCCAGCCCCCACTCATAGCCTCTTAATAACCATTTATTGCCCACCTTCCAAATCTGACCCAACATTCTTTCAACTGGCAAGCAAAACCTTTGGAATGTATTAACTTAGCAGACTGTGTGAACAACCACCAAAAAAAGCTAAGCATGTCATTGGCTAGCACCTCACGCCTGTAGCAGAGTTTGCCTGTTTTGTTCCCTGATGTGCCCCCCTCCCCCAATATACTTGGTTAATGTCTTGGTTTATGACTTTCTTTTGTTCTGTGACTATAAAAGTTCATGTAAGAACACCCACCTAGCAATGTGTCATTTGGGACAACTTGAACTTGTGTTCCTGGGCCGTGGTCACTTATATTTGATTCAGAATAAATCTTATTTCCTTTGAGGTAAGAATTGTATTTTGTGTCAACAGCATTACACTTAAGCTCTCACAAATCGCTTTTGGATTTGAATAACACTGACTCAAGTGAATTGCAAATTCTTTTAAAATTTTTCTTATTTATTTTCTGGATTACAGATTTTTAAGGGTAGTATTTTCAACTCTGTCCAACTCCCTTTCTAAAAATCCTACAGACTCCACATTTGTACTGGGCACCCAGTAGGTGTTTAATAAATGCTTGGTGTGCAGATTCAGCTCCTGGGAATGTGAAGGCAGAGCCATGCTCTGTATGTTAACAAAGCTGTTCTTCCCTCTTTCCTGTAATTGACCATGCTGGGGACACTCCTTATAATTAGTACCTCTACTCAAAGGCAGAATAGGAAGCTTGAAAAACAGGTTAGAAACAGAAGAAAAACTCTCAGCTACCCCCGAGTTGCACCCTGGTGAGGCAGGCACACAACTTGGTGGAAAGAGAAAGGATGGCTGAAATTGGATTCATGTGAGGATGAAGAAAATTACTCTCTTCATCTGCCTCCCTTCCAGTCCCCTCCCACGTCTGTTGTTTAACAAAAATTAAACAGAGTGGGAACTGGGAGTTTCAAGAATGGCCATGTTGACCACATCCTGGTTTTCAAATGATCGGCTGTGTGCCACTGGTGGTTTCCAAGGTAACAGATACAGAGAGGAAGGCCCTAGCACAGCATGAATATTGACCTTACTGTACAAAGGTTCCCTTTGAAGTTTCCTTTTGATTCTTTTGGCTTTATCACAGTTTCATTTATGCTCTGTTGGCCCCTTAACACCTGCCCTCACCCCCAGATGCAGTTTCTCTTAAATACACAGGCTCACTCTCTCAGCAAACCAACAAGTTACTTTTTACTGTGTTTTCCTTTTTAAAAATTTTATTTATTACTTTCGTTTTATGTGTATGAGTATATTGCGTGCATGTGTGTAAGTGCACCTGTGTCATGCAGTGACATGGAGGTCAGAAGAGGGCATAGGAGTCCCCTGGAACTGGAGTCACAGATGGTTATTAGCCATCATATGGATGCTGGGAATCGAACCCAGGTCCTCTGCAAGAGCAGCCAGTGCTTTTAACCACTGAGCCATCTCTCCGGTCCCTTACTGTGTTTTCCTTTAAGAACGCCTCCAATGCAATTAAAATGTCTTGGGGAAAAACAGAACTATAAAATTTCCTTTTAAGAGCTACTTATCTGAGTAAACCTTGTGTCAATCTGAAGAAAACAGGAGATGATTAGCAGAGGTGGTACCTGGACACCACCAGGATCAGGAGGTAGTATTCAAACCAGCGTGCAAGTGCTACCCAAATGCAAGGGGCTCCCTGACTCTGCATTAAACCAAGTCCTGTGCTGTGGAGATGCCAAGCAAGTGTGAAGATGGAAGTTTGGATCCCCAGAACCCATGTGCAAACCAGGTGGGCATGGTGGCCCATTTCTAATCCCAAACAATGAAAGGTCGAGATGGGATCCCTGGAGCAAGCTGGCTAGCCAGACTAGCTGACTCTTAAGGCTGTGGGTAAAAGTGAGAGACTCTGCCTCAATATATAAGATGGAGAGCCATGAAGGAAGATACCCAGTGTCAAACTCTGATCTCCACATGCATACACATGTATATACACATGTGCAAACATACATACACACAAAAACACCAGACACATACACATGCACAATCAATCTGCCAACCAATCAATCAATCAATCAATCAATCAATCAATCAATCACAAGTTGTGACGGTGTGTGGTTGGAGGGGCCCACAGTAGCACCAGTAGCTCTTACCATATAAACCACAGCAAGAGAGTCGTCCAGCGAAAGTGGGGTGTGAAAAGGTCCCTCATCTTGCCTCGGTCTTCCTGTTTCAAGACAAGGACGCTCAGTTTACTGTCTCTCTTCCCGGTGCATGTGGGCCTTGGCTGGGCCCTGCTACCTACCTGTCCACACAGCCTGCTAGGGATGTATCCGGTGGGCAGGGGACTAATGCTTGGAGAAGCCAGTACTTGTCTCCAAGCCCTGTAGAAGTGACGCTGAAAAGTCAGGGCCTTGATCCCTATAAACCGGAGCTACCCCATGCTCTCTGAGCTGGAGCTCCTGAGATGGGAAGCGGCCCCCTGATGTGGGCAACCCTCAGGCCTCTGGATCCATCCCAAAACAAGGGATGTGAAAGTATTCCACATGCACACAAGCCAGCTCTGGGTCAGGGTGACAGCAGTTTATGTGCCAAGAGCTAGCTAACCAAACACAGTCCAATTCACCAAGAGGTCGATTAGCCAAAAGATCTGACTCAATTCCACAAAAATTTGAAGAATTTGTCAATATCACTGAATTTTTAAATCTTTGCTTTACAATGTTCTTATGAGAAAATTTAGCTGCAGGGCCAGCAAGGTGGCTCAGAGGGTAAAAGAGCCTGCTGTCAAGACTAATGACCTGAGTTTGATCTCTAGGACCCACTCGGTGGAAAGAGAACTGACTCACAAATTGTTCTTTGACCTCCACATACATGCCTCCCACCATGCACATACTAAATAGATTTATTTTAATTTTTCATTTTTAATCTTTATTTTATGTGTAAGAGTGTATTGCCTGAATGTTTGTGAGTGCACCCATGTTGTACAATGCCTCAGAGGTCAGAAGAGGGCATTGGATTCCCTGGAACTGGAGTTATAGACAGTATAGCTGCCATGTGAGTGCTAGGAATTGAACCCGGGTCCTCTGCAAGAGCAGTCAGTGCTCTTAACCACTGAGCCAACTCTCCAGCCCCTAAATAGATTTTTAATGTAATAAAAACTATTGGAGTTGGGCATGGTGGTACATGGCTATAACCCCATCACTTAGATTTGCAGAAGCAGAGGGATTAAGGGTTCAAGGCCAGGCTCACTCAGCAACATAGGAAGTTTGAGGCCAGCCTGGGCTACAAGAGACTTGTTTGAAAAACCAAAACAAAGTACTTATATGTACACACACACACACACGAGAGAGAGAGAGAGAGAGAGAGAGAGAGAGAGAGAGAGAGAGAGGAATGTGATTATATTCTCAAACATTATTTTATTTTGAGATCAGATTTGATGTAGCTCAGGCTGACCTTGAATTCAATGTGTAGCATATGATGACCTTGAACTTCTGATCTTCCTGCCTCCACTTCCCAACTGCTGGGGTTATAGGCATGTGCCACCCTACTTGGTTTATGAAGTGTTAAGGATGGAACCCAGGGCTTCATGCATGGTAGACAAGCACTCTACCAACTGAGCTGCATTCTGAGCAAATCTCAAACATATTTAATAGACATGTTTTCCTCATATCAGGTTGAAAAATTCTATTTAAGCATTCTAAATGGAAAAAAAAACTAAGGGTCTTCACAAATAAGAAAATCTTTGTAATGTATTACTGAATGAGAAGATGTTAATTAACATGCTTATTGACTGTCACAGAGGTTTGTATTTGTTGAACACAGTCGAGACAGTCTTTATTTGTTGAATATATTTTGGAAGAGATTCATCGATATGTATAAGAATAGATTTGTTGATATATTTATAAAACAATATACTGACAAAAATATGTAGTAATGGATACAGTATAATGTATTCCTATTTACTAAATATATTTTAGAAAAAATAGGCTGGGCATGGTGCCACCCACCTTTAATCCCAGCACTTGGGAGGCAGAGGCAGGCAGATCTCTGTGAGTTCGAGGCCAGCCTGGTCTACATGGCAAGTTCTAGGCTTCATAATAAGACCCTATCTCAAAAACCAAAAACAAATAAACAACAAAAACCCACCTTAAGTAAGTTTTGGAGGTCAGACAAGTTGGCTCAGTAGTGAGAGCACCTGTTGTACAAGTCTGGAACTTGAGTTTGCCTTCCGCTGACCTCCACATGTGAACCACAGCATGCCCCACATAATAATAATTAAAAATTTTTAAATAAAAATTTTTAAAGTTTTGGATAATTATACAGTTGTACATCATTTATGTATGTGGGCACATGCATGTGTGCACCAAAGGCCTGCATGTGGAGGTCAGAGGGACAACCCAAGGGTGTCGGTTCTCTCCTTTTTTCCATATAGGTCCCTGGGACTGAACTCAGATCATCAGGCTTCGTGGCACTGTCCTTTACCCTGATGATCAGAGTTCAGTCTGCTTGGGTGATTCTTGAGGGGAGGGACAGTTCTGCACCCTGACATCTGTGTCTCTTCTTCCTATACACAGAGTGTGAGGGCTGATGAAGACTCCTTGTGGTGTTAACCTGGTATTAATGAAGAGTGATGCATCATCTGTTAAGGACATCTACACAGGAGCACAGTTTGAGCCTTTAGATCTGAAGTCCTCCCTCCCTCCCTCTCTGCCCCTCCCTCTCTCTGTCCTCCCTCCCTCCTTTTTTTTTTTTTTTTTTTTTTTTTGTACTGGGTATTGAACCCTGGGCATTGGGCACACTAAGCATGCACCCTAGCTCTACCACTGAGTTCTACCCTCAATCACAAAGAAGTTCACTTTCTAATGTGGTTTTATTGCAAACTGCTGCCTGTCAATCACATTTGCTAATCTGATGTGATCAGTGCTGAAAAGCAAAATGAAAGCAGAAGTAGTTCCAGGACTCATGTCGTTAGCAGGCACACTTCCCTAATCACTGGCCAGATTCTCCAGTAGTAGTTTCAGAACGTGGCAGTGAAAATGCAGATGGGATTACCAGACTCCCTTTACAGACCCTGCGCCTGTACACCACTCCTGGTGTGTAGACACATGCACAAGCACATACTCAAGACCACCTTGGATATCTGCACACACACACACACACACACACACACACACACACACACACAGGTGCATGCCCTCCAGTGAAAACACTTCCTTGCATGTACACAGACACACAGGTCCAGACACTGACCTGCCTGGAGATGATGAGTTTTCCCAGAGGCATGGGGGCTCCATTTTCAGTCGCTATCCGCTTTAAAGTGGCGATTGCTTTTTCCTGGTTTCCAGACAGCACATCGTACCTAGCGCTCTCTGGCAGCCACTGTGGGGACAGGAGACCCAGGTGTGTCTGGTTAAAGTGGAACAGAGCCTCCCACTCTCCCAGCCATGTACTCTCCTCTGTACATGGGGTCTTTGAGGTAGTTAGGGCTCTGAAGTCAGAGATCTGGTTTCAAATGCTCCCTCTGCTGTCTCATGCTTATGTGACTCTTCAGTGATGTTACCTCCCAGTGCCTCTGTTTCCTCACCTGTACAATGGGGGAAACACTAGATCTGACCTCTTAGCACTGGTTGTTTGGAGGCATGGGTTCATGTAGTTGCTATTACTGCCACAGTTGCTATTGCAACTGGTGTTGCTTCCAGAGCTCAGGTGAGTGGTGCAGTAAACCAAGACCACCACCAAAGTCACCCTTAACTCTCGAGAAACTCTTACTGTGCTTAGCATCATCTTGCAAACTAAACCATATATATATATATATATATATATATATATATATATGGTTCAGTTTATATATCAGAGAGAGAGAGAGAGAGAGAGAGAGAGAGAGAGATCAGAAAGTTTTAGGTCTAATAGGAGTCCCAATTCCAAGGGTTTAGATCAACACATTTCTGCCAAATGAAATAGTGAATTGTGAAACAACAGATACAGTACAGAAAGTGTGAGAGTGGGAGTCAAAGGCTCAGCTCAAATAGTTCCACTGTTTGCTGAGGCTGTTTGAAGAGCCAGCCTCTCTAGACTTCAGTTTCTTCATGAGTAGAATGGGGGCATAGAAGAGATTGATAATGTACTCCAAAATTCATACCATATTGTGGCATTGTTTGTAAACATGGATGCCCAGCTATGAACTACATTTCCCACCTTCCCTTGCAGCTAGGTAAGAACACATGACTTGCAATCACCAATGAGTATGTGAGCAGACATCAAACAAGCAAGTGTTTGAGTCTCCACTTTCCTTTCCCCTGACTCCAAGGTCCTGGAGGGTGACAGAACCACATACTGGAAAAAACAAAAAACAAACAAAAAAACCTGGGCTGAGATCCTACATTCTATCCAGAATGCTCTTTCTGAACTGTTCTGTTTCTGAGATGCAAACTCTTCCTGTATTAAGCTATTGAGTTGGTGAACTTTGTCATAAGAACTGGTGTCACCCTAACTACCATGGGCTTCCTTACAATCCTACCCCACATGGTTATGTGGTAAGTGCATGGAAAAAGCCTAGCACGGAGCCTCCCTCACAGTTAAGCACAGTGATTTCTTCATGTGTGTGCATAGACATGTTCACATATGTGCAATGCATGCGTGTGCATGCGTTTGTGGAGGTCAGAGGACAAACTTGGGTGTCATCCTGAGGAACGCCATTCACCTCCTTTGAGACAGGGTCTCTCACTGGCCTGGAGCTTGCTAGTTAGTCTAGACTAGCTGGTACTGAACCCCAGGGATCCTCCAGTCTCCAGTGCCCAGTGCTGGGATTACAAGCATGCACCACCATGTCCAGCTTATGCTCAATCATGATTTATACCTGTTGTTACCAGGAATTGGTGTAGTATTTGCCACATACCAGTTGAACCCAAGGCACCTAAGGCTTACTTGGGGTGCCACTGTCTGTAAAATGTCTCATGTATGTGTTCTATACATGAAACAGAGTGGTAGCATGTTCTCATTCCAGGGTGAGAGATGGAGAGACCATTTGAGTTCCTAGATCCAGTCATGCCTGAAGCTGGTATCAAATCCTCTATCTTATCTAGTCCTGTTTCACTAAAGCCAATTTGAATTAGGTTTCTGTCTCCTGAAAGTTAAGAATTCCAATGAATCTAGTAGTCACTTTAAGCATAGATCTTACAATGATGGGGCCACTTCCCAGTTCTCCTTAGAGAATATCTCAGAAGAATTTGCATGCAGGAACTCTAACTTTCCATTCTGAGGCAATCGCAGGCCTCATTTCCTGTCTCGTTTTCCAATTTGAAAAAACAATAAACTTAGGAGATAGTGTAGTGTTGGCTTCCATTCACTTCCTGGTAAAATATAGCCTAGAGATGACAGGAAAGGGGGTGGCTTTAAAGATACCCACGAAACACAGAACAGCGAAGAGCAGCAGTGGGACGGCCGAGAGGATGAGCAGCCAGCGCCAGCCCAGGCTGGGCATCACAAACACAGCCAGGAGGACCTCGAACACCGTCCCGATGGCCCAGAACACCTGGCACAGGAGAGTCAGAGTCAGCAGCGGGCAGTATGGTCCACACAATGAGAAATTGTGGGGTCACTGAGGCCAAAGGTACAGATCAGTGTGGGTCAGCAAGGTCAGAGTGGTGCCCCCTTCTTTCCATGTGGCCCATTCTGCTGCCCATCTGCTGGAGCTACATAATGCAATATGGCATCTGTGCTAAAGGAGGCAGATGTTGTCAGATAGTGTAGATCAAGGGGCTTTGGCGGCTGTGGTAAAGGAGGCAGATGTTGTGTGATAGTGTAGATCAAGGGGCTTTGGTGGCTGTGGTAAAGGAGGCAGATGTTGTGTGATAGTGTAGATCAAGGGGCTTCATTTTTGTTTAATTTCCCAATTTAAAAAAATATTTTTATTTTATGTGTTTGTCTGCTTGTATGTAAGTGAACATGCATGCAATGCCCACAGAGTCCAGAAGAGGGTATTAGATTCCCTGGAACTGGAGTTATGGGTGGTTATTAACAGTCATATGGGTGCTGGGAACAAAATTCATATCTGTTGCAAGAGCAGCCAGTGTTCTTAACTGCTGAGCCATCTCTCCAGGTCTGTTGTGTTTTTCTTAAACTCCCTTTTGCACACCCTTAGCAAGGGACTCCGAGGAGTGTTTGCCAGATAGTCAACATTCCTTAGAGACCTGGTTACCCCCATCCTTACCTCAATCAGCAAAATACATTTGGCTCTGGCTTTCATGGGAAGGAACTCAGCATACAAAGTCACCCTGGGCAAGCAAAGAGACGGGTTAAGTTTCTGAATTGCTAAGACAACAAACATTACTGCGAAAAATGATTTGAGGGTGCCTATGTCAGAATTTCCTGGGACTATGGCTAAGTGGGCAAAAAACTCTTTCCCCTCACCCCCATTCCCCCGTTCCCTACTGTATCTCAGCCTCTCTTCCAAGTCACGATCTTCCTGCCTCTGCCTCCTGAGCACTGGTTTGCAGACACACATCATGCTCTATGTGTGAGTCTCCTGACCTCTGCGCAGCACATTCTCAGGGATGGGGGCCTGGAAGCTGCATTTTTAACCAACTCTCCAGATGACCCTCAGGCCCTGTTGCTGCCTTCCTGGAGATTTGCTTGCAGCTCGTGAAGCCTAGGGGCAAATATGGTTTTAGGATCCTGGGTGCTATGATTTAGCAGCTTCCTAGCCCTCATATCCTGCATGGCCTTGTGTCCTGTGGGACGCCCTCATCCTGGTGTCAGCTCGTATATCTCTGGGGGAAGTCAGTGATGCTGCCTAAACTATAATTTCTCCACTTGTGATTAGTCACTAGTTTGTCAGGAAATATTCAGAGATTTTGTCAATATCCTGTTCTCCATAGACCCTCTACCCATAGCTATTGGCTATTTCTGCCTAAATTGACTACCATTGTTTTGGTGACAAATGGTATTTTTAATTTCTATCTTTCCCTTTTCATTTATTAGCTAACATTCTACTGAAAGAAAGCTCTTTCAGGGCCGATGAGATGGTTCCATGGATAAAGGCACTTGCCACCATGCCTGGTGACCTGAGTTTGATCCCCATAATGCCTCACATGGTAGAAGAAAATAGACTCCCACAAGGTGTCCTTTGACTTCCACAAGCTGTGTGCATGTATGAATACACACACGCACACACACACACACACACACACACACACACACACGGGCACACATGCATTTCTGCACACATGTATAATAAATTACTTTTTAAAAGAAAAGATCCCTTTTTTACATGTCTCATTCTATCTATAGATATACCCATCTTTCTATCCTCCTCCTCATCATCATCCTCTTCCTCCTCTTCCTTTTTCTCCATCTGTCTATTCATTTAATCAGTATTTACTTGCAGGCTCCTATTTCATTCTGTGAATTGTAACCCAGTATCATTTTGGTACTCACACTGGCCCACATCTGGCCATCTCTTTGACCCCTCACCATAATTTTTGAGCCTTTTCCTACTTCCTAGCACAGTAAGATGTCCAGCACCCTTCTATGCTTCAGCCCAGGAGTCTCTTATTTTTTCCAGAAATACTGACTCTTTTCGGAAGAACAAACAAGTGTGTATTCAGAGTACTCAACGTCCTGGGGAACTATTGCTTCTCCATCCTCTCAGTGGACACAGCTGAGAGATCTGTCTGTCTATTTCTCTCTCACTCTGTCTCTCTCTGTCTTTCTCTCTCATTTATCCATCCATCCATCCATCCATCCATCCATCCATCCATCCAATGTATCTACATGCTAGGCAAAAGCTTTACCACTGAGCTGTCTCCTCAGCTTTGTCTGAGACCAGGTCTTGCTAAGTTTTCTAGGCTGGCCTTGAACTCACTCTGTAGCTCAGGTTGGCCTTCCATTTGTGATCCTCCTGCCTCAACTTCCCAAGTAGCTGGGATTTTATAAGACTGTACCACTAGATCCAACTCCTCCTCCCCCACCTATATCTATTTCTCTTTCTCCTGTGTCTATTTATTTAAAAACTTGAGTTCACACTAATACTTCCAATTCTAGTCCACACTTTAGGATTCTCCTGAACCTTTCTAATTTCCAAGTTTGTAATTCCCTTCAATAACAGCCTCAGAAGTCTGGGTCTCCATCCCCACTGTGATTGCTCATGTTCTCAGTCAGTTTACACACTTGTCCCATGTAACTGATGATTTGGTGCTTCTTTCCCCCTTCACCTGGGCAGCATCGTCTGTTCCCCTTGCTGGCACCTCCATCTTCATCTCCCACTCCAGCCTGGCCTCTGAGCTACACTCCTGGCTCCTGATCAGACTCATTCTTCTAGGCCTTTGCAGGCAGAGGTGCTGGTGGACCATTTGCATCTCTAGGTCCCTCCCCTCCAGTTACTTCTAAAGGCTCAGGCTTGCAGTCCACTCAAGCTCTTAGGATGCTTGACACCTGGCACTGCCTCTACAGAAGGGCTGGGGGCCACCCTTTCCACCTGGGGAAGGTGGGGTACAGAGGGCTACTCCCTTGCCTCAAGATGGGGCAGACCCCGTGAAGCAGTGAGCACTCCTGGGATAGATGGACAATTCATTTCATGGTTGTGCTCAACAGAAGAATCCGACTCTGGAAATTTGGACTAAATGTACTAAACTCAAAAGTGAAAAGACCATGCTGGTCAGCAGGAAACTGTCCGAGTACATGGTCAAAAATGAATCCTCTCAGGGTCCTGTCCTGGCTATGCAAGTCAAGAGGTAACAGGAAACAGAAGTCAAGATCACTATGGTCACCTGAGCATGTTGGACACCAAGGGGAGGAGAGTGAGGTGACCTGAAGTGAACAGTGGCATCAAGCGGGGCAATACAGACATCCAGGGACAAACTCTCCCACTGATCCCAGACCCAAGTTCCCTGTGTGATCAGGACTTGGCCAGGAGCCTCGTCCTTACTGAACTTCTCGTTTGCTTTTGCTCCTGAGGACAGACTCTTGTAAGTCACTTGTACACAAATGTCTGCCTCAGGCTCTGTCTGCTTCCCCAGGCTCAGGAGGGTTCTAATCAAAGGCATCTCTGACCAGAGCAGGAAGAATTCTCTGGAGCCTCTGAGGGAAAAACTAGAGCATCTGTACTTCAGTCAGATGCTGTGCTGGATAGCTTTAGTGTCAACTTGACACACCTGGGTTGAGGGAGCCTCAATCGGGGAATTGCCTCTATTGGACTGGCCTGTGGCCATGTCTGAGGGGCATCTTCTTGATGAGTGATGTGGGAGGGCCCAGCCCACTGTGGGTGGTGCCATCCCTGGGCAGGTGGGCCTGTGTTGCATAAGAAAGCAGGCTGAGCAGGAGCCGAGGGAGCAAGCCTGTAAGCAGCGTTCCTCCATGGCCTGTGCTCCAGCTCCTGCCTCCAGGTTCCTGCCCTGGGTTCCTACCTTGGGCTCCCTGATGAACTGCGACCTGGGAGTTGTAAGACAAATAAACCCTTTCCTCCCCAAGTTGGTACTGGTCAGAGTGTTTTGTCACAGCAATGAAGAAACAAACTAAGACAGATGCTTTACAGAAAGGTTGGGAGAAAAGGCAAGTGTCCCTGAGTCTCACAGCACAGGTTAGTGTCCACCCCCCACCATCTGAATGTTTGAGTCCCACTCTGAAATTATACTGAAGAACATGCAACCTAGTTATTAAGTTGACTTGTAAATAAGCATTCCCGTGCTAGTTTTTGCATGTGTGTATGTGTGCATGTACAGGCCAGAGGTCGACACTGGGTGTTTTCTACAATCACTATCAACCCGTTTAAAAATAAAAAATACATTTATTTATTTTATTTTGAGTGTTTGTGTGTGTACATGGGTGCGGATGGGTGTATAGGCATGCACTTGTGGAGAGTAGAACAATTTGCAGGAGCTGGTTATCTCCCGCCATGTAGATCCTGGGGATCAAACTCAGGACCTCAGGTTTGGCAACAAGTACCTTTACCCATTGAGCCACCTTATTGGCCCTACATCTTCTTTTTCTGAGATAAGATCTCTTACTGAATCCAGACCTCACAATTCAGTTAGACTGGCTGGCCAGAGAGCTCCATGAATCTTCCTGTCTCTGCCTCCCCAGTGCTGGGATTATAGACACATGCTGCCATGCCTGGCTTTTTACATGAGTAATTGGGATCTGAACTCAGGTCCTCATGTTCGAAATGACTGAGCTATCTCCTCTACCCTCCATGCCACTTTAAATTTAATTATTTTTGGTGCTGGGGCATGCTAGAGATGTGCTGTACTGCTGAGGGACACTCTTATTCCCAGGCCATTTATAAGCCTCTTACACACATACTGGCCATGATGAGCTGGAAAGTTCTTTCCCTAATAATTGCTACTTCTCATTGAGACTCTACTGTGTGCCAAAACCACTCTAGAGATTTTCTGTGGATTATCTCCCTTAGTAAACGTCATAAGTCAGTGGGGTGGGCGATTGTAATTTCCGTTCTGTGTGTGTCTGTGTATCTTTATTTTTCATGTCCAAATTTGGATCTGTCCATGTCCTAGCACTTGTTACTAGGCCAACTCTGCGCATCAGGAAAAAACAGGAAGTAAAAGAGGCAGGATTTTCATCCCATTTTTTTTCCCCCTCAGAGCCCATCAATTATTCCCCGACTTGATGGTTTCACAGTTATAAAACACTTCTTAAGTCGGGAATGATGCACCTATCTTTAGTCCCAGCACTTGAGAGCCAGAGGCAGGTGGACCTCTGTGAGTTCAAGGTCAACCTGGTCTACATAGTGAGTTCCAGGACAGCTGGGGCTACAGGGAGACCCTGTCTCAAAAAGATTAAAAACAAACAAACAAACAAACAGTCACTTCTTAAGCTGAAATTTTTAAAAAATGTATACTTATTTTTATTTGTATGTGTACAAGTGTTTTGCCTGCCTATATGTAAGTGCACCTGTGTTGTGCAATGCCTGTGGAGGTCAGAAGAGAGTGTTGCATTCCCTGGAACTGGAGTTATGAACGTCAGCTGCTATGTTGGTTCTTGGAAACGAACCCAGGTTCTCTGTAGGAGCAGCCAGTGCTCTTAACTACTGATCCATCTCTCCAGCCCCTGAAATCCTTTTTTCCCACATTCGTTCCTTAAGATAGATTCCCCTAAATAGAACTTGTCAGAATGTGTGCTTATTTTTAAGATTTTTAGTACACAATGCCGAAGGTTTCTTCCTGTTTCTATTACTTCTACCACCTCCCTCTTAACAGGAGCATGGACAGCTCTGAGAGCCAAGGACAAGTTTAAACAGCTGCAGTGATTTCCAGGCTGGACTTCTTTGAAATTTATTCCATTTTCCAAGTGATGGGGCCTATATTTTTTTTCAAATCAATAATACTAAAATGAGACACACATTTCCTCTTCTTCCACCAACCCAAAAAAAGCCAAACTGCTAACATGTAAAAACATGCAGTGATGGATTATAAGGTCAAGCTGTCCCACAGAATACGTGTGTGTGTGTGTGTGTGTGTGTGTGTGTGTGTGTGTGTGTGTGTGTTGCTGAGGATGGAACCCAGGGTCTCACCCGTACAAGGAAAGTATCCCATCAGTGAGCTACATTCCAAACCCAAGGATCTGTTTTCACAACTTACAGCATAGAGTCTTTTTATTGCCTTCCTGCCACCCCCCAAGACCTATTTTTTTTTCTTGAGACAGGATCTGACTTAATAGCCCAGCCTAGCCTCAAATCCATGGCAATCCTCCTGGGTTCTGGGATTATTGATGTGCACCAATATACCCAGCTTTTTCTTTATAAATGTGTGGTCATTGCTAAACAACTCAGAGATTTGCAGTACAGAGTGCCTGATGATCCTCAGTCTAACTTATGGCACTACATCCCCCCTGCCCCAAAGCCACAGCTAGCAGTAGATGCCTTGGCTGCCTTCTAGGCCATTCTCTATGTGTAAAGGAATGAGTTGCGTTTTCTTTCCTTCCTTCTTTCTTCCCTCTTTTGCTCCTTCTTTCCCCCATCCCTTTTCTTAATCACCCTCCTTCCTTTCTCTCAGTTCTCTCTCTTGTATACACACACATACAGAGAGAGAGAGAGAGAGAGAGAGAGAGATAGAGAGAGAGAGAGAGCCTGGCACCAGTGTTCTGTGCACACAAATGCCCCCTTTCTTCCTGATTCCCCACATGCCAGCTCTTGTCATTCTTTCATGAGGACTGTTTCTGGTCATTACAGCTTGTTTTGCTAACCTGTGAGACAGACCAGGAGTGCCAAAGAATCTTAAACCACCCACGAGCATCCCTCCATGGCTGACTGCTCCCTTATCCCTGGAAATGAGACCACTAGAGTCTGTGTTTTGAAGTGCCCCTGGGCCAACTGCTTGCCCTTGATGTCTGTGTAAGATCTGCTTCCAGTAAGCAGTCTGGAAATTACTACATACTAACACAGGCAGAGCTCTGGAAGTATTAGTGTTTTATAGTGCTAGGACTCAAACCCAACATCACAGGTGTGCTGGGAAGTCACTCTACCACTAGTACCTTCCTTTTTTAACAGCTGCATAGTCTCTCTTTTTGAAATAGCACCATTTATTTACCCATCCCCTGCTGTTTAATACTTAGTCAGTTGTTTTGGTTTGATTGACTGGTTGGCTTTTCTGTGGCAGGACCTTATGTATCCGCACTGCCTCATATTCACTATGTAGCCAAGGATGACCTTAAACTCCTGATCTTCTACCATGCCTGACTTTAGGTTGTTTTAATGTCTGTTTTTGTAACCAAGACCACAAAGAGACCACATTTTCCCTATAATTGTGTGTCACATTCGGATGTTATTTACAGCTGTTATTCCAGCAGTTCATTATTAAAACAAGCTACTGGATCGCCATCCAAAGTGTGATAATGGCTGCAGTCACACTAGATAACAGAA
Organism: Nannospalax galili; assembly: GCF_000622305.1. Lineage (NCBI taxonomy): Eukaryota > Metazoa > Chordata > Mammalia > Rodentia > Spalacidae > Nannospalax > Nannospalax galili. The sequence goes on from NW_008352136.1 coordinate 972,173, forward strand.
GACTAGGTGGTGGAATTAGCAGGTCCGATCACATCCGCAAGCCCTTGTGCAGACAATCACACCTGCAGCCCTGGGCAGTTAGGGATGGGCCATCTGCATCAGGCTTGCTACCTGGGACCTCAACTTGGCATTGCTTTGGAGGAAAAAGGATGGCTTTGTGTGCCAGTCTGAAGAACACTGAGGTATGTGTTAAGTGGAACAGGCAGGTGGCCACCTGAGATATTTATTATTTATTGTGATGCTGGAGATAGAAACCAAGACCTTGCACATATTAAGCATGTCCTCTGTCACGGGGCCATGTCTCCAGCTCTGGGTCCTAATCTTCAAGAGCAACTAAAACACGAGTGTGGATCCACTTGGATTTTCCAGCTGTCTGTCATTTTACCTAAATGGAGTTCTGCTGAAGCCTACAGCGCCCTCTACTGGAAATAAAAAGCTATTGGCCTCCACTGTCCACCTGTATTTTGCTTTTTGTCGTGAAAGGATACTTGCCACTTTAGTGTGACTATCATTCTTTTAAATAATTTCAATTAACTTTTTCTTTGTCGTGTGTATGTGTGTATGTGTGTGCCATGGTGTGAGTGTAGCGGTCAGAGGATAACTTGCAAGAGTCGGTTCTCTCTTCCCTCCATGTGGATCCTGGGGATTGAGCTCAGGTTGTCAGGCTTAGCAGCAGGCACCCTTTACCCACTGAGCCATCTTTTTGGCTCCTGATTCTCATTCTCCTGATGCCTATTTGCATCTTATAACCAAAAACGTCATTTGTAATGACATAGTGCTCTTTAACTCCCTTGCTTGGATTAAAATCCAATTCTTTTTTTTTCCTCCTCCCCTTCTGTGCTGGGGATTAAGCTCAGGATCATGGTAAACAAAGCAAGTCCTTGACCACTGAGCTATATTCTCAGCTCCCAAACTCAATTCCCTTTTATGCGTCTTCATAGACATAAAGTAAAACCACTTGACATCTTAATGTGACTCCTCTTATCTGCTTCAGAAAGAGGACCCTACTAAGAATCTCCAGCTCCACACCTCTGCAATCACCTGCAGATTACTGCTGGGGATCAGCTGAGCCGAACAGTGTTCCACACCCTCTCATTGTGTATGTTCACAGCACTTGGTAATATCTATTCTATCCAGTCATGTTCTTGTATCAGACAGGTGCGGATTTGAACTCAGTGGCAACTGGCCTGCAAAAGCAGCCCCTGAAGTCCTCAGTTGCCCGTGCTGTGCTTTTTGATTCTTTTCCCATCACCAGTTGATTTCAGGGCCAGGGTATGGCTCAGCAAGTATTGTGGAGCCCTAGATTTGATCGGCAGCACCACCAACCACAAGCTCAGGCTGCAAGAGACTTTGCCACTTAAACCCCTGCCCAGGTGCCTGTGCCTAGGTGCACCCAGGCTAGAGTTTGAGAGCCAGATAGAGCCTTGCTAGTTCATCAGACCATCTAACCCACCTGCTGACTGAAAACGTGAGCAAGCCCCACTGAGACAGAACCCCCAACTGCCCAAATGCAGTACTGGAAGTTAAGTGAATCCTTGTCTTAAGCCATGAGTGTTGGAGTGGCTTGTTACTAAGAAAAGCTAACTCTCCATGTCAATAATTTTAAGTTTTCTAATCAGCCAGATGGGAAGAGGGCTGTTGATAGAGCACACCAGGTCACCTGAGGATGCTTACTTGGTAGTGTCCCATGGACACATACTTGAGTGCTGTCATTTTATGGGCTCCCTCATTAATGCTGTTATCACTGTGGCTCAGATAACCCAGAGCAATGAGAAAATACACTTTAGAGAAAAGGGAGGAAGGAAGAGAGAGGGGCAGGGACAAAGGTACACAGGAGGCCCCTTTACATCCTTGTAGTTTGGGTGCAATCAGAGCACATCCTCAGGGTTTCAAGTGCTGCGTCTTCATTCCCACCATGCATGTGGTACCAGTTCCAGTGTTGGTGCCTAGAGGTGGAGACTGTGGAGGTGATCAGTGGCAGCGGAATCATTAGGATGAACCCAATGATTGAATCCTGACCCCTCCACACACAAACTTTTTAAAGTCACACTCTATAGCCCCAGCTGACCTGGAATTCACTATGTAGCCTAGACTGGCCTCAAACCTAAGGTGATCTTCCTGACTCCACCTCCTAAGTGCTGGGGTTACAAGTGCAAGGTGCCACGTCCACCTTGATCTTGGTGGTTTTGTAAGGAGTAGGAGAGAGATGCGAGGGTGTGCATGTGCCTCACAACTCTTGTAAGTGATGCCTAAGTCACCTCAGTGGCTGCCAGTAACAAGGACATCGCCAGATGCAGCGCTTAGCCCTAAGGCCAGACTATAAGCTGAGATGAACCTCCTTTCTTTATAACCAACCTGTGGCATTGTGTCCTTGCAATAGCAAACAGGATATTACAGTCACAAAGAATTCTGGCTGTTGAGGTTTTAAAATTTTTACCCAAAAAAATGTTATTCCTCTTGTTTTCTGAGGAACTATGACTGAGTAAAGCTGCTTTCAATTAATGGAAACCCTTAAGTTTACTTAATTACTTAAAAATATCTCCATCTAAATGCTTCCCAGTAATGAACTTAGGGGAGCCATTTTTATAACTAGATAAGAGCACTGCCTAATTACAGCATAATTAGTTTTATGTAAATGGCGACAGCTAAAGTGCTAAGGAGGTGGGGCTCTCTTGGGTGGCTTCCTATTTCTTCTGTTCATTTCCCTCATAGTTTTTATTCGGCCTCTTCACAGATAGAAGAGCTATCTAGTGTAGTGGTCACAAGAACCACACTGGAGGGCCAAGCAGCATTTTAAGTCTCAGATTAGCCTGACCATCAACTAGTTGTGTGACCTGGGACAAGTATCTCCCTCCCTCCTTCCCTCCCTCCCTCCCTCCCTTCCCTTCTTCCTTCCTTCTTTCCTCTTTCCTTCCTTCCTTCCCATTGTATGTATGTGTGTTGGTGTGCATGTGTATGTACATTCATGTTCTCATGTCCGTGGACACAAGTATTTGTGGGGATACATTGTGTGTGTGCTTGTGTTGGGGTGCCAGAGGTGATGTTGGGCATTTTCCTCAGTCTCTCTCTTCCTTATATATTGAAGGAGGGTCTCTCCCTTGAACCTAGAGTTTGCTGTTTGCCAGTCTAGCTAGCCAGCTTGCTCTGAGGACCCCACCTCCATCTCTGGAGTGCTGGGATGACATCTGCCCAGCGTTGACACAGAGGCTGGGGCTCTGAAGTCCAGTCCTCACGCTTGCATGGCAAATGCTTTACTTGATGAATCATGTCCCCAGCATACTTCATTTCTTTACAAGTCCAGTTTTCTTACTTGAAAAATGGAGATACTAATATTTTAGACTTGGAAGGTTTTGTGAGTTTTAAAACACTCATGTATGTACTCTCCAGGGCTTAGTCTCTGAAATGCAGTAGTAACTCAATAATAAAAGGGCTAGGTCAATGTTCAACAGATGGATAGCTAAGTGGGAGGTCTGGTACTGTGAAATATTGTTGTGATGGCTAATCTTGGGTGTTAACTTGACTGGATCTGGGATTAGCTAAAATGAGAGAGACCCTCTTGATTGGATCATCTGAAGCTGAAAGACACACCCTAAATGTGGGTGTTACCTTCTGATGGCAGCCCATATAAAAGGCCACGGCAGAGGAGAACACCTGGCTTCTTGCTGCTTGCCTTCTCTCTCGCTGGTGAGTTCATCTTGCTGCTGTAGACTGAAGACTAGCAGATCTCTTGGAGTTTGTCAGACCTTCAGTGCCAGATCGGGACTACTGAGACATCCAGCCTCGTGGACTGAGGAACTACTGGAGTCTCAGACTCTCCAGTGTGGTGCAGCCATTGTTGGACTACTTGGATTCTATTGTGTGAGCTAATCTGATAAATCCATATATATATATATATGTGGATCTATATATTTGTATATTCATTCTACTGGTTCTGTTTCTTTAGAGAACCCTGACTAATATAACTGTGTTGGATCTACCTTCCTTTCCTGGCATATAGTACCCCCCCCGAAATCTTTGCAATGGTCAGTGATATGTGTTTCTTTGTATGCTGTGAGTTGGTTGATACTGAGTGGTGTTCCTAAAGAGCTCCAGGATAGGGGATGGTCACCGAAAAGCTCAAGGGAGGATGAAAACATTGATATTTTCAGACTCGATTCCCGACTTCCAGAAAGGGGAGAGAAACTGAAATAAAGCTGATCCCCAGTGGTCAATGATTTCACCAATCACAGCTATGTGCTAAAGTCTCCATAAAACCCAAATGAACAAGGTCTGGAGAGCTTCCAGGTATCCAAGTGCAGGAGGTTACTGGAGGGTGGTGTCCCGGGAGGGCAGGGAAGCGCTGATCCTCATTCCACACCCAGAGCATCCGTTCCACTGGGGCTCATTGGTCTTGTCCAGAGCATCCCTTCCACTGGGGCTCATTGGTCTTGTCCAGAGCTTCCCTTCCACTGGGGCTCATTGGTCTTGTCCAGAGCTTCCCTTCCACTGGGGCTCATTGGTCTTGTCCAGAGCATCCCTTCCACTGGGGCTCATTGGTCTTGTCCAGAGCATCTTTTCCATCATGGTCTTGTTACAAGTATCCCTTCCATTGGGGTTCATCAGTGCTCTTTGTAGAAAACTGCTTTGGGGCTAGGGAGAAGACTCAGTAGATGGAGTTTCCTGTGCCAGTCTGATTACCTGAATTCAGATCTCAGAACCCACCTAAAAGCCAGTTGACGTAGTGCAAGCATCAGTTATCCCAGGGCACAGAGGACTCACTGGAAGCCGGTGGGCCACCTAGCTTGAAATGCACAGCAGTGAACAATAGTAGAGACACTGTGAGGACTGACACCTGAGGTTGTCCTCTTACCTTCACACTGGAAGGAAATGATGGAAACTAGGAGGTAAGACCTCATTGGAGGTAGTGGGTCACTGTGGGTGTGTCTGGGAGACTACACATTGTTCATCCAGGCCCCCCCACCTCCCTCTCTGCCACTTGCCTTGAGGTGGGGGGTTTTCCTGCATCTCACCCTTCTCACCATGAAATGCTGACTCACACAAGCCCTGACTCCCAGGACTGGACAACTATGGACTAAAACCTCTCAGACCCTGAGCCAAAGTAACTCTTCCTCAAGTTGTTTTTGTTTGTTTGTTAGGTTGGTTTTATTTTCAAAATTAATTATTGACTGTATTTCCTTACATTGTTTATTATATCAGGATTTTGTCTTTTATTTAAATTTTTTATTACATTATTGATTGCTTGATTGGTTGATTGAGAGAGAGAGAAAGAGTGTGTGTGTGTGTGTGTGTGTGTGTGTGTGTGTGTGTGTGTGTGCGTATGTGCCTCGGGGTCCTCGGTGCATGTGTAGACATCAAAGGATAACTTTTAGGAATCTGTTCTCTCCTTCTCCCATAGGTTCAGGGATTGAACTCACGTCATCAGGCTTGGTGGCAAGTGCCTTTACCCACTGAGCCTTCCTTCCCATGTGTGTTGGTGTGCGTGTGTATGTATCTTCATTGTCTCCCCCTTGTCCCTTATTTTGCTCTCCTGGTGTCCTCTCCTCCCTCCCTGTACCAGGGACCTCTGGCATTTCTCCCAGACCCTGGGGGAAAATGTCTTTTGTCATACAGCCCCTTGCTGGTTTGGAGTATAATCTTCCTCTATTCTATTTCTCTACCTTGTCTTGCAATCCCATTTACTCACAGGCTTCCAGAAGCTTCTCAAACCTTCTGGTTGGCTGATGGTACCCTTTCCTTTCTTTCAAGTTCCACTAAGGAGTCACTCTGTTTCTTATTACTTTTATATAATTTCCAGGAGATTTGTAGACAGGAGATGGGGAATGGCACATCTCATTCCACCATCCTGAATAAGAACAGCTATGGACCTGCTGCACGTTCCTCTCCCTTTGCTCCCAGTAAGGAAATCCTGGTGACCATGTGGAGGCATCTCCCTGAGAACCCTGGGAGAGGGAGTTGGCTTGCTCTGAGGTTAGTCCCTCCAGCCTCCAGGGTGTGCTACTCTGTGGTCAGTGGTCTCATGTACAGGAACCCCTAGAGCTGGGCCACAGGGAACCATTGGCCCTCAGCCCTGCCAACCTAGATTTATGGTTGTGTCTCTGTTAATGGCCTCTGCTTTTAGCTCCAGTGGTTTTTAAATTCTGAAATAGTGTGAAAGCATTGTTTTCTGTTCCAGGAAAACAAGTTAGATGCCAACTCCACAGAACCCTGGAGGGGAAGTAGCCTAGAAGACTAGGGAAGGAGTAAATAGATAGGACCCACTGTCCTCCCAGCATACATGTGGCAGGAGGCTTTGCTTGGGTGTTAGATCCTTGTGGTCACATCTCCCCATTCACAGTTACACACTGTGCCCAGTCCAAGGTCAGAATTATATGACAGAAGCAGGATTGGAACCCTGGTACTCTGTTTTGCAAAGCCATCTACTTCAGAATGAACCTGACTTTTCTAGATATCTTTCCAAAACTGCGCAGACGAGGCACAGTAGGGTGTTTATGACCTTAGAGTCCACAGGTTCTGTTGGAGACCAAGCCATCCTAAAGCTTATGGTCTAAGAGCAATAGAGGGGCACCAGCTTGGAGATGCTGCCCTGTGAGGATGGGTGCTGTCCTCTGGGACACAGCACATTCCTAAATCAGCAGCTATTAGATGGTTGTATTCTTAGTATAAAGAACAGATGGTTCTGGAAGGCAAGGGATTAAAGTATGAACAGCCTTTGTTGCCATCATTTGAGGGGTTTATGGGGTGGATCTGTATGTACCTCATTTCCTTTATCTTCTAGGCTCTGTGGGTCTAGAGGCCTCAGCTTTCATAGAGGGAGACTTGCATATGGCAACATGTCAAGAGTCCTATAGGATATTTTTTTGAGACAAGGTCTCACTATGTAGACCTGGATAGCTCAGAACTCACTATGTAGACCAGGCTGGCCTCCAACTCACAGAGGTTCTCTTATCTCTGCTTCCTGAGTGCTAGGATGAAAGGGTGAGCTACTACACCCTGTCAAAAGTCCTATAAGACTTTAAGCAACTGCTGCTACCTAGTAACTTTGGGCTCCTTGTTTGATGAGATAAGCAAACAAAAAAGGAGACATTATATTCCATAAGAGAAACTGATCACAACTTCAGGAGCAAAGAGAGCTATCACATGCCACCAGGGTACCCAGGTAGCACCCAGATGTCTCTTGGGGTTCTCCTGCTCAGTGAAGTATTGAATGCACATGGTGACCAGAGGCTCAGCCCCCTCCAGCTCATATGAGGTCTGGGTCACCCACCAGACGAACTGTCTATATCAGCAGTCCCACAAGCTAAAGGTGAGGGGATTCTAGACTGGGTGGTGGAGGGGGTTGTCAACTTTGGCAGTCTTGAGACCAGCAGCCATAGCAGGGCCCGTGGTCCATCCCACTGGCTATCCTTGGGTAAGTCTGCAGAGAGAGAGCCTGGCCTGAGTTCTGGAGGAACTCTATTCTGATGGACGTACTCATAGCAAGAAGTGTTTCTCAGAGAGGTGCAAGGGATGGACGGCAGTGGGTGGTGCACTGTACCACTCAGATTAGTTCAAGTGAATCAGGGCTCATTCCCTCTGTACCAGCCAGGAGCATCACCTCCTAAGAGTCCATAGCTGGGCCCTGTAGGCTTTGCTGTGGCCCAAAATACCTGCTGCACTAAAAGTGGTAAGGGGTTGTTTGGGACCATGGAGTTCACTCTCTGAGTCTCAGTGTCCTTCACTGGAAAATGTAGATCACATGATCCAACAGCACACTTTTGCTGGTGGCCTGATGTGTGGATATGAAACGTGCCATCAGAACTAGGTTTATATTTTGTTAAGAGTTCACTTTTACAACCTTTTGGATACTGTGGTGGTGCTGTTATTTGAAGGACACCTACAATCCTGCTGCTGTCTCTTATGCCATGGCTCCAAGTACCAGAAGCCCCTAAAGCAATGAAGGCATATAGCCATCCCTCAGTATCTTCAGGGTACTGAAACCTGAGGAAGTACAAGTCCTTCATATAAAACGTTGTAGCATTTGACAGAACATACTCACCCCCTCCCCGCATATTATAAACCATTTCTAGGTAACTCAACACCAAATATAAAACAATTGCTATCCAAATACTTGCTCCTGTATATTCTTTAGTGACTAGTGGCAAGGGGGGTTCTCTACATGTTCAATGTAGATGTCAATTCCCCCCATGAATGTTTTTATTTCTGAGGTTGTAGAACCTGTGTATACAGAGGGTGGGCTAGTTGCCAGAGTATTTACTTACGACTGGGGGACCCCTCCGATCCCAAAGCCCACCAGGCCGCGGAGCACCAGGATCCAGCTGTACACGGGTGCAAAAGCACTGAGGATGCCATAGTACAGGGTCCAGAGCACGCTGATCTTCAGCCCCTGCGGAAAAGGGAGACAGAGTTACAGTGAGCCTTCAGCACCTCAGGTGGCATGGGCCCCACGCATGTAAAGCTACAAGCCCAAGATGGGGTGTGGTCCATTACTACAGAGCTTGCCTCATGTGCCCCTGGGTTCCATCCTGACACCACCATTTTTTTTTAATTTAAAAGTTACCATTAGGGGGACTGGTGAGATGGCTCAACCATTAAGAGCATGGGCTGCTCTTGCCTAGGACCCAGGTTTGATTCCCAGAACCCACAGGGCAGCTAACAACTGTTTGTAACTCCAGTTCCAGGGGACCCGACACCCTCTTCTGACCTTCGTGGGCACTGCATGACACAGGTACACTTACACACATATAGACAATACAGTAATAAATACAGAAAATAAAATTTTCCTTAAAGACAACATAAAGCCAGGTATGGTGGTACACGTCTGTAGTCTCAGCACTTGGGAGACTGGAAAAGAGAATCATGAGTTTGAAGCCAGCCTGGGATACACACACAGACCCTATCTGAAAAAAAAAAGCAAATAAACAAAAAGACAGCATACCACTTCTGACTTACACTACACCATAACCCGAATTACAGTAAATTGCTGTCTATCATTTTCTAAGCATGCACTGGCACATACCACATGTATCATATAAACTTTGTTTTGTTTTGCTTTTTAAATTTTTATTGTATGTATATGAGTGTATTGTCTGCATGTGTCTAAGTGTACCCATGTCATGCAATGCCCGAGGAAATCGGAAGAGGGTATCATATCCCCTAGAACTGGCGTTAGGGGCAGTTGTTAATTAACATGTGGGTGCTGGGAATCAAACCCAGGTCCTCTACAAGAGCAGCCAGTGTTCTTAACCACTGAGCCATTTCTCCAGTCCCTTGTTTAGCTTTTCTTAAAGACAGCCTCATGTAGCCCAAGTTAGCCTTGAATTAGCTAGGTAGCTCAAGGTAACTGCTGAGTCTCCTGCCTCAGCTCCCCAAGTACTGGGATTACAGGTGTGTCCACCCATACCCAGTTTTATTTATTGATGGGGATAGAATCCAACTGAGCTGCACCCCAAACCATACATAGACTTTCTTACTGAATTCTCCCATTCACCCTTTGGGTTTCTGTTATTACATTTATTTGCAAACAGGGAAACAGACTCAGAGAGGTTGCCCAAGGTTGCCTTGCTCCACAGAAACACTGAGATGTGAACCCTGTGAATCCAGATGTATTTATCTCCCTGACCCCAGGGCCACACACCCTCCATCACCTTCACCTTTCTGTAGTGCCACAAATCCCCAGGCCATAGGAACTTCCATAGAAACCCAAGTCTCTCACAATCCTAACGCCATATGTGCGGCCCAGGCAAAGATACACAACAGACACCTCCATGGAACTGGAAATCTCCCACATGGCCCAAGACCAGTGAGGAGTGGTTGCTGATGCTAGCAGGCTGCCTGATGCACCCAGGCCCCTGGAGGGACCCTGGGGAGACCCTCCTAATTACAAGCCTGGTCCTTGCTTCTGGGAGTTGAGCAGAATTCCACCTGGGAGAAGCTCTGTCACCAGGGGACACATCTCTCCTTTCCCTCTGGTCAAACCAGCTGCATGTTGGGTGTGGAACTCAGTCAGTCTATGCAGAATTGGCAGAGTCCCTGTGGGCGGCCCTCCTTGTAGCCTCATCTATTGGGGGCAGATGCATATACAACGATACAGCTGATTTCTGTGGGGAGAATGCAGGTCTGTCTGCCAGCAGCCACGGTCAGGATGAAGGACATGGACTCTGGAGATAGACACCCATATTTGAATGCTGGCTTGCTATGAATGGGCATGAGCTTGGCAAACAGTAAGAATAATAACAGACATTTATGAAATGATTTTCTGTGCCAAGAGCTTTGTGCAAGGCATTCACTCCTCGAAATAGCCTTAGGGAGTGGCTGAGCCATCCCACTCATATATGAGAACACTCAGGCCCCTCGAGGCTCTACAAGGGGAAGAGCTAGGGTCCGAACACAGGCAGCCTGGCTCCAGCCCTTGCTGCCCACAGTGAGATGTCCTTATTTTATTTGCCAAAACACACTGCACACATAAGTATTGAAATGAAGTCGAGCAGTCCCAGGTGATAAAGAGGCTGTGGAACTACCTGCAAAAATCAGCAATGTTGGAAGGCCAACATATTGTCTCCAGGGCTGGGACCCTCGACCTCAGCACTGTTCACATGTTGGACAGGTTTATTCTTTGAGGTGCAGGATGTCCTGTGCATTATGGAAGACTAGGCAGGATTCCTGGCTTCTACCCATGAAATATCAGTTTTGTACCTTCCTTTAGTTGACAACCCAAAGCCTCCATAGATACTCAAGTGTCCTCCTTCCCTGCATTGATAACCAGTGTTCTAGAAGGTGCCAAAATAGGGTTACAATCCACAAGATTTGATAAATGTCATTATTGAAAACCCATCTACAAATCTTTTTAAAATTCAAACTCTTGGACTGGCAAAGTAGCTCAGTGGGTAAAGGTGTTGGTCAGCAAGCCTGATGACAGAGTTTGGTCACTGAAAACCACGTGGTGGAAGGACTGAACTGACTCTCCCGAGTTGTCCTCTTCCTCTACATGTGCATGTGGCATACGCCTCACACATGCAGGCACACACACGCACATTAAATAAATAAGTAGGTAAATGTAAGAGCCAGGGGAAGAGGTGCATGACCAAAAGAAAACAGAGTCTTACAGCCGCCTGGGACCTCGCTCATATGAACTCACAGCAATGGTGACAGCATGCACAAGACCCATGCAACCTCAATCAGACAGAAATCAGCATAGAACTGAGGAAGTGGGCAGGAAGCCACAACACTGGTGAGGAACTATTGGTAGGTAAGAGACTATTGATCTTCTTTAAGGGAGTGATGCTAGATAGGCTGAACAGTATGAACTCACACTGAGAGACATCTGGGTACACAAACGACTCAATAGGCTTTAACATATATGACAAAATGCATGAGGCCCTGTGGGTAGGCTCTGAGGGCCATAGATAGGGAAGAGGGGACTAAATATGATTAAGATGCATTGTATGAAATCCACAAAAATTCAATAAAAATATTAAAAAAAATTTTTTTTGTCTTTTTGAGATAGGGTCTCCCTGTAGCTCCAGCTGGCCTCGAACTCACAAACGTCTGCCTGCATCTGCCTCCCAAGTGCTGGGATTAAAGGCGTGGGCCACCATACCCAACATTAAATGATTTTTAAAAACTAATATCCAAACTTAGACGTTTCTCCTCTCTATTCTACAGAGTTTCCTTCTAGGCACAGAGATACAAACTGTCTCCCTAAGTGGCAGAATGAGCACGGTCTTCTGAGAACTCAGCTAATGACGGCCATGCACTATTAGAGTAAATAAAGAGCATTCGTGGGCTGGAGAGATGGCTCGGTGGGTTAAGCACTTTCCGTACAAGCCTGGAGACCTGCGTTCAATCCCTAGAGCCCACAAAAAGGTGGAAGGAGAGAACTGACTCCACAAAGTTGACCTCTGAGCTCCACATGTGCACCATGGAATTTGTGCCCTCCCATACACATCATGCACACAATAAAATTTTAAAATGGAAATAAAACCAGCATTCATCAGTAAAGTCAGATGCTGGTCTAGAGGGCCAAGAAAGCACAGAAAACAGACACAAGAAGCTCAGATTCTCATCTATCTCCATCACCCATGAACTAGTCATTGTCTGGCATGACAGCGCATGCCTGTAAGCCTCACACTTGGGAAGAACAGGCAAGAGGATAGTCTGGTCTATATATTCAGTTTAAGGCTATCCCGAGACACATAATGAAGCCCTGTAAAGAAAAGGCAGGGGATGTAACTCAGTGGTAGAGTGTTTGCCAAGCACAAGGTACTGGGTTCAGTTCCCAGTGCAGAAAACAAAACAAAACACAAAAAGTATGTGTTGAAGCCAGGTGTGGTGGCACAAGCTTTTAGTCCCAGCACTTGAGAGGCAGGTGGATCTCTGTGAAATCATGGCCAGCCTGGTCTATATAGTGAGTTCCAGGCCGGCTGTGGCTACAGGAGACCCTGTCTCAAAAAGACCAAAAACAAAAAACAAAACAAAACAAAAAAGTGTGTTGAATGTCTATGATGCACCAAGTACTGTGGTAGGTCCTGGGACTAGCTCAGTAACAAACCAGTTATGGCGACCTTCTTTATAGCATTTACCTGACTCACTCCACACCCATGTCCTGTGCCCATGGCAGACACTGCTAATCAATCACAGTGCTATCCCACAGAAGCTTCTGACTCAAATCCATGTTACTATTTGTTAAAGTTTATTAAGGTTTGGATATGAAGGCCTGATCCTAAGCTGGCAGCAGGCACTATTTTTGGAAGGTTCTGGAAACTTTAGGAGGTGACACCTAGCTGGAGGAAGTAGGTCACAGGGCCATGCCTTTGGAGGTTATGCCTTGTTCCCTGTCCCTTCCTGTCCCCTCTACTTCCTGTCCAGAAATAAATGACAATTTGGTCAGAGTGACAATGAAACTAGTATACTATTAGATCATTGGAATAGGCTTGGGGACAAAAATATAAACATCTGCCCTTCAGTTTGGGGAATTTAGCAAATGGTAGTTATTAATATCAGCTATTATCTAACACAACCTCCTCTGATATAAACAAGGCACTGAGGCCACAAGTGTGCAGGTGCCTTCGGAGATCAGAAGAGATTTGGTGCCCAAATCCCCTGGAACTGAAGTCACAGGCAGCTGTGAACCACTGATATTGGTGCTGGAACAGAACTCGGGTCCTCTGGAACAGTAGCAAGTGTTCTTCAATGCTGGACCAGCTCTCCAGCCCCACGTCAATGCTTTCTTAAAAGTTTTTATGTATGTATGTGGGAGTTTGTCTAAGTGAATGCACTGTGTGAAGCAGTTCACACCATCTCCTCCATTTATACTGTGTATATTCTGGTATTTTCCCTTCATGTTTAAAAGGAAGCTGATGCTTGGAGATTTCAGTTCTCCTGTGTACAGTTCTCTTGTGTTCAGTTCTCTGTGTATACAAGGTCACACAGACAGGAGTGGCTAGTTAGGAATGTGCCTCCCGGTTCACCTGACTTCACACCATCTCACCACCACCTGCCTAGGGAGAAACTGCAGGTCGCTGAGGAGAGCCTGGGGAGGGATGACAAAGCTGTCAGAGAACGACTGGAATAGCATCAGTGGTGACTTTACAGAGCTCTTCAGGCCCAAGTTCACAGGCAGGAGAACAGGGGCTTCATATACCGACAGCATCAAAGAGCCGAGTACAGTCTAATCAAGCAAGAACACTATCAGATAAAAAGGGTTAGGAATTTCCAGCCATTCCCTTCCTCCTGCTTGTAAAGGCATTTCATATAATGCCTGACACCCCCTTAAAGCAGACCTTGACATAAAATTTCTAGTACAAACAGTATTCTGTTTTGCTTGAGACAGTGTGTTTCTGTCTAGCTCAGACAGGTCTCAGACTCATGGGAATCCTCCTGCCTGAGTCTCTTGAATGCTAGGATTGCAGATGTGCGTCACCGTGCCCATCACAAATAGTTAAACTAGGCAGTGATGCTGGCAGGGGAATTGAAATGTAAGGCAGGCTAGGAAAGGCAGATGGCTTCCTATGAAAGGTGCCAGAGTTCCGACCAGGTGAATTGAGTAAAGGCCCACTCCCATAGGGAAATAAAGCTGATGGCATCTACCATCCATTGCCTGCCCCAGCCTCATGTAAGGGACCCAAGTTGGCACCAAGAGCATCTTCTGGTCTCTCAGATGTACCTTCTTGAGCCCCTGAGAATTCATAGTCCCCCATGCTAAATCAGAGGAGGGAAGCAGTGCTACATGCAACACCACGGTGATTGGAACAGCAAGGACATGACTCAGAAGAGGTGCCTTACTGTTTTCCTGCCGTACTGGTCTGAGATGTTTCCCCAGAGTGTGGAGCTGGACATCATGCCAACAAAGACCACCTGTGGGCAGAAAGACAGTTTCTATTAGCCACAGAGAGCAAGAGAAAGAAAACAGCAAACCAAACTGTGACATCATACTCCAGAGTGATAGAGTTGATAAGTTTGTCACTAAGCAAACACTGTTTCTTTTCTTTTTTAAAAGTTTTCATGTCTTTTTTTATTGTTTCTGTTTCTGAGACAGGGACTTACTATACAGTCTCAGCTGAGTTCGAACTCACAATCTTCTTGTCCCAGCTTCCAGGGCATTGGGATTACAAGTGTGTACCACCATGCACAGCTGCCGCCTCCTCCTCCTCCTCCTCCTCCTCCTTCTCTTCCTATCTTTCTATTCTGGGGATGGAATCCAGGGCCTTACAAATGCTAGACAAGTGTTCTACCACTGAACTACAGCCCCAGCAAACTCTAGTGTTTTCTGTGACAGCAAAGCTGTGCAAGTCCTCTCCTTGTATGCTTCACTTAGACAAATTCCTGCAGTCCTCTTCTAACTTTCCCGTTGAAAACTCTACCACAGGATTCTAGCTCTATATGGGAGCATGGGAGCAAAGTAGCCCAGAGCAGAAGCTGTGAACAGGGTGTGAATGTGCCGGGCCTATGTTTCTCTCCCCCCCCCATATAGATGTGGGTTCACATGTATGTGTGTACATGTGTTTGTGTTTGTGTGTGTGTGTGTTGGAGACCTAGTGTCAACAGCGAGTGTCTTTCTCAATTACTGTCCACCTTGTTTTCTGAGGTCAGGTCTCTCACTGAATTGGGAGCTCATCAGTTGGCTAGACCAGATGGTCAGCAAGCCCCAGGGATCCTCCTGTTTCTGCCCCTGCCTCCAGCACCTATAAGGCAAGTGCTGTCTTGCCTAGATGGACAATGGGACTCTGTTCTAGTTTGCTTTCAATTGCTGTGACAAAATACTCTCACTAATACCAATTTGGGGAGGAAAAGGTCTATTTGGCTTACATCTCCTGGGTCATGGTTTATCACTGAGGGAGCCCAAGGTAGGACCTCAGGGAAGGAACCTGGAGGCGGAGCCCAAGGTAGGACCTCAGGGAAGGAACCTGGAGGCAGGAGCTGTAGCACAGGCACTGGAAGAACACTGCTTACTGGTTTGCTCCCTGGCCCATGCTCAACCTGCTTTCTTATACAATACAGGACCAAACTGCCCAGGGGTGGCACCACCCACTGTGGGCTGGGCCCTCCCACATCACTCAACAATCAAGAAAATGCCACGCAGACATGGCCACAGGTGAGCCCAATGGAGGCAGTTCCCCAGTTGAGGCTCCCTCCACTCAGGTGTGCCAAGTTGACAATTAAAGCTGTCCCGCACAAGATCCAAGCTCAGGTCCTTAGACTTGCATGGCAGGAATCATCTCTGTAGGACCAAGTTCCAATTGTGGCTCTACATCCTACTGGTCTTGGGACCTGAATCAAGTTACCAACTTCTCTAAGCCTTGGTTTCCTTCTCTATAGAAATGAGATTAATAGTAGAACCCTTTCTACCGGGTCGAGAGGGTTAAAGAAATAATCTATGCAGAGCCCTTTGCACAAAGCCTGGCACACCATACTTATTATGAATTGTGCTTATTATAAACCAACCACAAAGACACCAGCAAGGCCCTGTATTACAAAAACACAGACCTGCAATTACTCTCCAGTGGGAATTCGGGGTAAGAGAAAGAAGTCTAATTCACTCAGCCCCCGCCACGAGCCAGGCAGTGAATAGACTACTGCCCATTCTCAGAAGAACAGAGCTACGTTAGCATCCCCATTTTTCACTCAAGGCCACACTTCTCAGAGAAGCCTCAGCCACAAAAATGTAGGAACTTATGCTGTTCAGTGACTTCCACTGAGCCACAACCTTATTGCTCAAATCAGCCCTGTTTTTTGCATACACCGTTCCCAAACAGCCAAGACAATAATAATAATAAATCTCGCATAGCACTCTGAGATCCATCCCTAGTTAATGACTGCTTTTGGCTGCTCACCGGACTGTGTGACTTGGAAAGAGTGGCTTAACCTCTCTGGGACTCATTTTTCTCCATGGGTAACAGTGCTAATGCTTGGAGCTATGAGGATTGAAAGGCACCATGGAACCTTGCAGTGATGGTTAATAGTGAGTGTCAACTTACAGGCTCTAGAATCACCCAGGAGACAAGCCTCTGGGCATGGCTGTGAAGGAGCTTCTAGATGGGGTTAATTGAGGTGGAAGGATATACCCTAAAAACGGATGGCATCTTTTCATAACGCAGCCTGAATAAAAAGTAGAAAGCCAGCTGGCACCGGCATTCATCTCTCTGTGCTTCCTGACTGGGGATGCCATGTGACCAGCTGCCTCCAGATCCTGCCACCATGACTTCCCACCATGCTGGACTATAACCCCTTAAACCATGAGCCAAGATTAAACTCTCCCTCCCTGAAGTTACTTCTACATACCCTGCATTCCATAGGCTCAAGCTCTTTGCACGGCAAGTGTTCTGCAAACATTAGCTGTTGTGAACATGGTGGCTGCCCTCTCACTGGCCTGGCCATCCCCTCCCTTGTAGAAGGTTGGTGCCGAATTACAAAAGCAAAATTTCAGGGTTCTGCCTTACTCACCCTTAGAGTCTTGTGCCAGAGACCTCACTACAGCCAGTTACTGAACGTTCACTACGGGAGGCCCTGTTTCTACTCTTCAAGTCACCCTCCTGACAGGAAGGGTGGCATCTCCTGTCTGCAGCCGGGAAAGGTGGGGCTTGTAAAGGGACATGCATAGGTGGCTTCCAAGTTCTCTACAGTCCTCAGTGAGCGAGGGCCCTGGATGGGGCAGAACTGGCTACTAATCTGCCAGGTACATCACAGAGGGAGAGGACTAAAGGAAGCTGAAGTCACAGTGTTCTCACCCAGGGCTTGGGTCTTTCCTGCAGAGTCCTGACAGCACGAGGTGGGCCACCCCGTAGGACACCCTGGGAACTGGAACTGCATGCAACCAGAGCGAGCTGCCAGGTCACCTACCGAAGTCAGCAGCGCCACCTGCCAGCTGGGCAGCCGCCACTCACAGTGCAGCTGCGGGGCCAGGATGCTGAGGAGCATCATCTCCATGGCGTCGGCCATCTGTGAGGAGAACAGGCACTGTGAGGCAGGAGGCAGAACCCCAGAGAACACGGTCAACCCTTTCACCACCTGTCCAGTGCCTGACCAAACATTCTCATACACAAGGCTGTAGTAGTTAAACTAGTGGGCTGCCGTGCAGGACCCAACACACACACCACTCATGTTCCTTGCGTGTTTCTATGTTGCTTGCTTTTAAAATTCATTTCTTTATGCTTTTAAATTTTTATTTATTTATTTATTATTTACTGTGTACATGTGTTGCATGTGCCAGAGCATATGTGGAAGTCAGAAGACAACTTCTACTAGGTGGGGCCCAGGGACCAAACCAGCAATTCTCCTGCCTCCTCCCAAGCGCTGGGATTATAGACATACACCACTATATGCAGCAATGTTTCTTTTTGTCTTTTATTATTTTTTCTCTCTTGAATCAGGGTCTCATTTTGTAGACCTGGTTGGCCTTGAACTCATGGAAATCTGCCTGCCTCTGCCTTCCAAGTGTGGGATTAAAGGTGTGCACCACCTTTGGCTGGGAAGATGGCACATCAGGTAAAGGAGCTCGCTGCCAAGCCTGACGACCTAAGTTCAATCCCTGAGACCCAAAGGTAGAAGGAGAGAACCCGCTCCTACAAGTTGTCCTCTGACCTCCACATGGGTATCACAGCATGCACATGTAACCATACACATAACACACATTTACACACATGCACAAAATAAATAAAAATTTAATAATTAAGAAATAAAGATAGTCCTCAGATGAAATGAGAAAACATATTTCTAAAATCTGAGCCCAAATTTTCATGGAGACAAAAAGATTTAAAATTTTTTTTATTTATTATTTTTATTTTACATGTATGCATGTATTGTCTGCATGTAGGTAAGTGCACCCATGTCGTGCAATGCCTGAGGACAGAAGAGGCTGTTGGATCCCCTGGAACTGGAGTTACAGACAGTTGTTAGCTGTGCCATGTGGGATTTGAACAGCCAGTGTTTTTAACCTCTGAGCCATCTCTCCAGCCCCAAGAGATTTTTTTTTTTCCGATGCAGTGATATACTCATTTACCTTTGGCTGGTAGATCACGATGTGTTCATGTAGAATTGTCTGTATATTTAGTACACAGCACAATGCTTTAATATAGTAAAATAAACTAGGAAGCCCCAGTTACTAAATGTCTCCATACTTAAATTTTTTGATTTATTTATTTTATTTTTATGTGCATGAGTGTTTGGCTACACGTATGTAGTGCAACCATGTGTGTGCAATGTCCGTGGAGGCCAAAAGAGGGAGTTGGACCCCCTGGAACTAGAGTTATAGATGGTTGTGAACTGTCATGTGGGTGCAGGGAACTAAACCTGTGTCCTCTGCAAGAGTAGCCAGTGCTTTTAACTGCTGATCCATCTCTCCAGTCCCAAGTGTCTCTACAGGACTAGACAGAGTATCAGAAAATGAAAAGCAGACCGTGGGATTCTGGGGCTCAATAAGGATGCATTTCAAATTAGTGAGAGAAATGATAGGGAAACTGATGTTTCATTTGAAAAACATGTGCTCAGATGGCCTCTCATACCATGCTAGGAAGAGCAAGTGCAGCTGGATTAGGGATCTAGGGAGCTTTTGGTCACAGTGCTGTGAGGGGTTCTCAACAGGGATTTCGAACGCTTTGAATCAGAAGAAAATTTTTTTGCAGTTCTAGGAAATGGGAACCCAGAGCCTGTGCATAGCTAAGCAAGCACTTTGCCACTGAATTGACAACCATCCCCAACCCAGAAGACAAACTCTTATCTGTGCCTGTTTTCCTAGGGAGGGATATATATACCTGACACGGTAGTCCACAGTAGTCCCAAGTCACTAAGGGCAGAGAATCACTTGCAGAATCCTCTCCTCTCTGAGGATGATGGTCAACCACCCCCACCCAATCCCCACCCAGGATGGACCTGGGCTATCACCCACATCAGCCTATATGTGGAGAGAACTGTGCCATTCTTCACGGGACATGGATACCCAGCCGAGCAGCAGGTGTGGAGGTGGTTCTAGAGTGCATGTGAAGCGATGCTCCCAGAAATACTTGCCCATGCCAAGCCGGTGAGAACAGACAGCTTCCACTGAAATTTTCCAAACCCAATGGCTTCCACTGCATCTTCCACCATGAAGGTATCTGGAAAGGAGGAAGGGGGAGCAAGGATCAGCACCTGTGTCTGTCCTAGTGTGGGGATCCCTCACCAACTTGCTAATTGTAGCCCATGGTTCTGCTAGAACTTAGCTAGGAAAACAGGTCAGCAAGTGTGAAGAGGCATCTGCCTAGTGGGGCATTGTTAATAACAGGGAAGACTGGCAAACCAGAAGGCTTAGAAGAGCAGTTTGGCTAAGTAGATTATGATATACATTACATATAAATGATTAAGCATGCACCATGAAATAGGACCCAAATGTTAAAAAGAATGTCCATTTGCAGAAAGATGTATATAGTACATTGCTAATTTTGAAAAACAAAATGGACAACAACATATTTAGCACAGTTCTGTTCTTGAAAATATATTCATTTCATTTGTGAATATGCATCTGTTATATAATACATAACTTTAAATGATGACTTTATTTTTGTTGTCTGGATGTGAGAACGGAGAAATCACAAGATACTTAACCTTTCTTCCTTTTATAATTTATTACTTTTATAATCAGAAAGAAATGCTTTTTTTTGTCTTTTTGAGACAGGGTCTCCCTGTAGCCCCAGCTGTCCTGGAACTCACTGTGTAGACCAGGCTGGCCTCGAACTCACAGAGATCCTCCTGCCTCTGCCTCCAGAGTGCTGGGATTAAAGGTGTGCGCCACCATGCCCGGCTTAAGAAACGCTTTTTTAAAAGGATTTATTTTTTATTTTATGTGTGTGCATGTGAGTGTAGATGCCCACAGAGGCCAGAAGAGCGTGACAGACCCATGGAGCTAGAGTTATAGGAGGTTGTGAGCTGCCTGATGTGAGGAACCAAACTCTGGTCCTCTGCAAGAGCAGTAAGCTCTCTTAACCACTAAGCTATTTAGTCCCATAAATTCTTTCTTTAAAAAGCAGAATCTGAGCCAGTCGTGGTAGCACACACCTTTAATCCCAGCACTCTGGAGGCAGAGGCAGGAGGATCTCTGTGAGTTCGAGGCCAGCCTGGTATCCATTATTGAATCCAAGCCAGCTGCAGCTATAGAGAGACCTTGTCTCAAAAAGACCAAAAAAAAAAAAAAAAAAAAGGCAGAATCCGGGACTGTAGAGTTGGCTCAGTGGTTAAGAGCACTGGTTGCTCTTGCAGAGGACCAGGTTCAGTTCTCAGCACCTACATAGTAGCTAACAACTGTCCATAACTCCAGTTCCAGGAGAATCCAATGACCTCTTCTAACCTTGGCAGGCATTGCACAACATGGGTGCACTTACACACATGTAGACAATACACTCATACACAGAAAATAAAAATAATAAATAAAATATTTTAAAAAGCAGAATCCTATCACACTAAGAAGGAAAGACAGCCACACAAATTGTTAAGTAGACAATTCAGGTCATGGAGGCTATGTATCAGAGGAGGCATCTTTCTGATAAAATGAGGTATATGCAGAGGTGCGTGTGCGTGTGCATGTGTGTGTGTGTGTGTGTGTGTATGTGTGTGTGCAGACAAGGAAGCCCAAATGATGCCTTACAAACTATTAACAGGATCATCTGTCGTTGATGATATTGTTTGAGACAAGGTGTCACTATATAGCCTAGGCTGGCCTCAACCTCACAATCCTCTTGTCTCAGCCTCCTAAGTCCTGGGATTATAGGTATGAGCCTCTATGCTCAGCTCAACAGAATTACCTTAGAACAACACTCATGTACCCACTTTAGATGACTCTATAATGTATGACTGTTTTCCAAACAAATGCATGTTATTTTTGTCCTCAGAAAAAATTATATATAATTATAGAAGCTAGTATTTTGAAGAACATCAATAGACCAAACATCATGTGGCATGCCAGCTTGTATTCTGGACCAGCTGATGTCTTCATTTTATTTATGTCCTTTTGTGGTTGCCAAAAATGCCTTGGTTTTAACAAAGATGTTATCCTTAAAGGGAGGCTGGGTCAAGGGTACATGGAAACTGTCTGCAGGCTCTGCTCTAGTTTGGATCTGAACGGCTCCCCAAAGACTCCTGTATTAAAGGCTCAGCCTTCAGCCTTCATTGTTGAAAGGCATGGCATGCCTTAAAGGTTCTGCATGGATGGAGGACACTCAGACATTGGAGTGTCCTTGAAGGGGATACTGGGACTGAGCCCTTTCCCAATGCTTTCCCTTCCTGGTCACCATAAGCTGTGCAATGTATTCCACCGCATACCCTGCCTGATATGCCTTTCCACAATAAAGCAACAGAGCCGATCTACAATGAACTGAATCTTCTGAAACTGACAAAATAAACTCTTCCTTTTTTGCTTGATTTTTGGGATGGGGTCTCAGGCAGTCCAGGTTGGCCTTGAACTCGTTGTGTAGCCAAGAGAGGATGATCTTAAACTCCTGATCCTCCTACTTCCACTTCCCAAGTGCTGAGATTACAAAGGTACACCATCACACTCAGAAATATTTCCCCTATAAAAAAATTTGTAATTTATTTAATTTTATGTATATGAGTGTCGTGCCTACATGTATGTTAAGTTCACCTGTGCTGTGCAATGCCCACAGAGGCCAGAAAAGGGTGTTGGACCCTTTGGAACTGGAGTTACGAATGGTTGTTAGCTGTCGTGGGTGCTGGGAACCCAACCTGGGTCCTCTGCAAGAGCAGCCAGTTCTCTTAACTGTTGAGTCATCTCTCCAGCTCTGTTGCCTCTTTTAAAGTTGATTTTATTTTTAATTTTTTAAATTATTTTTATTTTATGTGTATGGTTTATTGCCTGCATGTAGGTAAGTGCACCCGTGTCGAGGTGGACCCCTCAACACCTGAGGTGGACACCCCCTACCCGAGAAGGATAGAAGAGGCTGTCGGATCCCCTGGAACTGGAGTTATAGACAGTTGTTAGCTGCCATGTGGGTGCTGGGATTCAAACCCCGGTCTTCCGCAAGAACAACCGGTGTTCTTAACCTCTGAGCCATCTCTCGATTTTATTGATGGTTTTGTTATAGTCATGGAAACCTAATATATTATCTTTATACTTTTTGTAAATCTAAAATATTTCCAAAATTAAAAGTCCATTTAAAAATTTAAAAGACCAAAGGAGTATGATGGTGTCCCTTCCATGGGCTGCTTGGAAAAGTTCTGTCCCTGTTGGAAACATCACGTCTTTGGGATTTCAACCATGGGCCTTTATGTCAACCATGCTTTTTTCCAGAAATGTGAGCTAGCTGTGCTCGCCCAGCAATAGTACTGAAAAGAACACAGAATGAGTCCTAGAGCATCACCAATAAGAATAGCAGTAATTTTTGGTAGGTCATATGCGTCTAGAAATTGGGCCATTTCTTTTTTTTTTTTAAAGATGTGTACTTTTACTAAACTGGTCTCAAGTCAGTGTACAGGTAAGCCCTGCTGCCTCACTCCTTAACCCACTCCCAAAGAGACCAAAAGCCTTCATACATCAAGTTGGGGGGACCAAAAAAAGGGGGGGCAAGATGCTGACCATTCAAAAATAAAAACAAAAATAAAAAAGAATTAAAGCAGATTTTAAAAAAATTGCAGTACATAATTTACACAGAAGCAATGCTGTCGCCTCCCCTGCATGAACTCAGGGTGTGAACTGGGCCATCCTCCTTTTGGGGGTGGCTTTTGGGAGGGACTTCCTATAACCAGGGATACTTGGAATGACTATTTAAAAAATGTACGAATCCTAGCCACACTGTAGAACGTTGGGATGCTTGCTCCAACCAACTGCTGTTGTCTTCACTGTTACAGTTTTTAAATCCTGAGTCAAAAGCACCAAAATAGAAAAAACAAAAAAAATTTTAAAAATAAAGCAAAAAAAAGAACAACAGTAATATGGGATGTTCACTGAGCACTCCCTGTTTGCCAGGTGCTGTGCCAAGAAGTTGGGGTGCATTGTTTCTCTCAATCCTATCACAACTCTGTGAGATTAGGCCCAGCACCATTATGGAGCAGATCGTGGACCTGCCTTGGGACAATGCAAGCTGGAAGCTGAGCCAGATCAAGGAGGGAATAAAGCCTCTGCTCCCAACCTCTGCTGTCATGACCTTCCTAGATCTGCCAGCAATGGGGTTGAAGTCACTCATTCTCTCTTGTTGGGAACCTGGGACCTTTCAGGAGACCTCCATAAATGTTTTCACCCATCAGCATCAGATGGTGAGGGGCATTTGGGACAGGTCCCACAGTTCCATGTCAGGTCCCTTATTTGGCCAACTCTGTTCAGAGACAGCACGAAGTCGCAGGTAAGAAGGTGCACTCTGAGATCAGGTTACCTGGATGTAAATTCAGCCTGGATAATTCCTAGCTGCGTAACCTTGGGCAAGACACTGAATCCTGCACTCAGCCACCTCATCTGGAAAATGGGGAAGATGGTGGGAACAGCTCTGGTTTAAACTATTGGGTTAAACAAGTTGCATATGGAGTGGAATAAGAAAGTGCCTGGAACAGAAAAAATCCTCACTCAATGTCAGCTGCTCCCATACCACCATCACCACTGTCATCATAACCAATAGCATCCCCATTATCTTTGTTACATTGTCATCTCCATCATCTTCACCAGAATCACCACTACATCACCATCATCATTATCACCACCACCATCACCATCCATCACCCCACCATCATGACTATCATCATAATAATCACCCTCATCATCACCATCATCATTACCATCACAACCATCATTATCACCACAATCATCACTATCATCATCCTCATCACCACCACCATCACCCCCCATCATCCTCATCACCACCATCACCATCATCACCCCCATCATCACCACCACCACCATCACCATCCATCACCCCACCATCATGACTATCATCATAATAATCACCCTCATCATCAACATCATCATTACCATCACAACCATCATTATCACCACAATCATCACCATCATCATCCTCATCATCACCACCACCACCATCATCACCTTCATCACCCCCATCATCACCACCACCACCATCATCACCTTCACTTTCATGATCATCTTTGTCATCACCACCATTGTTGCTGCTGTTCTCAGTCAGGTGTGCAATGATGTAAAGGCAGGGATTGGGATGTAACCTCACCTGCTGAAGCAGGCCATGTAGACACAGCCCATTGCCACTGTCACCTTGGGCCCTCTGTGCCCTCCCACCTGCCCCTTATAAGAACTTTCTGAAAATACTACCCAGGGAGGCAACCTGGGTGCCAGGCTGATACTTTGGCTATGAGCTCTCTTACCATCAGTGGGGTTGGCAAACTCCTTGGGCACAGCTGCCCCATCATCCAGTTCAACTGCTTCTAGGCCCACTCGGACCCCCTCGATCTGAACATCATGCTCTCCTGAAGTTGTATCATCCTCTGACCTTGCGCTCTCTCCTGTGCGACGGAATTTCACCACCCTAGAGAGAAGCAAACGTAAGCAAGATGGCTAGCACTTGCCAGACACCCTTGCTGTGGAGATCTCCCACCCAACACAGGTGAGAAGCTTTTTCTCGCCATCTAGAGTTCGGTAGGGAGGGTTGGCAGTTCTTTGGAGTTGGTTGATCAGAAGAAAAGGTAATGGAAAGTTTAGAAGCTATCTATCAGGGCCCCCACATAGAGTCAGGCAGGTTGGGCACTGCACAGCACTTGAGGTCGTTATTCACAGGAGAATGGGTGTCTTTTGTTCTGGGCCTGAATGCTGTTTAGAAGGAATGTGTCACCTAGCAATTTTCTACTTGTGTAAACATCAGAGTGTGTGCATACACAAACTAAGACAGCTGTGAGGCATTCTGACCTCCTGGGATCACTGTGCTATATATACAAGCCCATCACTGCGTGGTATGCTTTTGTGCAGTGCAGGACCACTTGCTTCAGATTTTAGACTCAGCTATCTGTGTATAACAGAAGTAACAATTGGGTTATGAAGCTTTCACTAGGCATAAGAAAAGTTGCTCAGTTTTTGTTTTGCTTTAATTTAAGAGAATGCCCAAAACTTTAATGAGGAGAATTCACATGAAAAGTCAAATTCCCAGTTCTCTTGACTTGGGCTAGGACATACACTCCATTGCTGCCTAGTCTCCTTTTCTAGAAATTACCTCTAGCCCTAAGAGTCTTTTGCTATTTGTCTCAAATGCCCTGAAGGCATTTGAGCTTGAGATGCCACAGGCCCTGTGCTATGTAACTCACTCCTTCAAACTGTCTCCCTCCCTCCTTCCCTCCCTCCCTCCTTCCCTCCCTCCCTCCTCTTCCTTCCTCATTTTCCTCCTTTCCTTTCTTCCCTCCCTCCATTATTTTAAAGAAAAGGTTTCACTATGTCCAGGCTGGCCTTCAAGTCTAGATCCTCCTGCATCAGCCTCCAAGTGCTTCAGAGTTACGTACCACCACACTAGTCCAAACTGCTATTTCTCATTACTCCAGGGGGAAGACCATGGTCTCTTTAAGCAGCAGTTTCTCTGTCTGGGACTCAGGACAAAATGGCCTGTCCCCTTCCAAACTTCTCACTCCCAAACACAAAACTCTGGCTGTCCTGCCACCCTGGTCATAGCACCAGCTCCACCTCACAGCCCCAGGGGAGAGCACTACTCAGTGTGAGTGACTCATTTCTTTTAAGACAAGGTCTCACTACTTAGTCCTGGCTGGCCTGAAACTCGCTATGTGGACCAGACTGGCCTAGATCTCACAGAGATCTGCCTGCCTCTGTCTCCTGAGTGCTGGGATTAAAAGTATGTGCCACCATGCCTGGCAGAAGCTCATTTCTATAAGACTTTTAAAAATGTTATGAATATTAAAGGGGCCATATGTGCAGCTGGAGAGCAAAATGAACGCATGGTTTAAAGAGGCTAAAAAGAGAGAAATGTCTAAGTAGAAACTGTTGTTTTTATTACTACCACTACTGCTATATTGAGACAGGGTCTCATACAACCCAGGCTAGCTTTGAATTCACCATACAGCTAAGAATAACCTTGAACTTCTGGTCCTCCTGCCTCTACCTCCAGAGTGCTGGAATGATGGGAGTGTACCACCACACTGAGCTTATGCTGGGACTTGAACCCAGGGACCCATGCATGCTAGGCAGGTACTCTGCCAACTGAGCCACATCCTGTTAACTATTGCATTATTTTGTAGACCTGTGCAGACTCACTGGTGCTCTGTCATGGAGTGTTTATTTTAGAAGTACAGGGAAGCTGCCCTTCTTGGGGAACTTCTAGCAAATATATTTGTGCAATTACAGTAATTTGTTAACTACCCGACTCTCCACTCCTTAGCAAGGCTAGGCTTGGAAAGGGACTGAGTGTGGGGCAGGGTGGATGAGTTTGAAGCCTGCTCCTGGTATTTCTCCCGCCTCTTCACATTCCATTGAACTATTTCAAGATTATAAAATGATGGGGCTGGGGAGATGGCTCAGTATAAGAACACTGGCTGCTCTGGCAGAGGACTTGGGCTGGGTTCCTAGCACCCACATGGCAGCTAGTAACCATCGAACTCCAGTTCCATGGGATCTGATGCCCTCTTCTGGCCTCTGCAGGTATTGCACACACACTGTGCACTTATACACATGCAAGCAAAACATTCCTACACATAAAATAAAAATAATAAACTTTTTAAAGAAGCACAGAAAATCACATAGAAATCTCTTTGCTCCTGCTGACCAGTAAACACTTCTTTTAGGTTGAGCTGTGAGTATCAGGGTGTAATTCAGTTGAGGCCACATGTCTTGGCCCCACATAGCTCTACAGGGGAGGACACTCTTCTACGTATCTCATTACTCACCTGAATCCTCCTAATAAGCTGAGAGGCAGGGCTTTTTACCATACCAGAGCCTGCTTCCCTCCTTAACACACAGGCTGTAATAATTGTTTTATAAGTTGAGTCTCCCAGAAGCACAGCCCAGAATGGGAATTTCATTTCTTTTTCTTTCTTTGTTATGTAAAATACACTTAAGATTTGCCATTTTAAACATCTTTTTTATTTTTTTAAGACAAGGTCTCACTGTGTAGACCAGGCTGGCCTTGAACTCAAAGATGTGCCTCTACCTCTACGGTGCTGAGATTAAAGGTATACTGGGCTACCATGCCAGGCTCCATTTTAATCATTTTAAGTGCCTCTTTCAGCAGCAGTAAGTACAGTGACATTGTTATGCACCAGCCTTATCTATCTCTAGAACAACTCCATCTTTCTGCCTAAAACTCTGTCCCCATTAAACTCCCCTCTTCTTCCTGCGCCCAGCACCTGGCAGCCATGCTGTCCTCACTGGCTCCATGAACATGAGTGTCCTCGAAAACTCACATCAGTGGGACCAGAGGGACCAGGATTTTATTCCTTTTAAAAAAATATTTATTATTTTTGTTTTGTGTTTATGAGTGTATTGCCCACATGCATGTAAGTGCACCTGTGTCATGCAATGCTGCGGAGGTCAGAAGAGGATGTCAGATCCCATGGAACTGGAGTTTCAGACAGTTGTTAGCTGCCATATGGGTGCTGGGAATTTAACCCATGTCCTCTGCAAGAGCAGCCAGTGCTCTTAACTGCTGAGCCATCTCTCCAGTCCCTTATTCTTTTTTAATTGAAGGCAGGGCCTTGAGCATACAAGACAAGCACTGTATCACCGAGGTTTCTTTTTACTTTTTAAATTTTCAAAGCCTCAGCCAGGCGTGGTGGCACACGCCTTTAATCCCAGCACTCGGGAGGCAGAGGCAGGCGGATCTTTGTGAGTTCAAGGCCAGCCTGGTCTACATAGTGAGTTCCAGGACAGCTGGGGCTACAGGGAGACCCTGTCTCAAAAAGACAAAAAAAATTTTTTTTTTCAAAGTCTCACTTATTTACACAGGCTGGCCTTGAACTTGTGATCCTCCTGCTTTGGCCACCTGAGTGGCCAGGGTTATGGACATGTACCACCACCAAACCCAGTTTCCCATTTCTTTATAAAGGCTAAATAATAATCCACTGTGTGGACATGCAACAGTTTGTCCATTCACCAGTTGATTAAGAATTGGGCTGTTGGGACTAGAGAGATGGCTCAGCGGTTAAGAGCACTGGTGCTCTTGTAGAGGACCCAGGTTCGAATCCCAGCACCCACATGGCAGCTAACAACCATCCAAAACTCTAGCTCCAGGGGATCCAACTCCCTCTTCTGACCTCTGTGGGCATTACATGACACAGGTGCACCTACCTACTTGTAGGCAATACACTCATACACATAAAAATGATAAAATATTTTAGAAAAGAATTGGGCTGTTGTTGGCTTTCATTCACTATAACAAACACGACTATAAGCTGGGCATGGTGGTGCACACCTTTGATTCCACCACTCTGTGAAACTAAGCCTGGTCCATGGACTGAATTCCAGGTCAGCTGGGACTACAGGGAGATCAAAAAAAAAAAGACTGTACAAATTTCAGCTTGAGTCCTTGATTTTACTTCTCTTGGGTATATACTCAGAAGTGCGATCACTGAATAAAACAGTAATCCAATGTTTACATTTTTGGGACCTGCCAGGCTGACTTCCACACCACTTGATATTCCCACCAGCAATGCACACGGTTCACTTCTGCACACACCTGTCAATTGTTACTTTCCGCTAGTCTGAACATAATCATCTGATGAGTGCTCGGTGGCAGCTCACCAGCAGGTTCATTTACACTTTTCTTTTTAAAATATTTTTTTAAGTTTTTAGTAGATTTTTCATTTTTTATTAAATATTTATTTTATGTAGATGACTGTTCCACTTACATGTATGAAAGTACACCATGTGGGTGCAATGCCCATAGAAGCCAAAAGAGGGTGTGATTCTCTGGGCCTGGAGCTACAGGTGGTTGTTGCTGGGAACCAAACCTGGGTCCTCTGCAGTAGTCGCTAGTGCTCTTAACCACTGAGCCATCCCTTTAGCCCTTTATTAAATTTTAAGTTTGTATTTATTTATTGGGGGGTACGGTGCCTGTGTGGAGGTCAAAGGATAACGTGCAGGAGTTGGTTCTCTCTTTTCACCATGTGGAACCTAGGGATCAAAATTAGGTCGTCAGGCTTGTCAGCAAGCACCTTAACCCCTGAGCAGCCTGTGAGGCCTTCATTTCATTTTTCTAACACAGAGCTCTTTGGATGTCTCCTTTGGAAAAATGTCTACTCAAGTACTTTAAGTGTTTGTTTTTCAGAGTCTCTTTATGTAGCTCAGGCTGACCTCAAACTCATGATCCTCCTGCCTCAGTCTCCCAAGTGCTGAGGCCACATCTGCCAGAGTTGTTCT
This sequence comes from Nannospalax galili, assembly GCF_000622305.1. NCBI lineage: Eukaryota > Metazoa > Chordata > Mammalia > Rodentia > Spalacidae > Nannospalax > Nannospalax galili. Next base: position 1,001,955 of record NW_008352136.1, read on the forward strand.
TTCTGAATTCTGGGCAGTGAACTCTTACCCCCTGTCTGACTTGCAGATATTTTCTCCTAGTCCATGGGCTACCTCTGCTATCTAATGGTGATCTTTCTATACAAGGAAGGTCCTTATACTGATGTCTAATTTATCAGTTTTTACTTTTATCATTTGTGTCTTTGTCCAGAGCAATTACTGCCAGATTCAACATCACAAGTTCTCTCTTGTTTATTTATTTGTGTGTGTGCATGTGTATTTGTGTGTAAGCACAAACACATGCATGCCATGGGTCTACTTGTGGTGGTCAGTGGAAAACTTGAGGGTTCTCTCCTTCCATCATGTGGGACCCTGAGATCAAACTCAGGTTGGTAAGCTTCGTTGAGCTATCTTGCCAGGCCCTCTTCTAAAGGTTTATAGTCTTTGTGATGCACTCTGAGTTGACTTTTGTAGATGGTATAAGTTAAAGCCCAACTTCGTTCTTTTGCAAATGGATAGCTAGTGTCCTGATTCCATCTGTCCCCATTGGACAGTCCCCTATACCGACTGAAAGCCATGCATTTCCAGGCCTTCCTCTGGGCTTTCCATCCCATTGAACTCTGTTCAAACCTAGTGCCACACTGGTTTGACTGTCATAGCTTTGTATTAACTTTTCTAAAAAAATTTAATTTGCTATCAGGACACATGTAACAGCCCCCAGGGCTCCCCACCCCCACCAATCTTGTGTCAAGATTGGTTTTGCTTTTTGGTGTCTTCTGAATGTCCAAATGAATTCTAGGATGAATTTTTCCTTTCTGAAAAGAAGCACTCTTCAGAGAATTGCCACTGGGAACTCAGAATGCTCAAGACACAAGGAAAGCAAAGACTCAGCCTGGTCTCTAGGGAGGTGATGGTGTGGACAGTCCCCCAGAGGTTTGGGAGCTGAGCTGTGCCCCCACATGGGTCAGGCTTTAGCAATACCACCTCCAGGTTCAGAGGGCATGACCTCCAGCCTAGGGGGCCACCCCTGGCCAAGGGCAGTGCTCTATGGGAGGGACCATTTGTGAAGCCAACACTGGCAGTATCTGGGCATGTGCCAGCCCAGTAGAGGGATCTATGCCCACTACAAATAAGCTCCTGCAGGGACTAGAAAAGGTAATTCTAAAGCAAATATAAGTGCCCCCAGACAGAACCCCTTAGGCAGCAGTGCCCAAAACACACAGCCAGGTACTGAGAACTTGCTGAAAGCCAGGAGCTATATGAAGCCCATTCTGGTGTGTGTGTGTGTGTGTGAGAGAGAGAGAGAGAGAGAGAGAGAGAGAGAGAGAGACAACAAGAGAGAGAGATGCATGTGCACGTGTCTTTCTGTATTGCTCTCCACCTTACTTTTGAGGCATAATCTCTCACTGAACTGGAGATTGTGGATTTGGCTGACAGGCTGATCAGTGAGCTCCAGGGATCCACTTGTCTCCACCTCCCCAGTGCTAGGATTACAAGTGCAGGCCAGCATGCCCAGCTTGTTGTATGGGTGCTAAGACTCAAACTCAGGTCCTCATTCCTGGACAGCAAGTACTTTATAGACTGAACCATCTCCCCAGTCTTTGCTAAGCCTTAAAAAAAAAAATCATCTTCTGGGCTGGAGAGATGGCTCAACAGTTAAGAACACTGGTTGTTCTTGCAGAAGACCCGGGTTTGTATCCCAGCACCCACATGGCAGCTAACAACTGTCTGTAACTCCAGTCCCAGGGGGATCTGAAAGCCTCCTCTGACCTCCATGGACATTGCACAACACGGGTACACTTACCTACATGCAGGCAATACACGCATACACATAAAATAAAAATAATAAAAAATTGTTTTAAAGTTAAAAAAAATCATCTTCTCTTACCTTGCCAATCTATTTTATGGATGTGGAAAAGATGCTTGGGGAAGTTAAGGCATTCATCCTGGGTCACATACTTGAAGGAGCTGAGGTTTCAGTCCAGTGTTCTGTGCTATGGGAGCCCTTGTTTGGAAGGCCTTAGCCTCTGGTCAGTGCCACCCCAAGCATCTGTGTAAAGAATTAATGTGAGTCCTGGGCTGAGCTGGCCTGAGTGGGTATGCTAGCCAGACACAAAACACAGTGTGTTCTAGAGCTAGAATCCCAGTGCACAGCTCAGTTTCAGCCAACTTGCAGTTCTTCAAACTGTCACCACAGTGCAGGGGTTCTCAGAACCCTCACAATGCTGCTTACAAAACAGATGGCTGGGCCCAGAGGTCTTCCCTGGGGACTGAGGGTTTCCATTTTGAAGTTCTCGGGAGCTGTGTTTCTGCCTCAGAGTCAAAGTCTTCCACCCATCACCATGAAGTAAAGCTGCCAGGGAGACCCAGCCCTGAGGAGCCTCTGTGTCCCTGTGGACTGAGAGAGGTGTCTACAACTCACTCTCCTGCCAGGAGGCCCCCCAGACATAGGACTCAGACCAGCATCCTGTCAGTCTGGGACTGGGCCATCCCTTGCAGCTAGAAGGCAGTGTCCCTTATGAACAATAGACAGGAAATGGACTGCCTAGGTGAGGCGCCAGCTTACAGAGTGGGACCCACCTGCCCAGCAGGAGCCCTGTCTTATTCAGAGTATGTGTTTAAGGGGAAACTCCGGGGTGGGGTGCTGATGGAGCTTGTATGAGTTCTTTAAAGCCAGGAACTGGCTATAAACTGTCTCTCACATACCCATGTTGACTGGATCATTTGTTAGTACCAGTGGATAAATAATGGGCTCTGAAAAGTCTTGAGTATTTAACAGTAGTATACTGGAGTAGGCACCAGCCCAGCCCATCCTTGTGAACTGAAAAAAAAAAAAAACCCTCACACTACCAACACAGGTACATGAACTTGAAATCTTTCTGCTGAGACAAAGAGACCAATTGCAAGAAGCCATGTAAGTCTGCTGCCCACATAGGAAATGTCCAAGGCTGGGGAACCTGGAGAGGCAGAAGGCAGGCTGCTGGCTGCCAGGGGCCGAGTGGTTGCCAGGTAACGAGAATGACTCCTTGGTGGATACTGGGCTTCCTTAGAGGTGAAGGTTACACAACATTGTAAATACTTTAGATGCCACTGCACTGTACATTTTTAAGTGGTTGAAATGATGAATTTTATGTATTTTTCTACCTGAAAACAAACAAACAAATCTACACAAATTCTTAACTCTTAGCAATGCCGTGGACACCATCGAAATGCAGTTGTTCATTTATTCAACAAATATTCATTAGTGCACCAGGCCCAAGGGTGCTGCTGGCTTACAAAGGTGAGACGATGAAGACCCATCCAACCACAGTCATGGTGCCCCAGGAGGGCACAGGCATCAAAACACCAGCTAGATGGCCAGGCACAGGACTGCACTCAAGAGGCTGAGGCAAGAGGATGACTTAAGGCCAAGAGTTCTAGAACAGCCTGGGGAAAAAAATGAGACCCAACCTCAAAAACCACAACCAAACCCCTACACACACATTCCTTATCATAGTCACAGAAGATGGAAGTGCAATTATTAGGGGCATTCTAATTTATTACTGTTGCTATGATAAAATACCCTGACAAAAGGTAACTTAGAGAAGAAAGAGTTTCATCTCATATTTAGTTCCAGGTGATAGTCCATCATTTTGGGAAGTCCAGGCAGGAACTTCAGCCAGCCAGCCACCTCACATCCGCCATCAAGAGCAGAGGGAAACAAAGGCACGCACGCTTCGCTTATTTGTGCTCAGTTCAAATTCTCCTGTCTTACACGGTTCATGTTCATGACTCCAACTAAGGAATGGTGCTGCCCACAGTGGACTGGGTCCTCCCACATCAATTACTAAGATAATCCCTTCACAGACATGCCCACAGGCCACTCCAATGTAGACAGTCCTGATTGAAACTCTTCCCAGGTGATTCTAAGTTGTGTCAAGTAGACAAAGCTAAGGGGGAGGGTGAGGACAGGACACATATATTTACATATATATATTTATCAATTCATTTTTAGAGACAAAGGAAAGATCAGCAGATCATTCATGAATCTGGAGTTTGTGGCCTGATAACCTCCTTGAGCACTCTTCTATCACATCCTCCATTCAAGGACCATCCATGGCTCCCTGCTTCCTCCTGTGACCAACATCGACCAGAACAACTTTGGGGGAAGGTAATTTATGATATCTGAAAACAGTTTTGCTCCCACACAGAGCCACCCTTGCTGGCAATTCGTTACAGCAACTGACATAGGCATACGGTGGTTTATGACAACAGTGGCTGGTGTGGATACTGTGATGTGAACCAATAAAGACTTACTTGTCATATGGGGCCTGGGGGTGCAGGAGTTATTTAATCTTCACTTGCACTAGCCCCATTTTACAGGCGAAGACACTTAAGCACAGAGGGTCGGGGTCCTCACCCAACAGCACACAGGAAGTGGTCACCCTAGGCTTGGCAAAGCCACTCCTAGCCACTTGCCATGGAGTCTTCTGGTGCTAGCTCTTGATGGCTTTGCTTGAGATACTCTAGAACTAGGAACATTCACCAGGAGAGGAAGCACTCCTAGTCTACAGCCGCCCATTTAAATGCCCACAATAGCCAAAGGTGGAAAACACCCAAGTACCCGTTGGTAGGCAGATAAAGTGTGATACATCCATACAATGAATTATTATACAGCCCTTATTTCTTGTGGGTGTTTTGAGACAGGGTCTCCCTGTAACCCCAGATGGCCTGAAACTTGCCATGGAGACCAGGCTGGCCTTGATCTCACATCAATCCACCTGGCTGTGTCCCCTGAATGCTGGGACACAGCCAGGTATATATTTTTTAATACAGTCTTTAAAAGAAAGGAAAATCTGAAACATGCTACAACTTAGAATAACTCTTAAAAATATTACACTAATAAGCCAGACCCAAGACAAACACTTTATGATTCTATTTTTCTGAGAGGACTTAGGAAAGCAATTCATCGACAGAAGACTAGTGGCTCCCTGGGACTGGGAGGAGAGGGGTGAGAATGAATGGTTTATTTGTTTTATTATCTCCTCTTTAGTTTTTGAGACAAGGTCTCATTGTGTAGCCTAGGCTGGCTTTGAAGTCATCACCCTCCTGCCTCAGCCTCCTGAGGGATGGGATCACAGGGTGTGTTACCTTGTCTACCTCAAGAATTAGTGTTAGGAGAGAGAAGATGGAAAGCTTCAGAGACGGACAGTTGCGGTGGCTGCATTTTATCCAGTGTACTTTTTCTTATTGTGTCTTCAACACTCAATCAATTTGATGCATGTTTTTTCCATACTGAACATACAAGTGGACACATTATCACAAGCTGATCTGTAAGGGCCAATTCGAAGGTGCTGGATGTTCCTTGTCAGATGTGTGACAACAGGGTCCCAGATCTGGACCCTTGCTACTCAAAAACTTCAGTGTGGTTCCAAACTAGGGTCTCTACATCCCTAAGGAACATGCCAAAATGCAGAATCTGGGTCAAGCTGTGCCTCAGCAACACAGTACTCACAGAGCAGGTACTAGACCACAGGTTTGAGCCCCAGTGTTCCCCCAAAGCAAATCTTTGGGCTCCATACCACTGAACCCACACCTACATTTTAACCAGATCCCCTGTTAATCCACACACAGCTGAATCTGCACCTACATTTTAACCAGATCCCCTGTTAATCTACACACAGCTGCTCTGAGGTGGCCATGGGGATGTGAGCAGCCAGTCTGCAAGATGCACAGGAAGTTGAGCCTGTTGTTTGTTGGGGAAGAGGAGCAAACGGGGGCTTCTAAAGAAGGGGAACATTTCTTCTTCCTTTCAGACTCATTGGTAATTACACTTGGAATTTTTAAATTTAAAAAAAATTGGATTTGTTTATTTTTATTTTATGTGTATGAGTTTTGCCTGCATGTATGTAAGTGCACCAGTGTGTGCAGTGCCCATGGAAGCCAGAAGAGGGTGTTGGAAACCAAACCCAGGTTCTCTGCAAGAGCAGTCAGTACTTTTAACCACTGAGCCATTTCTCTAGTCCAAATGTTTGGCATTTTTAACTCCATTGTCAAATTCCTTCTGTTCCAGATCTAAATAACAGTAGCAACTATTTCTTGAGCTCTGAGTTGGGTCAGCTCTGTACTGCATGTTTGTCTGTGAAACAGGGACAGTGGGCTTGTGGGACCAACAGGAGAGTGAACAGACCCTCATGAGTGGGAACACTGTGGATATTGGATCATATTAGCTATCCTTTAACCATAAAGTTCTGGTCATTTCTTGATCTTGACCTTGGAGCAGATGGACTTTGCAAAATGTGGTACACACACAGTACACATAGCACACACATGCATACAATATTCACACACTCACAAACACACACAGCACATACATGCATACACACACTCACAAACAGCACATACAACACACATGCACACACACATTACACACACGTGCACACATGCATACACTTACACACACACTCCCATTCCCACACCCTCCCATACCCTTCCACACTCACACACATGCACAAACACATGCTCACACACACACTCCCACACTTTCACACTCATACACACACTCACACACACACTCATTCATGTATGCATATAAAAGTAAAGATGTATTTAGGTCATGGTTGCAGAAGTTGAGAAGTCTAGGTAATGGTGGTGACATTGCTGGGAATCTTTTGTGGGCCTTCTTGCTAGATCATTCCACAAAGGGAGGCAAGAAAGCATCTAAGGGAGAGATGGAGATCCAACCTTCACCTCAGACCCTTTTAAAACCAGCATGAGTCCATTCGAGGTAAAATGTGACTCTGAAAGATAGCTTAGCACACTGAAGTGGTTTTTAATTTTTTTAAAAAGTTTGTGTATGAGTGTATTGCCTGCATGTGTATAGGTGCACCCATGTCCTGCGGTGTCCATGGAGGTCAGAAGACAGTGTCAGATCTCCTGGGACTAGAGTTACAGATGGCTGTTAGTCACCATGTGGGTGCTGGGAACTGAACCTGGATCCTCTATAAGAGCAGTCAGTGCTCTTAACTGCTGAGCTATCTCTCCAGCCCCCAGTTTTTAAAAACTTTTATTGCATTTTACTTATTTCGTGTGTGTTGTATGTATATATGTACATGCCATGGTGCATATGTGGAGGCAGAGGACAACTTGCAGGAGTCATTTCTCCCCTTCCACCATGTGGGTCCCAGAGATCAAACTCAGGCCATTTGTCTTGGTGGCAAGCCATATCACTGACCCCACCCTACAGTGTTTTTTTGTTGTTGTTGTTGCTTGTTTGTTTGTTTTTTTGTTTTTTAAAAAAATATTTATTTAATAACCATATAATTAGAAGAGGCATTTCATTACAACAGCATTGACATATTCAATAACAATTTCCAGAGCTAAGATGCTTCTCTTTCAAAATTGGCTGTGAATTTTTAGGTTTACAGTTGAATTATCACAGTTGTACAATATTGTACCCAGTATAATCCCTATAAGTCATAAAATTAAATGAGGTTTTAACCTTTAAAAAAGATCTCCATTTCATTATTAAAATACAGAGTTTCGTGCAGAAAATTTCCATTTTTAATGCAATCGACATTAAGATGTTTGCACATGCATCCTAATCTCTATATATCAGATTCGATTATTACTAGTCACAGTCTGAGCTCCTTGGCATCTCAGTATGGATATAAAGTCATCAGGTAGATTTCAATGGTAATGTTTTTCACATCTACTAATTATTAAGGAGCAAATTTTTATGCT
>NW_008352136.1:1009885-1010831 GCF_000622305.1 Nannospalax galili
GGAAAGCCTCCCCATTTCAGCAGGGCGCCTCCTGCTCTCCTCCTGGCTCACTTTGAAGTGCCCGCCACAGATGCCTTACCTGAAACATGACCTCTGGCATAGAAACTACCGGGTTTTTTCTATATGATAATCAGGCATTGTCTGACAGCCTGATTTATAGAAGCCCACCACCACATGTAAATAAAGCATACTACGGAGCACCTATCAACTGAGGCTTTTGCTACTGCCTCCACACTATAAATTCTCTAGTTTCCCCAAATAAACTGGAGCTGTATCACTGAATCTGACTGAGCTGTTTTCACTGTGTCTGGAGCTGTGTTTCACTGCGCCTGGGACCAGCCTGTGATCAGTCTTCCCGGAGGAGCTCCGTCAACACTCACTCGCCCGATTCTGCGTTAGCCGTTCCTGCACTCCCCGCCCTCGTGGGATGGTGGCCAACGTCCCGCGGGCACAGGGGGAGCATCCCACAGCTAGCCTGAGCCTTTCGCAGCTTGGCGCAGCTGACCTGCAGCCCCCTGCAGAGCCCGTCTGCACTGGCAACCAGCCTAGAGAGAAAGAGACCCACCGCCCCCGCACCTAGCCATTCCCCACTACTTGCCCTTCTGGTGAATCTAGTCAGCCTATCTAGAGGTCTTTGTTTTAGGAGGGTCAGCTGTTCCTCATCTAGCTGTAATCAATTGTCCATATTCCTTTGGATAAGATTGGGGTCTGCTGTTCAATTTCCCAGCTCTATGCTGGGTTACTATCTGGGAATCCCTTTGGCCACCCTGGCCAACAACTCAAAAGAAGGTATCTCCTATCTGGCATTCTTGCTTGTTATGCAGCCTTTAGCTATACATATGGACTCTTAATAAATTATATTGGCCCCTTTAATCTTTGGTTATACTTTCCTGTTGGGTGTTTAAGGCCATACAGTTGGTCCAGATAAACTGATTTATTTTTACTC
>NW_008352136.1:1011239-1017969 GCF_000622305.1 Nannospalax galili
TCTTGGGCAAAGACCAGTTGTTCTCAGATAAACCTTACCTAGACATATATTTCTTGATCTGCTATGTATAATTTGTCAGTAGGTTGTAGGAGTAATATGGTTCTCTCTGGTTTTCAAAACTAGCTAGGCATTGTTTATCTCTCACATTGTCTCACCCCTCCATCATGGTTTTCCCACTTAAGGTGCCCCCATTTCCCCCCTTTCTCCCTTATCAATACCCTTCTCCTATGGTCCTACCTCTCTTCAGCTCCTTCTTTCGGTTCTCCCTGTAGTCCTAGCCAGCCTGGAACTTGCTATGTAGACCAGGCTAGATTCAATCTCATGAAGATCCACCTGCCTCTGCCTCCCAAGCGTTGGAATTAAAGGCGTGTGCCACTATGCCTGGTTTCCCACTCTGCAGTTAAACCAGGTTCTATTCACATTTCTTCTCTGGCAACCTTTGAGAAGCCAAATCAACTGTGATTGTTAAGACTTGTCTTAGGAATGGAAAAGACCTTTGATGTTAAATTAGATCCAGCCAGGCAGACTATGTTGCAAAATCAGTCAAGTTCCTAAAAGTATTTATCAACCATATGAGCCAAGATTTCTAGGGAGGGGTGGGTAATACAAAAGAAAAAGCAAACAGCAGCAGCGTGTCCTGAGTGTGCAAGGGCCTCAGGACAGGTCAGTTCTGCTGCGTGGATGTCTTGACATTTTATGGAGCTTACAAAATTTACCAAAATAGCTGGGGACATTTATTTATTTTTTAATATTTTATTTATTATTTTTATTTTATGGGTATGCCTGTGTTGCCTGCATGTAGGTAAGTGCACCCGTGTCATGCAGTGCTTGCAGAGGACAGAAGAGGCTGTCGGATCCCCTGGAACTGGAGTTATGGAGAGTTGTTAGCTGCCATGTGGGTGCTGGGATTCGAATCCAGGTCTTCTGCAAGAACGACCAGTGTTCTTAACCGCTGAGCCATCTCTCCAGCCCCATTCATTTTTAATAATTTTCTTACTTAAGAAAGAGAAGATGTGGGGCGTGGTGGCACACGCCTTTAATCCCAGCACTTGGGAGGCAGAGGCAGGTGGATCTCTGTGAGTTCAAGGCCAGCCTGGTCTACATAGTGAGTTCCAGGCCAGCTGGGGCTACAGGGAGACCCTGTCTCAAAAACACCAAAAAAAAAAAAAAAAGAAAGAAAGAAAAGAAGTTGAGGAAACAGCTGTCAACTGAAAGATCTTGTTTGCATGATCAGTACTTAAATTAGGAAGTGTGGATCCTAATTTCAAAGGTATTTCAATGAGGAAGTTTATCTCTTTTCATCTGAGCTTCTGGGCTTTCATTCCACAAGTCCACCAGTCTATCAGACCGAAAAGAAGAGGCTTAACTTGAGCTGTAATTGTCACAAGGTGGCATTTAGGGTCTTGCATGAGGATGGGAGTTGGGGGCTCTACCACAGGAAAGAAGAGAGAGCCCAAGGTAGCACCACAGACTGACTTGGGTTTGGCTCTCCCTATCCAAGCTGTTCAGGAGCTGTGTGGCCATGGGTAGGTTACTTCACCTCTCTGAATCTGTTTCATCACTTTGAAATGGAGATGGTAATTACTGCTTCACAGGATTGCCATGGGGACTGACAATGTCACTGTGTTGACTGTGTCTTAGACTGGTATAGTCATCTGGTTATTTCAGTGTTTATTGAGGCTGGCTGTGTGATGAATGCTGAGCTACAAAGTGGGACAAAGTTAACATGGTTCTTACCCTTGTGGTCGAGTTTTGAGAAAGTCCTTAGTGTCCCTTGAATCACAAGAGGAGAAAAAGTTGGTCACGGCATTTTAAGACACAAGGGCAGGGCGGGAAAGGTGGCTCAGTGGTTAAGAACACTTCTTGCAGAAGACCTAGGTTCGAATCCCAGCACCCACATGGCAGCTAACAACTGTCTGTAACTCCATTTCCAGGGGATCCAACAGCCTCTTCTGTCCTCCGCGGGCATTGCACAACACAGGTGCATTTATCTACATGTAGGCAAATACACATACACATAAATAAAATAAAATAAAAAAATAATAAAAATATTTTTAAAAAAAGACACAGGGGCACTGCAGCTCTGTTGCTGAAGTGATTGTGCTCCTAATTGCACTAATGCCAGGCATAGTGACACATACTTGTATTCCCAGTTCTGGGAAGCTGGAGACAGGCAGGTCCGCCAGGCAGGTCCACTGGCCAGTCACGCTAACCTACTTGCTGAATTCCAGGCCAGTGAGAGACCCTGTGTCAAAAAAAAGGTGGATGGTGCCTGAGGAATAGCACCTGAGGTTGTCTCTGGACTCTACACATACATGCACAAGCACACACATGTGCACCCACATGAACACATGTTCACACATATGCACACAACAGAGGTCATATTAGTACTTAGACAAGGACAGGCAAGAGACCCAAAGGAAAGGGGGTATTCTGTTTACAGTACTGGGGGCCACAGGGGAACAGAGAGACAGGGGAGCCTGGCAAGAGCTTCTGTTGGGGTTTCCCTGGGAGGGAAATAAATGTCCTGCCTGGGAAGCAGACTTAGGGTTGGCTGGTTTGAATTATCCCAGCAGGCTCTGGGGTACAGTGGCTGTCATCAGTTGATGAGTGCCTGGTTCTGGGGTGGCTAAGACAGGTGGATGTGGTCTACAGTCCAAGAACCTCTAAGAGGCAGATAAGGCCTTAGGCAGTCCCCCAGGCAATGTGATGATGAATTGGAGATGCTCCTCCCCACAGCCTCTGTCTTGAATGATTTTTGCTTCAGCTAATGGCACTATTCTGGGAGGCTGTGGAACCTTTAGGATGAGGGACCTTCCTGAAGGAAGTAGGCCTCTGGGGGGTGGGTCCCTGTGGATGTGTCAGTCCTGGTTCCTTCCTGTCACGGTCTCTCTGTTTCCTGGCCCCTGTGATGAGTAGCCCTCTGCCACAGGCTGCTGTCACCATGTGCTGAACTGTTGTTCATTACACTTCACCACAATGGGCTGGAGGCCTTAGAAACTGTGAGCCAGGATAAAGGATTCCTCCCTTAAATTGTTTCTGTCCGGTGTTTGATCATAATCATGCAAAAATAACTAATAAAGGCAGCAAAACCCCAAGATGCCAGAATGTTGGAAGGTACAAAGTCAAAGTCATTAACACAGAATGATGGTGAAGGAGGAAGTGAGACCAGAGGGGATGCTGTGTGGGTGCCAGGCGATGGTGGCTTTGACCAGAAGGCTGTGGGATAGAGGGTCCAAGCTTTCATTCAGGACCACTCTGTCTCCCTCTGCATTCTTCCAGTCAGAGGGAGATACATCCCTACAGAGATGCCTGTAAGATGAAGCAATAGTCCTGTGACTGGGGAGCTCAGTCACAAACAGTCAGCCCCATGGCCTTGTCCCAGATACCTGGCTGTTTGACACTGGGATGTCTTTGGAGTCTGACAGCCATTGATGGACGGGGTTAGATGCAAAGCTCTTGGGGCAGCCAGAAGCTACCTGTTCCCTGACATGTGAACCTGCCTGGCCTCCTTCAAGACCTGAAGGCCTTTTATATCACTGTGATTTGGGATGTGGCCTCTCAGGGAAAGGACCTCTATTTTCAGTAATTGAGGTTCTGACATGTGAAAGGAGGCACTTGTTCAATATAGACCCGAAGACCAGAGCTTGAACTGGAAGGATGTACAGATTTCAATTCAGTATAAGGAGGTGCCATCTCAGGAAAAGCTTTTAGATGGAAAGGCTGCTTTAGGAGGTGTACATTCATTCAGAGAGAGGCTTTCTAGGACACGCCGGAGCCACGTGACTGGTTAGGAGTAGTCATATTTAATATTTATGCATCACTGCAGCAGGCCAGAACCAAACTTGTGTGCTAAAAATCACCTTCCAGAAAGGTGTCAGCATCCTGAGGAGGAAGTGTTGCCCAGTTTACAAAGCAACCGAGGTTCAGAGAGGCGATAGCAACTGGCCCTCAGAGAGTGCAGTGCATACTAGGACCTTGGGCTTAGCACTCCAACCTCTGGGATTTGAGACAGAGTCTCACTGTATAGCCCTGGCTGGCCTGGAACTCAATACGTAGACCGTGTTGACCAGAACTCACAGAGATCTGCCTGCCTCTGTCTTCTGAGTGCTGAGATTAAATGCATGTGCCACCACACCCAGCCTTACTCTGAGATTTTTTTTTTAAAAGGGTTATTTTTTAAATTTATTTGTGTGTGTGTGTGTGTGTGTGTGTGTGTGTGTGTGTGTGGATATGTACACATGAATGGCAGAGGAGGGGGTGTTGGATTGTTTTGCCTGCATGTGCATATAAGCACATGTGTGTACAGCTGCCTGTGGAAGCCAGAGAGGGCATCAGATTCCTTGGAGGTAGAGTTGTAGGCAGTAGTGCTAGGTTCTGGGAACTAAACTCAGATCCTCTGCAGGAGTAGCAAGTGCTCTTAACTGCTGGGCCATCTCTCCAGCCCTATAATTATTTTTAAAAAGCTAGGCTGACCTCAAAACTCCTGATCCTCCTGCCTTAGCCTCCCAAGTGCTGGATTACAGGTGTGTATCAGCATGCTAGACTCTAGCACCCATGATCTTAATAAGCCAACGTTTCTGTAACAGAGGTCAAGCGCAGTCCTGGGGAACTGATTAAAAACTGGATCAAACTCCAGACTACAGGTTTTGTGTCTGTGTAGAGTATGGCTCAGGGACTTGAATCCTAATATGATGCTGACAGTGTCCACAGAGGTTTGAAAGGCACCGCCTGTGCCTTCCTGCCCCACACAGGGGAAAAGTGAGCATATAGGCACCATGCCCTTTCAGGTCCCTTCCACTCCTGAATTCTAAGTCCATAATTAATGGAAATTTTACTTCTCTGTGGATTTTATTTGTCTTTTCCTGTCACCTCTCATCAACTGAATAGCAATAAGCTTAATTATCTGAATAACAGCACTAACTTATTCTAGGCAAAAGGTTACTGTATTCCTTAATTTTTCTCATCATAGTGATAAAATATCTGAAAGCAGCAATTTAAGGGAGGAAGGATTTATTTGGGTTTGTAGTTTGAGGGGACACAGTCCATCACGGTGAAGAAGGTGTGGTTCAGGAGCTTGCCTGCCTCTCAGCAGATAAGGAGGCAGACAGTCAGCAGCAGAGTCAGGCTCTAGACACGACCATCTACCTCCGAATGATTCAACCCCTCCAGCTAGGCTTCATCTCCTAAAGGTGCCACAATCTCAGCACCAGGAGTTGGAGGCCAAATGTTCAAACAGGACCCTCCTGGGGGTCACTTCACACTTGAATTATAAGCCCCACCTTTGCTGTCTGGTTTCTTTTGGCATTCTGGTTTCCCACAGTTTCTAGCAGAATTTCCCATTAAGCTCTGCTTACAGAATTCTAGGTCTGTAGCCCACAGCTCCAAATTCTTCCACATTCCTCCCACACAGCAGTTCTGGGGGCCTACAAACCACCTAGGCAGGTTTATCACAGCAGCCGGCCCACTTCTGGGTACCAGTTTTCTGCATCAGTTACAAGGAAGCAACTGAGAGGAAGGATTTCTTTTGGCTCATGGTTTGAGGGAATGCCGTCTGCAGTCTGTCATGGTGGGAAGGTGTGGTGGTAGGAGTATCTCACATCTGGCTGGGTCAGGAAGGAGAAAGAAGGGTCAAGAGCAGGGTTAGGCTATAAACTCCACAGCCCAGTCCTCAATGACCCACTTCCTGAAGGTGTCACAGACTTCCAAACCAGCACCACCAGCCGGAGACCAAATGTTCAAACAAATTAGCCTGTGGGGGACAGTTCACATTCAAACCATAATAGCAACGATCACAGATAGTAACAGTGAATATCCAAGGGCCTTTACCATCTGCTGGGGACTGTGCTAAGCACTTATGAATTACCCACTCAAGGAGACTTTGTATCCTAGAAGGTGGGTCTCCTTACTATTCCCACCTTACAGGTAGTAAACCTGAGACCTAAGAGAACTTGCTACTTGGCAGTCTGGATCCACCAAGTTAGCAGGAAAGTCAGATTTGAACCCAGGTCTGTCTGAGCAAGGAGCCCAGCACATGATCCATCAATGGAGAGGGCTTGGGCAGGACAGAAGCATTATAGCTTTGCCACTGTCCATTTTCATTCTTTTAGCCATCCAGCAGCCATGTAACAAGGGTCTTCTCTTTGCTTGACTGACTTCTTACTCGCATGGATCTGAGGATCTCTTACCAAAGGTGCACCGAGGGTCAAGGAGGTGCACATGTTGCTAATGAAACAGGCACAAGGGATCTAATGGAATGGAAGTCAGAAATGAGGTTTAGAGGGAGGTCTGAGAGCATTCTGGAAGTCATGACTCCACAACTCATTGTTGAAAACAAGGGCACCTGGAGTACTGCTTTTCAACTAGTGGTGACTTAGCCCTTCTGGGGATGTGGACAATATTGGGAGACAGCTTTGATTATCATAAGTGGAGCTGGAAAGTAGGGGATGGGTTGTGACATTTAGTAGACAGAAAGCTGGGGCACTGCTAGGTAGCCTGCAAAGCATCTGATGGGTTTCCCACAGCAGGATGTGATCTGATCTGAAATGTCAATTATGCCACAGAGGAAAGATGTTCTTGTTTATAGGCTGGATGTGGATATCCTCATAATGCTCAACCTAAAGACTCTCACTGGCTGGGCACTTGGGAGGTGGTGGGCCTAGTGGGAGGAAGTTAGGTCATTGGAGGTAGAATCTTCAGGAGTAGTACTGGGATCCTCTCTCTCTCTCTC
>NW_008352136.1:1018008-1036365 GCF_000622305.1 Nannospalax galili
ATATATATATATCCCTTTCTCTCTCTCTTTGCTTCCTGGCTGTCCTCAAGTGAGCAGTTTTCTCTGCAATGGGTTCCTGCTATCAAGATGTGTTGCCTCACCACAGTCCCAAGACAACAGAGCTAACCAACCACAGCCAAAAAGCAGAGTCAACATAAATAAATCTTCCCTGTTTTCAGGTTGTTTGTCTTAGGTAATTTTGCCAGGAAGATGCAAAGCTTGCCAACACATCTGGATTAAAGAGCAGAAGAGAAGCTATTAATAATAATGCAAAAACAATCTCCATAATTCAGAATGGTACCAGGTACACCCATCTAGAAGGCTTACAACCAGGGCTGGCAAGATGGCTCAATAATGGGCAAAGGTGCTTGCTGCCAAGCTTGACAACCTCAGTCAATCCCTGGAACCCACATGGTGGAAGGAGAGAACAGACTCCTATATGTTGTCTTCTGACCTCCACATATGCACACACACACACACACACACACACACACACACACACCTAAATATTTAAATAAACATTTAAATTTTAAAATGTAGAGAACTTATAACCAGTGTTTCAGAGCTGAAATGGCCTTAACAGTGATTGAGGGACACCTTCTTCTCCCAGAAGATTAAATTAAATGGCCTGAGATTCTATATGCACATTTGCACATTTGCATAATTCCTTTGGGGTGTGTGGTGCTTGTCACAGAACTCTGGGTCTGTGTATTGTAGGCAAGTGCTTTATCCCTGAACCACACTCCCAGCCCTCATCTGCAGAATTCTTTTAGTCCAGACTAGGGCTATAACATCATTCTCCAGACCAGAGGGCCCTGGAACAACCATTCCTAAGAACTTATGCCACTCAGCCCAGGGCCTCTTTGCAAGATTTTCCTTCCCCATACCATTCCTCTAAGCCTTGAGTCCACACTCAGAGTGGAATGCAAGTGTTTAAAGTGGAAGATGTGAACAAACTTGAGTCCAAGGTCTGAGGCACTGTGGGGGTTCCCCCTAGATGCTCTGGCCACCAGAGTGACTCTACTTGTTTAGAATAGATGACTGCTTCTTAGACAGGGACTCCCCACTTTGCCTCAGTGAGTCTCAGAGGTGTGCCAGCAGGTGCTCTCTCAGGAGGCTGCTCCTGTGCCTCCATCCAGAGGGCTCCCCAAACAGAACCTATTTCTAGTGCCTCTAAAATTCAAACACAAATCCTTTCCAGGTTTACCTGGGTCCAAACAGTTTACATGGGACAATTTCAAGAACAGTAGTCATATAATCATTGAAGTATCACTCACAATGGCAGAAACATGGACTCAACCTGTATGGTCATCAGTGGATGGGTAAAGAAAATACAACAGATGTACATAATGGAATACCATTCAATCATTAAAAAGATAGAACACTGTCATTTTCATCAACATGACTGAACCCAAAGGGCATTATTTTAAGTGAAATAAACCAGGTATGGAAAAGCCAATACAGAATCTCACCAGCACGTGGAATCTGAAAGTTAAACTCATAGAAATAAAGAGGATGCCAGGGGACAGGGGATGGGAGTCAGAATGGATACATTTCAATTAGACAGGAGGATCTTTTATCCAATAGACTGCCTGTGATGAACAGCAACATATTGTGCACCTGAAGATGGCTGAGATTAGGTTTTCCATGTTCTTAACACAAAAATATTTTTAAAAATAAGCATAGGTGTTAATTATGAAGAATGATCTTTATTTCACTATATAGCAATGTGTGCCTTTTTTAGGCAGTATGCTATACATTGCACTGCAAATGCATACAGATTTTGTCAAAATCTCTTTTTTTTGACAGGGTCTCCCTAGTCCCAGCCCACCTGAAAGTCACTACGTGGACCAGGCTGGCCTTGATCTCTGAGATCCACCTGCTTCTGCCTCCCGAGGGCCAGGATTAAAGGTGCACACCACCACGCCCAGTGTTGTCAATAAGTCAAACTTCCATTCTCCCAACTTCCCTGCCTTAGTTAAGGGAGCTGGAGAAACAGGAGTGTGAGGAAAGGAATCTGGGCCAGCGAGACAGCTCAGCAGATGAAGGAGCTTGTAGCCAAGCCTGACAACCAGAGTTCCATCCCTGGGCCCCATATGGTGGAAGGAGAGAATCAACTCATGAAAGTTGTCCTGTGACCTCCATATATGCACATGTGTGTGCATCTCTCTCTCTCTCTCTCTCTCTCTCTCTCTCTCTCTCTGTCTCCATCTCTCTCACCCACACACACACACACACACATACACACACAAATGGATGTAATAAATGTTTTCGAGAACAATAAATGCTGTGGAAAGGAAAAGGTTCAATAGTATCCTTGGAAGATGGATGGGAGCTGCTTTTTTCTTCAATTATGGCAAAATATTGGTAACAAAATTTATCACCTTGCCTGTGTGATGGTGTGAACCTATAATTCCAGCACCCAGGAGGCAGAGACTGGAGTTCAAGGCAAACCTGGGCCATGTGAGACTCTGTCTCCAAAACAAAGGAAAAACTTCTCATCTTAAGCATTTTTCAGAGCATGGTTCTGTGGCATTGAGCTCTGCTTACAGCGTGATGCAGCTGCCAACAGCATCCAGCTCCGAAGTTCTTTCCATCTTACAAAACCGAAACTCTGTGCCCAATAAATACTGCTTCCCACCCCTTTTCCCATGACTCCCTGGCAACCTCCCTTTGGCTTTGTGTCTCCACAAACATAACCACTCTAGGTACATCATGCAAGGAGCTTCATAAGTGTCTGTCCTTTTATGACTGGCTCATTTGCACAAAACCTACATGCATCCTCCTGCACACGCTAACGCATCCCTAAATGACTTATAATCCTGAACACAGGTAAACACTGTGGAAATAGTTAACTGTATTGTTCAGAGAATAGTGACAATAAAGCATGTATTCAGTACAGACACAATTTTTTTCTAAGTATTTTGAATCTGCCGTTGGTTGGGTCTACAAATATAGACCACTGGTTGCATGCTCAGCAGTGAGATTTCTAGATCATGTAGAATTCTGTTTTTGATGCACCACCACGTTCTACGTCACAGCAGCCACAGCATTTCACACTCCAACCAACAGTGTGCAAGAACTGTGGTCTCTACAGGGTCTTATCACCTGCATTTTCTGGCTTGGTTTTTTGTTGTTTGTTTGAGGGTTTATGGCAGTCATTTAGTGTATGAAAAGAGGGATGCAGTTGCATAGGGTGTTGTGGGAGGGAGTGTGGATGAGTCAAAGATCATAGGGCCATGGGAGGGTTTTGAGTAGGAGAGGGACATGATCTGATTTTATTTTAAAAAAACCCTCTGGGACTGGAGAAACAGCTCAGCAGTTAATAGCACTTGCTGCTCTAGAGAGGACCAGAGTTTAATACCTAACACCCACATGATAGCGCACAACCACCGGAAACTCCAGCTTTAGGGGGATCTAACACTCTCTTCTGACTTCTGTAGGCATTGCACTCAGGTGGTACACATACAAACACGTGGACACACAGACACACATTTTTAAAAAATCCATCTGGCTGCTGTGTTGAGTATAGGCTGTTAGGAGGCAAGGGCAGGAGTGCTGAAGCCAGCAAGGAGATCAGTCCTGCTGAGAATGGTGAGGACTTGCCCTTGGGATTGCGATGGAAATAGAGAGAAGAGGCTGGGGTGCCCCATGAAGCTGAGCTGCAAGATTTTCTGAAGAATTGAAAGTGGTGTGTGTGAGAGAAAGAAAATTCAAAGTTGGCTCCAAAGATTTAGCCTGAATGGAATGGAGGGGTGGGCGCACCTTAGTGGGGGAGACTGAGAGAAGAGCAATCCAAAGCTCCAGTCAGCCAAGCGTCGCAGAGCATACCTCTAATCCCAGAACTCAGGAGGCAGAGACAGGTGGATCTCTGTGAGTTCAAAGCCAGTCTAGCCTACATAGCAAGTTCCAAGCTAGTCAGGGCTACACAATAAGAGCCTGTATCAAAATACAAAAAAAAAAAAAAAAAAACCAACAAAAATTCAAGTTCAAGGGCTAGAGAGAAGGCTCTGAGGTTAAGAGGGTGTTAAGAGTGTTTAGTTCTTATCCAGGGGTCCTGAGTTCAATTCCCAGCACCCACATTGTCAGGCTGGTCACAGCCACCTGTAACTCCAGCTCCTGGGGATCTGACACCCTCTTCTGGCCTCTGCAGGATCCTGCATACATGTGGTACAATAAAACTCATGCAGGCACACACACATACACATTAAATAAATCTTTATTTAAAAAAAGAATTCAAGCTCAGCCATATACTTTCACACTACTTCAGTTGACCCTGCAGAGGAGGCTGTAACTCCCAGGTGCTTTACTAATCAAGGAGCAGAGAACCAACCAATCCAGAGCAGAGAAAATCAAGCAACACCAACCACATTCGTTGAGTCCACTCTAGGAGCCCCAGTGCTCAACCACCGTTCCCTGCCTGACAACAGGCCAACTGTGCAGAGGCAGGCACACTGCCAACTTCACAGGTGAGCACCTTAGCCTTGAGGAGATGAAGTTACTGGCCAAAGGCCAACTCAGTGGTAAGGATCAGACGCAGGACTTGAACACAACACTGCCTAACTTAGATCCCCATTTTACCTCAGTCATTGGTTGAGCCCAGCAGAAGTTACTGAAGTGTCAGACATAGCTCAATCATGAAGATGGGATATATAAGAAAGATAAAGTGGATAGGGCCAATGCAGGACGAAGTCCAAACTTTTCACAGCATACTGTAAAGCCTGGGTGCCCTGCCCCCTGAGGTTTTCCCCTACTCATCATGCTCCATTGACCCACTTTGAAGCACATGAAGCTCTTCCAACTTCAGGGCCTTTACTCATAAAAACCAGGCCTTTCTGGAATATTCTATATCTATATCTTTTCTCTGGACAGCTCCTACACATCTCTGGAAGCTCAGCTCATGTCCCTCCTCAGGAACAGGGACGTTCTCCCTGATTGCCCCCCTTTTCCATCTAGAACCAGGCTCCTTGCACAAGCTAGACCGTAAGAACATTTAAAACAGTTCTCTCATGTGTCCAACAACATTGCTCTACTTCTTTCTAGTGCAATGGCAAAACACTCTGACCAAAACCAATTTGAGGAGAGAGTATTTTTGGCTTACATGTCTTGAACAAAGTTCATCATTGAAAGAACTGAAACAGGAACCTGGAGGCAGGAGCTGAAGCACAGACCATAGAGGAACACTGCTTACTGGCTTACTCCTCTGGCCTGTGCTCACCCTGCTTTCTTATACGACTCAGGATAACCTGCCCCCCACATCACTCAACGATCAAGAAAATGTCTCATAGACATGCCCACAGGCCAATCTGCTAGCGGAAATGCCTCAAATGAGGACTGAGGTTCCCTCTTCCCGCTTGTGTGAAGTTGACAACCAAAACTTAACCAGGACACTTCTCCCAGACCAGGACTGCACAGCAAAACTTGGGAAATGATCCCAGTTATGGAAAGATTCTAGATTTATACTGCCCACGATGGTAACCACTAGCCACAGGTAGCTACTGTCCATGTGAAACTTGGTGAGCATTTGAAATGAAGGAAGGACAGATGTTTAAAGATTTTATATGTTTACAGTAAATATTTATCATGGTCACTTTAACTGTCAACTTGACATAGCCTACAGTCATCTGAAAGGAGAACCTCAATTAAGGAACTGCACACATCAGATTGACCCATGGGAAATTCTGTAGGGGTTTGTCTTGACTGTTAATTGATGTAGGAGGGCCCAGTCCACTATGGGTGGTACCATCCCTAGGGAGATGGGCTGAACTGTTTGAAAAAGATAGCTGAGTAAAAGCTCATGAGCCAGCAAGCAGCATCCTCCATGGCCCCTGCTGTACTTCTTTGGCTGAGGAGTGAGTTCCTTGGGCAGAGGTAACGCTGTGTGGAATAGTGAGCTGGCCTGACTTCAAGTTCCTGCCTTTATTTCCCTCAGTGATAGACTGGGATCTAGAATTACACAGTGAAATAAACCCTTTCCTCCCCTCTGCTGCTTTTAGCCAGAGAGTTTTATCACAAAAACAAAAATGCAACTAGAATAATATACTAGATGAAGAATTTCATATGTAAATCATATAATTTAAGTTTAAATAACCATATGTGGCCAGTGGCTACCATATTGGAATATTAGAGATTGCAGCACCTTAAAAGCATAGACCAATCTATCTAGTTCAGTTATCTAGTTCTTTGTATCAAGAACAGTACCCAAGTAAACAAGTAAATGAGAGGATGAATGGATGGATGGATGAGTCAGTCAAAGAGGCCACAAATAACCCTTGCATTTCACAAGTTCTGCAAAACTTGCTTTCAAGAAATCATCTGGGGGCTGGAACGATGCTCAGCATTTGACAGCATTTGCTCTTTTTTAAAAACATTTTATTTATTATTTTTATTTTATGTGTTTGAGTGTATTGCCTACATGTATGTGAGTGTACCCGTGTTGTGCAATGCTGCAGAGGTCAGAAGAGGGCTTTGGATTCCCCCGGAACTGAAGTTAAGGACAGTTCATAGCTGCCATGTGGGTGCTGGGAATTGAACCTGGGTCCTCTGCAAGAGCAGTCAGTGCTCTTAATCGCTGAACCATCTCTCCAGCCCCAGCACTTGCTCTTCTTGCAGAGGTTCAGTTCCCAGAACCTGTATCAGGTGGCTCACAGCTGCCTGTAATTCCAGCTCCTGGACTCTGATACCCTCTTCTGGCCTCTGTAGGAAACACACACACACACACACACACACACACACACACACACACACATTTTTTAAAAAAATGAAATGTGGAGCTGGAGGGATGGCTCAGCAATTGAGAACACTGGCTGTTCTTGCAGAAGACCCGGGTTTGAATCCCAGCACCCACATGGCAGCTAACTCCAGTTCCAGGGGGATCTGATGCTATCTCTGTCCTCTGTGGGCACTGCATGACACAGGTGCACTTACACACTTGCAGGCATAACACTCATACACATAAAATAAAAATAAAAAAATAAATAAATAAAATTTAAAAAGAAATGTACCAAAAATAAATAAACTCTTCAGAGGACTGGGTATGTGACCTGGTGGTAGCATACATGAGGCCTTGGACTCCATCCACATCATTGAAAGAAATAAATTATCATCCTGGAAAAGAGACATCTAATGAAATCTGCCTTACACAGGGCTACACCATAAGGCAGAACTGCATACAAAATGTCAGCTGCCCAAATCCCCCATACATGACTGACCCTGAGCAGACCAACAAGACAACAACAGGGCCATTTGTGGTCTTAACTGGGCTCTCCCAGAGCTGGGTCATTGGGTCTCTGAGTGCAGAGAGAATGGCATTCTTAGGCACCCTTGTCCCTGTCCCCTCACCAACCCCTGCAATCTGCTTAGTGGCTTATGATCTGTTAACACTCAGCCTCCTGCAGGACCGAGTCTGTTCCAAAGTCCACTCTTGCCAGCCCTCTGCAAGGTGCTCTGAATTTTTTTAAACCATATTGCTCTCAGGAAATCTGCTGCCTGCAATCTGTGCATACTATATGCAGAGCCTGGTTTAAAAAACATCTGAGTCGTGATTTGTAACCCACTCATATTCACACAGCTTTTTCTTTTAGCTTATTCTTTTTTATAAATGGAGGTCAGCACATTTCAGGGCTAATTTTGACTTCATTCAAACATAGTTTGGAGCTTTCTTTTTAAGGTTTTATTTTATTTTGTGTGTGTGTGTGTGTGTGTGTGTGTGTGCGTGCATGCGTGCATGCATGCGTGTGTGTGTGTGTGTGTGTGTGTGTGTGTGCGTGTGTGTGTCCCTGTGTGTACAGGTACCTGTGGAGGCCAGGAGAGGGTGACAGATCCCCTGGAACTGGAGTTACAGACAGTTGTGAGCTGCCCGATGTGGGTGCTGAGATCCTAACTTAGGTCTTCTGGAAGAGCAGCCAACACAGCTAACACTCCAGCCCCATAGTTGTCTTTTAAAATGAATAGGAGGCAAAAAGGAGTTAAAACAAAAACTGTCTTCACACCAACTTACCTATGTAGCCACCCTTTTGGAGGCTTGAGTTGAGTTTGAATCAGTTCTGTTTGCATTTCTTTTTTGGTGGGTGGTGCTGGACTCAAACTCCAGTCATCTGAAGGAGCAGCAAGCACTCTTAACTGCTAAGCCATCAGCCCCTGGGACTTTCAAATAACAATCTTTGGGAGTGTGGTGATAGTGAACCTATATAATTACCTTTCATCAGTTTCTGGTGTAATAACAATAGTAAATAGCTAATATTTGTTGACTTTGTGTTGTCAAATGTTTAGTACACATCTCATTTAATATTCATAATAGTCATATAAATCAATTAATGCTGTAACATTCGTTTCTTCAGGAATTGAACCTAGAACCTCATGCATGCTTACCACAGGCTATACCATGAGCTGTACCATTATCTCCAAGATACTAATGTTACAGCCAGAGAATATGATCTGCTTATCATTGCTCAGCTGGGACATGACAGGGTCAAGATTTGAACCCAAGTCTGCCTGACTCATCATCAATATTCTCTAACAGTAAATCCTTTTTTTTTTTTTTTGGTTTTTTTAGAACAGGGTCTCCCTGTAACCCCAGTTGGCCTGGAACTCACTATGTAGACCAGGCTGGCCTCAATCTCAAAGAGATCTATGTGTCTGCCTCTGCCTCCCAAGTGTGCTGAGATTAAAGGCATGCACCACTATGCTTGGCTACAGTAAACCATTTAACCTCTCTAATCAATATTACATGTGCTTCTATTGATAAGACATCAGGAATAATAAGTAAAAAAAAAACACTCTGGGGAACAGGACTGGGGTTTGTGAAGAGGGACACTTTTCATCCCCATATTTATCTTCAAACTGCCATATTTACTATATTAATATTGTATAGTTGTGATATATTCAAATTAAAAATTAAATTATTATTATTGTTGTTTTTGAGACATGGTCTCACTCTGTAGCTCAGGCTGGCCTAGACTTTGAGATCCTCCTGTCTCAGCCTCCCAAATGCTAGGATTACAGGGTTGTGTCTCTATACCCAGCTTAAATTAATTAAATTTAAGTAAGTTTATAAGCCTCCTATTTTCACTGTTTATTGGTATAGTATTTAGTAGTGCTAGGGATGCAACAAAGGGCCTCATGTGTGGGAGGCATGTGCTCCACTGAGCCACACCACCAACTCCTTATTTTTACTCTTTTTTTTTTAATTAAGGGAAGAATTGCTATGGCAGTGTCATCTCTCTCTATTAGTAAACCAAATGTACATAAGCCTTTTGCAAAGCTCACTTGTTTTGACATTGTCTGAAAATCCATTGCAGTAATACTGAAGTTCCAATACAAGTTCTTATTCTGAGTACCAAATTTTATGTTTCTATTTTAAAAATTATTTTTCTTTGGGGGTAACAGTTGGGCTTTTGAATATGTTGTTTGTGTTCAACAACAGTGGCATGATTTCCTTGAAGGAGTCACACATCGACACTTATATTTTTGTGTATCATATGCAGACTTCAGGGTATTAGAAGCAGCTATCCTTTCCCATTGCAAAATAAAGCTATCATAAATTGGGCCATTTATGGATCAATTAATAAAAGCTGAAAATAAAATTTCAACTAATAAAAACTGTATAATGAAAATGAATTTTACACCAGTTGAGAAGTAAACATTACAACCCCCTTCAGCACTCAGCACCTCAGAGAGCCGGATCAGTCACACTAAAAGTCACTTGGGAGGAGAATTCCTCAGCAGCTTCGAGGGAAAAGAAAAAAGCCACCATTTTCAAAGTCAAGAATATGCACACATGCTAACAATTACAGATTCAAATGGAATCCAGCCAGGTGACTAGTGAATGTAAAAACTAAAACAGAAACCCCAAAAATATTCTCTTTAATATCCCCTCTCATACTCTGGGAATTTGCTTAATAAGTCACCGTTTGCTTGTGGTAGGAAAAAACTGTCTCTCTAAAGGCCCCCGTCTTTTCCATCGTCTGTCAATATTGCTCCCAGAGGCTTGGAGCAAATTTGGTATCCCTGAACAATTCCTGTCCTCAGGGGACGTAATCCTGGTGCCTCCAACCTCGAGTCTTACTCCAGCTAGCTGTTCCCCAAACCCTTCATTCAGAAGGCAGGAGGTTTCAGCCGCAGCACACAGCACAGTCCTCTCATTCACACACTTCATAAACAAGGGACTTTGCCCAGCCTCTCCTTTAAGAAGGAACCCTTGCTTTTTAGAAAGCAGTTCGCAACAGCATAGCATTCCTTTCCAAAAGACCTTGCAGAAAAATGAGGAATTTCACAGAATGGGAGAAAGGCTGGAAAGGACAGATGTCATCCTGTGCACCCATCAATTCAGCCCACATTTCCAAGCAGCAGCCAACACGTTCTCACAGCACAGACCTCGAAATCTCTTTAGGATGGAGAAAAATTTAAAAGGGAGAAAACGACACCAAGGATCCCGCAAGGTTCTGACAGATCTGAAAAACTGAATCAGAGAAACAGAAGCTGGGCTGCTGGGCTAGGAAAATGGCTTGCCTCCTCCAGGCCCAATTCCTTCCCCTGAAATAGTTGCCTTTAAATTCAAGAAGCCATCGAAGGAGGGATGCACCCCTGCAGGTTTTCGGTTTTTAAAAAGAAACCCTGCCTGCCTCTCCTTCGCCCCCACGGTACTCACGGCAGCTGCCTGAGCTGGAACAAGTCTTCCTCCATGTCCGCGCTGCACCAGGACGAGCCCTGGGCATGGCCCTTACATGGTGATGCTGGGTGATGGGCGCTCGGCTTTCAGCACCGGGATCCTGGACAGCTCCCGCACCGCTTCCTCCGCGAGCAGCAGCTCTTAGGGGGAGGGAGCCACCGGGACCAGCAGGGAGACAAAGCCGCTGCCGCCTGAGACCGCGGCGAGAGTGGGCGGAGGAGGAGGGGAGGGCCAAGCCGGCTGCGCGCAGAGGCGGGGCGAGCCCTGCTTGCTCACAGGAACCCACGGCCTCTTCGTGGCGGCTGCTGCCTATTAGGGTGTCTACAGGGAACCCTGGCCTGCGAAATGCCTGTCCAGCTACCCTTTGCTAGATGAAGCCAACCTACGTGTTTATTTGTAGGAATTCATGAATGTTATCAGTGTGATATTCTGAAGACTTGGGTTCCTGGAACAAATAAAGAATAGGATTTTTGAAAATGTACTCATGCATTGATCTGCTGTGTACCGAGCACCTACTGGGTGCCAAGCACAGTAACAGGCACTTGTGACAGAAGAGATCAGATGGAAATGAACCTAGGGAAAGATGAATGTTCAGTTATTCAACAAGCACGGTGGGGTGACTCTAGGGACTCAAAGATGAACACCAAAGTTCCTGCCTTCAAGGCCCTTCCTATTGAGTTCAGTGGCTCCCCAACCTTGTCCCCTTTCTGCCCCTCTTTATAACTTCAGTTGCACGAATTTTCAGGGACATATCTCAGGTGTTTATAACAGTGTGCCTGGTACACAGAGGTGCTCAGTAAACACTTGTTGTGTCTATGTATGATGATGATACAGACCAAGAGAAACAGGAGAGTTTCAAGGCCAGCTTGGGTTATATTCTAAGTTCAAGGACAGATTGGGACAGATCAAGATCATGTATCAAGGAGACCTGGGTTTGGTACCCAGCACCCACATACACCATCCACAACTCCATTTCTAGGGGATTGGATGCCTTCTCCTGGCCCATGGGCATTGCATGCATAGATGCAGTTACATACAGGCAAAACACTCATAGGCATAAAATAAAAATAAATAAAGCACAGAATTTTAAGATCATATCTCAAAACCAAAATAACAAACATGAAAAAAAACCTGCCAAACAACAACAATAAATACTTGCTGAATGAATGATTCTCAATTCAATTTGCCCATAATTACATGACTCCATCCAAGGTCATTGAACCTGACTGGAGGTGGGGCTGGGCCCAGCACCCCAGAGAGGAAACTTCCAGAGAAATTATTCAACAGAAAACTACCAAGATGACCTTATCCACACTTCCTAATTATGAGAGTGGTAATTGGATGGAAGCTCACAGAAAAGTGAGAGAAGACAGAAACTTTCTTTCCTTAGTTTTCAATTTAGAAATTTTTATTTGTGTATCTGTGTGTCTGTGTGTGCCTCATGTGTAGGTGCCCAGGGAGTCCAGAACAGGGTGTTGGATTCCCTGGAGCTGAAGTTAGAGGTGGTTGTGAGCTGTTAGATGTGGGTGCTGCCCTCTTCTGGCCTCCCCAGGCATCTGCATGCACAAGTGCATAGTCACACACAGACATACACATAAATGCAAAAAAAAATCTTAAAATTAAAAATGAAAGCAACAATAAGAAAAACTAAAAAGATAAATAAACAACAACAAAACCCTTGAAAATCAAGAGCTGAGTGTCCAAACACCCGGATGTGCTCCTCACCTCCACTACTCCCACTGATCTTCACAAACATTCCTACAAAACAAATTACAGCTCCAGCCCCATGATACAGATGAGAACACAAGTCTAAGCACAGCAAAAAATTTATACACGGATACTCAAGCCAGGTGAGAGTGGACATAAAATTAAAGCCCAGTCTGTCTCCAGAGGCTGCACCCTCAAGCATAAAGCTTTCTTTGAGATTCTCAAATGAAATCATCTTTTTGTGGGTACAGTAGAAGAAATGTGAATTATTGAAACACTGGATAATTTAAATAAGTAAAAGTTTAAGAAAGTCAGTTATCGCATATGCTACTGAGCTTGTAGCATGGTACTAAAACACCTGAGACAATGTAAAGGCTGGAAAGATTTAGCTTTTGGCTCATGGTTTCAGAAGTTTTATCTATGCTCCCTCAGCCTCTGATGAGGTGACACATCATACCAGAAGCACATGACAGAGGAGAGCTGCTCCTTTCAAGGTGGCCAGGAGGCAGAGGGGAAGCAGAGGGCAAGGAAGCCCCTTCAAAACGCACTCCTCAGAATCAGAATCTTAAACTATGCTTTCCATTGTTGGAATATTTCTGTCGTTCTCTGTTCTTTGTAAGTACTAATAGATGTGCTTAATGTATTGTATTCTTTAAACAAGAATTTTAGCTATTCAGCCTGGAGAGATGTCTCAGCAGTTAAGAGCACTTTCTGCTTTTTCAGAGGATCCAGGTTCAATTCCCAGCAAACACATGGCCCTTAACAACCATCTGTAACTCCAGTTCCAGAGGATCCAATGTCCTCTTTGACTTCTACAGGCATTGCACAACACAAGTGCACTTACTTACATGGAGGCAATACACTCATACACATAAAACTTTTTTAAAAAGAATTTTAGCTATTCAAATAATAGTGTAAAGGTTGTTAGAAGTATGTTTAAAATAATCATAATTTTGAACTTTCTGAGAATTCCTAGGAATACTGATTTACTGTCTCTGAACCTCAAAGAGTAACATGTCAGGAATTTGAAAACACTGAGAAATTTCTTTTTTTCACTGTATGTTATAATCCTAAAATGTATTATTGCTGCTGAATAGATGTACATTTTTAAAGCACATTCCCAGAAAGCTATTCCCTCCCACTAGGCTCCACCTCCAAAAGTTTCCCCCACCGTCTAATAACTGAACCAGCCAGGGGCCAAGCTTTCATCACACAAGGCCTGCAGTACATCAAACCAACAGAGTGCTTACTAAAACTCCAATTTATTATTCATCCAGCATTTACTAACTGAGCAACATGTATGTGTCTGATACAATGATAGTTTCATATTAACTTACTCATGGTCACTATTTTTTGCATATGCCTGTGTGTATTATGCCTGCATATGTGAATGTGTGTTCACAGGCACACATATGTGTACAGGTGCATGTGCACCTGTGTGTGTGCCTGTGGAGGTATGAGGTTAATATCAGTTACTTTCCTTGATTGCTCTCCACTCATTATGTAGCTTTGGCTGGCCCTATGTAGACCAGGCTGGCCTTGTACTCACAGAGACCTGCCTGCCTCTGCCTTCCAAGTGTGGGGATTAAAGGTGTGTGCCACCATGCCTGGCCTCCACATTATATATTGAGAGAGGGTCTTTGACTTGAATTCACAGCTCACCATTTCAGCCAGTTTGGCTAGCAAACTTGCTTTTAGGATTCCCCGTCTCCACCTCCTGTATACTTGGATTACAGGGATGTCACCAAGCCCACTTGGTGTTTCATGCAGGGTCTAAGCATTCAAACTCTGGTCTTCATGGTTGCATGGCAAGTGCTTCACCCCCTGAGCCATCTCCCTGCTCTCTCATGGCTGCTTTTGTCCTTAGACTTGAGTGTTGTTTGCAGTTCACCCCATTCATATTCTTTCATATTCATTCAAGTCTTCCCCGCCTCTGCTGTACCCTACATGGGAACACATGATTCCTAGCCACAGCTGAATAGTTCAAGAGGGAGACAATATCCTAAAGACATCCAGTGCAGGACTAAGGATGTAGCTCAGTTGGTAGAGTGCTGGCATAGCATGCATGAAGTCCTGGGTTCAGTCCCCACCACTGAATAAAATCAGGCATGGTAGTGCATGCCTGTAATTCCTGCACTCAACAAGTAGAGAGAGGAGATCAGGAATTCAAGGTTTTTCTTGGCTACAAATTGAGTTGAAGGCCAGCCTGGGCTATGGAGGTCTTGCATATATAATGTGTATATGGCATTCAGTGCAAACATTTGTCAGTGTCATTGATGCATAGCTGGAGTTAGGGAAGTGGGCCATTTGGCACCTTCTTATTGATGGATTCAAATGCCTGTGTTGGTCAGCTTTAACTTTCAGTTTCACACAACCTAGAACCACTTGGGAAGAGAGTTATAAGGAGGAGTTGTTTCCACTGAGTTGGTCTGTGGGCATGTCTGTTAGAGAGTGTTTTGTTAACTGATATGGGAAGACCTCCCTACCATAGGCAGCACCATTCCCCAGGCAGGTGGTCCTGAACTGTATCGGCATATAGAAACAGAGCTGACAAGCAGGGAAGTAAGCATGCAAGCATCCATTCATTCCCTCTGCTCTTGACTGTGGTGGGGCATGACCAGCTGTCTCACACTCCTGCTGCTGTGACTTCACATGACAGACTATAACCTGGAATTGTGAATTAAATAAACTTTCTTCCCTAAGTTGCTTTTTGTCAGGATATTTTCTCACAGCAACAGCAATGAAAACAGGACAGGCCCCAAGCCATACTCCTGTCTAAGTCCCCAAAGTAACTGAAAGCAAGAATAGGGCATATACTTGTACATCAACATTTAAGGGCAACAGTACTCAAAATAGCCAAAAAGTGTGACCTGGGGATGTAGTTCAGTTCGTAGAGTTCTTGTTTAGCATGCACAAAACCCTGGGTTCAATTACGAGCACTGCCTAAAAATGACCATGGGGCTGGAGAGAAGGCTCAGTGGTTAAAAACACTGACTTCTCTTGCAGAGGACCCAAGTTCAATTCTCAGCACCCACATGGCAGCTAACAACCATCCTTAACTCTACTTCCAGGGGATCTGATGCCCTCTTCTGGCCTCCATAGGCATTGCATGCACATGGTGCACTCACATACATGCAAGCAAAAGATGCGCTCACACACATAAAATAAAAATAAATAAAATATTTTTTAAATGGCCATGGTACCTCTAATCCAAGTATTCTGGAGGTGAAGGCAAGAGGATCAGAATTTCAAGGTCACTCTTGGCTACATGGCAAGTTTGAGGCTAGCCTGGACTACATGAGGCCCTGACTCAAAAACAAAACAAAACAAAACAAAACTGAAGAGTAGGGGCAACCTGTGTCCATGAACAGATGAAGGAGTGGTCAAACTGCTAGTATACATGCAAAAGCATACTATTTGGTCATATAAAAATATGAAGTCTGAAGCCAGGCATGGTGGTGCATGCCTTGAATCCTAGCACTTAGGAGGCAGAGAATCTCTGTGATCTCTGAGAGTTCCAGGCCAGACAGGGCTACATAGTGAGACCCTATCTCAAAACAAATAAAAAAGAATGAAGTCTGATAAAAGCTACACTGTGAAACATGTTAAGTGAAAAAAAGTCGGGCACAACAGGACAAGTGTTCTACAATTCACTCAGACGATGCACCAAGAAATGACAAATTCATAGAGATAGAAAGTACAACAGACACAAAGGACAGAAAGGAATAGGAAGTCCCTATTTAACAGGTATGGTTTTGAGTTGGGGGGGTCATACAAATTTACAGTGTTGATGTTTGCAAGACATTTTAAGTGTTCTTCATGTCACTGAATTTTGCACTTGAAAACTGGACCTGTGAGATGGCTTTGTGGATAAAGGCACTAGCTGCCAAGCACGATGACCTGAATTTCACCCCTGGAACCCTCACGGTGGAAAAAGAGACCCCAAGCTGTCCGTTGACCTCCACATGCATGCCATTACACACAGAAATACATATGTAATACAGATTTTGAAAATTTGGTAAAAATGGCACTGTTGTTACAGAAACCAGTACAGAAGTTCAAATAAACAAACAAATGAATAATAAACAGAATTATGATATGAACCAGTGACACTGTAATAGTGAGCACAAGGCACAGAGGAATGCCACATAGTGATGGTCAAATTAAGAGTCCCTTTAATAGGTGGCTGTCAAGAGGTGGGTAATACCCAAAAGAACTCTTAACCCAGAGGAGAAGCAGAGCAGGGTTTTTAAAGCTGAAAACCACAATTACATCATTCCAGGGGTAAAGCCAATAACCATGGTTACATCATACCAGGGGCAGGTCAGTTAACAAAGATGTTTTCAGTTAGCAAAAAGTTTGTAAGTTAGGAAAAACAAGTTTCCCAGTATTGCAGAAACAACTACTCCCTGAAACTGCAGGTGTAGTTAGGAGAGTACACTATACCTGACTAGTTGTAAGCTTTCCAGTACTGTGGAAACAATGTATTCCCTGAAACTGCAGGTACAGCCTCCATGGGGCCTTTCTGCCTAGTGCAGTTAGCATAAGGAGGGGCCTGGGGAAGGCTGAACAGAAACACAGGGTGAGTAAAAGTCAGCTAGAATAAAACGGAATCAGTTTGGCCATTTCGACACTATTACTTGGTACATGTCCAAAATAACTGAAAGCAGGACCAGAAAGAGAGGTTAATGTGCCAGTGTTTAGTGCCAAAAAGTGGGAACAACCAGAGTACCCATTGAGACATGGATAAAGAGACTGCACTGTGTACTCACAATGGAATATTACTTAGCTATAAAAAACACAGTCCTGTCATCTGCTGCACCATGCATAAACCTTGAGGATAAAATAAGCCAGTCACAAAGAAAGAGTGCTGCATGATTCTTGTATATGAGCATCAATGGTCAAATTCATAGGATCAGAGAGTAGTCAGTTACCATGGAGGGAGTGAGAGAGAGCTGTTAAACCATGTAGAATTCAGTTTTGCAGAATGAAAAAAGTCTAAAAATCTGCTGCATAATGTGTAGATCATTAATACTAATTAATGTATGCTTAAAATGAATAAGATAGTAATTAAAATTTTGTTTTACATTGTGTGTGTGTGCGTGAGAGGAGAGAGACAGAGACAGAGACAGAGAGACAGAGAGACAGAGAGAGACAGAGGGAGACAGAGAGAGAATAGCAACACATGTGGAGGTCAGAGGACAACTTGCAGGAGTCAGTTCTCTCCTCCCACCATGTGAGTTCTGGAGCTCAAACTCAGGTCCTCAAGCTTGGCCACAATTGCCTTTACATGCCGAGTCATCTCCCCAGACCAAAAGGGTAATGTTTGGTTGTGTGATTGAACCCAGGGTCTTGCACACGCTAGGTAAGTGCTCTGCGACCTAGTCACACACACACACACCCCCAGCCGTAAGATGGTAAATTTGATGGTATATGTTTCTTTTTTTTTTTCAGGTAGGCCATGGAAACATTTTATTAGACACATTGCTATTACTGAAGATACAATTTATTACATTGATATTCTTGACATTGAACTAGGTAAAATAGTATAAAAGTAAGATATTGGCATATTTAATAACAATTTTTTTATCTCACAGACCCTACTTTATAAAAACTTACATTTTTGCCCATGCTTGAACAGGTTAGTAAACATAGAGTGTATAGATAATAGCTTATAGATATTCAATTGATTATTTGAAGAAGAAAAAAAATCCTTTAGATGTTGAATTAATGGTCTTGTGTATTTTAAGTTTTATTACATTTCTTTGTGTGTGGGGTGTGTGTGTGTGTGTGTGTGTGTGTGTGTGTGTGTGTGTGTAGGTCAGAGGACAACTTGTGGGAAGGTTCTCTCCTTCCATCATGTAGGCCCCAGGGATTAGGTCCTCTTAGCAGCCAGTGATTTACTTATGGAGCCATCTTCACTGACCCAGTTGTCTTGTGTACTTAACTGGCATTATTTGTAAGCTCTCAAAAGTATATAT
>NW_008352136.1:1036570-1036971 GCF_000622305.1 Nannospalax galili
GTCCTCCCATATCTCCCATCACTTTTTTTCTGATAACTTCATGTGCTCTTTCTTCTTCTATTATTTTTTTATGGGGCTTTTGGCTACTCTAACATCCCCCCCTCTGAAGAGGTAACCCTAAAATCTTTTAAGGATTAGATAAAAGCTCCCAAATACTTCCAACGTTTTTGGCCTTGGAACAGAGTATGTTGCTAAGAGGCCCAAGGACATTGTGACTTTTAGTCAAGAAACTGGCTACTTTTCTTTGGGGTCTTTATACCCTAACTGCCTAGCAAATTCCTACCTTCTATTCTTATCACACCATCCTCTGAAGTGGTTACCCAGCTTGCGAATAGTGAATTGGGACACAGACCGCTCTGGCTTCTTCTATGCTGAACAGGGACACAGGGTGAGGCAATTGG
>NW_008352136.1:1037221-1039889 GCF_000622305.1 Nannospalax galili
TGCTTTCAGGTATTTTGATAGCTGTTGGAGTGGTTAGAATCAGTGCCAGTTCCCTCCCAAAGGCTTCTAGGTAGGGGGAGAAAACAATTTATCCATCATTTTAGAACAGTAGCTGGTTGCCTCCTTTAGCTACAGGTGGGCGCTACAGTATTGCAGACCAAGATTTGAAGTCTTACATCTGAGCAGCACTTTCTGGTTAGGAACAAAATCATCAATGAGAAATAATTGTCTGAATAACTTTTTATATGGACTTAATCCTAATGTCTGGGAAGTGTAATCCCTTGGACTCTTAAAGAAATATGCTGATCACTTTTCACCTTGGTTATACTTTCCTTTTGGGTGTTTAAGACCATACAGTTGGCCCAAATAAAATAATTTATTTTTACACTTAAGGTGGTTTGAGGATCTGTTCCTCAGGGGTCACATGGGCTTGGGAGGAGCCCCGGCTCCTTTCTTTTACCAGTTCCATCTATGTGAAGTTAAGTCAAAGGTCCTGCTTGACCATGGCTGGCTTCACTTGAAAGCATGGAGGAGATGTTTCTTCTTGAGTTGACCCTCCTCTTTGTAGATTGGACAGTGGTTCAAGTCCATCTCGTGGGGTCTCCATGGCCTCCCTGAACAAGAGGACAGGTGACTCACCTCAGTTACAGGACATTTTGAGAGATGCTCCATAGTCCCCTGGAACTTAGTCAACCTTGAAGGGCAAGGGGCAAAAACTGTTCTTTAAGTCCCTCTGACCAGATTAGTATACGTCTCAAAGTGTGGCTGTTAAACATCCAATAAGGTTAGTTACACCAGTCTGGTACTTTTAATTACCCTGTGCTATACAGATAAAGCTTAGGTAAAAAATCAAACATTCTCAGATAAACCTTGACTAGACATATATTTTGTTCCTTAAACGAGTTGACTAAATGATGACCTTAGAAAATTTAAGATTCTGTGTATATGACTTTTGTCTCATCCTTTATCTATCATAACAAACCTACACAGACCTTCATCAATTGCTTAGTCTTTCTCATTTTTCTATTTTTGTAAAATATCTCCATTCTTATATCCTTTTAACATCTTTTACATTCTCATTTTCTTTTTTAACAATTATGAGATATAATAGCATTAACAATTTTCCATCTGTTTTAAGAATTCTTTTCCTGATGATACTAAGCAATGCTTATTCCCTTTTAAAGTGCTAGTGTCAAACCAATGTTTGATTAAAGTTTTACTGGGGAAAATGAATTGACTGAGGTTACTTACTGAGATAACTGAGGAGTTGCTGAGGTGTATGGAAGACCTGAGGGTAAGCACACTGGAAAGCCTTTACCCAGCATGTGTCCTGCCTTCTCTTCCTAGCCTTTCCCAGATTGTATACTTCAGCCTCCCCAAATCCAGGAGACCATGTGTGATTAGGGTCAAATTATGTACAGTTGGCTGGGAAGAGTGGCTGGACACTCTGGTGAGGGTCCAATGATCCTGCTTGGTCCTCCTTTAATGAATGAGCACAACTGTCAACAAGCCCAACTGTGACTATGTTTAGCGATCAGGCACAGCTGAAGCCGTGATGATGGTAGTTATTTCATGCAGAAGAGACCGCTGTACAGTATCATCTTATTAAAAGGATATGGAATTTAAAAGGATTTGGTGCTAAGATCCACACATGAGGGAGAACATATG
Organism: Nannospalax galili; assembly: GCF_000622305.1. NCBI lineage: Eukaryota > Metazoa > Chordata > Mammalia > Rodentia > Spalacidae > Nannospalax > Nannospalax galili. Next base: position 1,038,890 of record NW_008352136.1, read on the forward strand.
TCTTTTATTTTTCTGAGTCTGTGTTACTTCATTTAGTATAACAGTTTCTAGATCCATCCATTTACCTGCAAATTTCATTATTTCATCTTTCTTTACTGCTGAATAGAACTCCATTGTGTAAATATACCACATTTTTGTTAACCACTCATCAGTTGAGGAGCACTTAGGTTACTTCCATCTCTTAACTATTGTGAAAAGGGCAGCAACAAACATGGTTGTACAAGTGTCTCTACAATAGGATGAGTACTTTGGGCATATGCCAAGGAGTGGTATAACTGGGTCATATGGTAGGTTCATTTTTAGGTTTTTTTTGGGGGGGTACCAAATGTCATTATTTGAAGGAATGGTACAAATTAAAGAACTTAAGCAGATGTTTTGGTGCGACTTATAGAAAAGGGAAAGGTAGCCCCAACATGCATGCACTCCCTCAGTGACCTGTGAAGTCACTCCGTGGCTTTGGGGAAGTCAGCTTAGCTTTCATAATCGTGTCCCAGGGTGTGTTTGTCAAAGAGATATTCTGCCATGTCAGATTTAGGGGCTCCGATCTTGTGCAAGTTGGTTACATGGTCACCCAGTTTTTTGATGGATTTCACCTGCTCATTCAGGTAATGAGGCTACATGAAGTCACATAAATGGGGGTCATTTTTGTCAGTGGCCAGTTTAAAGAGTTCTCCACACTGTTTTCTATAGGGGTTGCATGAGTTTGCAATCCCACCAGCAGCGAATGAGCATTCCCCTTTCTCCACATCCTCACCAGTATTTGGTATCATTTGTTCTTTTGATCCTAGCCAGTCTGATTGGGGTAAGGTAGTACCTTAGGTGGTTTTAATTTGCATTTCCCTAATTACTAATGATGTTTAACACTTTTTGAGATGTTTCTTTGCCATATTTATTTCTTCCTTTGAGAACTCTCTGTTTAAATCTTTAGCCCATCTTTTAATTGGGTGATTTGGTTTCTTGATTATTTGTTTTTTGAGTTCTTTACATATTCTGAATGATA
>NW_008352136.1:1040084-1046524 GCF_000622305.1 Nannospalax galili
AAAATCCTTTCCTACACCTGTATCTTGTAAGTTACTGCCAATATTTTCTTCTAATAGTTTCAGGGTTTCTAGTTTCACATTGAGGTCTTCGATCCATTTGGAGTTGACATTTGTGCAAGGTAAAAGATAAGGATCTAGTTTCATTCTTCTACAGGTGGAGATCCAGTTTTGCCAGCACCCTTTGTTGAAGATGCTGCCTTTCCTCCATTGTGTGTTCTTGTCACCTTTGTCAAATATTAGGTAGCTGAAATTGTGTGTAGTCGAGTTTGTGACTTCAATGATGTTCCTTTGATCTATGTGTCTATTTATGTGCCAATACCATGCTGTTTTTATGACTATAGCTCTTTATTATATTTTGAGATCTGATATAGTAATTCCCCCAGCATTGCTCTTTTTGCTCAGAGTTGCTTTGGCTATCTGTGGTCTTTTGTGCTTCCATACAAATTTAAGGATGGTTTTTTTCTAATTCTGTGAAGTATGTCTATATATTGCTTTTGGTAGGATGGTAGTTTTCCCAATATTAATCCTTCCAATCCATGAGCATGGGAGGTCCTTCCACCTCCTGGTGTCTTCCTCAATCTCTTTCTTTAACCATGTAAAATTTTCATTGTAGAGCTCTTTGGTGTCTTTGGTCAGATTTATTCTAAGATATTTTTTTCAGCAATTGTGAATGGGAGCATTTCCCTGTACTCTTTCTCCAATCGTTTGTTAATGGTATATTGAAGGGCTACTGATTTTTTTTGTAGATTGATTTTATGACCTGCCACTATACTGAAAGTGCTGTTCAGTTCTAGGAGTTTTCTGGTGGAACTTTTGGGATCTCTTAGGTATAGTATCATATCATCTGCAAAAAGGGATAGTTTGACCTCTTCTTTTCTAATTAGTACTCCTTTAATTTCCTTCTCCTGTCTTATTGCTCTAGCAAGAGTTTCAAACAGTAGCTGAAAAGGAGTGGAGATAGTGGACATCCTTGTCTGGTTCCTGATTTTAATGGGAATGCTTCCAGTTTTTCTCCATTTAGAATGATGTTGGCTGTGGGTTTGTTATATATGGCTTTAATTATGTTGAGGTATGTTCCCTCCAGTCCACTTCCTTCTAGGACTTTGAACATAAATGCATGCTTAATTTTGTCAAAAGCCTTTTCTACACCTACTGAGATGACAATGTGGTTTTTGTCTTTGAGTCCATTTATATGATTAATGACATTTACCAACTTGCGAATACTGAACCAGGCCTGCATCTCTGCAATAAAGCCTACTTGATCATGGTGGATGATCTTTTTGATGTGTGTCTGTCTGTATGCGGTTTTCAAGTGTCTTGTTGAGAATTTTTGCATCTATGTTCATTAAGGATATGGGTCTATAGTTTTATTTTTTAGTTGTATCTTTACCTGGGTATCAGAGGTATGCTGACTTTATAGAAGGAATTTGGGAGTTCTCCCTGTTTCTATCATTTTGAATAATTTAAGTAGTATTGGTTGGACATATTCTTTAAATGTCTGGTGGAATTCTGCTGTAAATCCATCTAGGCCTGGCCTTTTTTTAGTTGGGAGGCTTTGTATTAATGTTTCAACTTCCCTTTATGTTATGGGTCTGTTTGAACTGTTGATCTCTTCTTGGTTTAACTTTGAAGGTTCCCATGATTTTGGATATCCATCCATTTCTTTTAGATTTTCAAATTTAGTAGCATATAGGTTTTTAAATTATTCCCTCATAATGGTCTGGATCTTTGGGTGTCTGTTGTGATGTTTTCCCTTTCATCTCTGATTTTGTTGATTTGTATTTGCTCTTTCTTTGTTTTGGTTAACTGGGCTAAGGGTCTGTCTATCTTGTTTAGCTTTTCAAAGAACTATCTCTTAGGTTCATTGATTCTTTGTATTGTTTTCTTTGTTTCTAGTCCATTAATTTCTGCTCTGATTTTTGTTATTTCTTCTCTTCTCCTGGGTTTGGGCTTCATTTGTTCTTACCTTTCCAGTGTCTTGAGTTGCAGTATTAGGTCATTTATTTGGGCTCTTTCTAATTTTTTAATGTAGGCACTTAGAGCTATAACCTTCCCTGTTAGGACTGCTTTTAAAGTGTCCCAGAGGTTGTGTTGTGTATTGTCCTCTTCACTGAATTCCAGTAATTTTAAAATTTCTTTCTTAATTTCTCTTTTGACCCATTCATTGTTTAGGCATGTGTTGTGTAGTGACTAGGGCTTCTTCGTCCAGTGTCAATTTTGAGCTTTATTGCATTGTAGTCCAATAGAATGCATGGAATTATTTCATTTTTTTGTATTTGTTGAGTTTTGTTTTGTGGCCCAGTATGTGGTCAATTTTTGAAAAAGTTCCATGGGGTGCTGAGTAGAAACTGTATTCTTTGGTGCTTGGGTGAAATATTCAAAAGATGTCTATTAGGTCCATTTGGTGTATGGTCTCATTTAATTCAGACGTCTCTCTGTTTAGCCTTTGTCCAGTTGAACCTGTCTATTGGAGACAGTGGGGTATTGAAGTCCCATACTATTACTGAGTTGGGGTTAATCTGTGTCTTAAAGTCCTGTAGTGTTGTTTTTATGAATTTGGGTGCACCAGAGTTTGGTGCATATATGTTAAGGATTGTAATATCTTCTTGGTTAATTGTTCCTTTGATCAGAATGAAGTGGCCTTCCTTATCTCTTCTGATTAATTTTACTTTGAAGTCTATTTTGTCAGATATTAGAATTGCAACCCCTGCTTGTTTCTTAGTGCCATTTGCTTGGAATATTCTTTTCCATCATTTTATTTTAAGGTAGTGCCTGCCCTTGGAGATGAGATGGGTTTCTTGCAGAAAACAAAGAGTTGGATTTTGGCTCTGTCTCTCTCTCTCTCTCTTTCTCTCTCTCTCTCTCTTTTGTTTTTTGTTTATTGTTTTGGTCTTTTTTGAGACAGGGTCTCCCTGCAGCCCGAGCTGGCCTGGAACTCACTATGTAGAGCAGGCTGGCCTTGAACTCACAAAGATCTGCCTGCCTCTACCTCCCAAGTGCTGGGATTAAAGGCATGAGCCACCATACCTGGCTTGTATTTTGTTTCTTATTCTATTCACTTAGCCTGTGTCTTTTGACTGGGGAGTTCAGTCCATTGATATTTAAGGTTATTATTGAAAGATGTGTATTGGTTGCTGTCATTTTGATTGCTGGTTGTGTTCTCTGTCTAATTTTTTGTTTCCTCAAATATACCTTTTTTTTCCTTCCATTGCCCCTGGGGTATAGTTGTTCCTTTCTCTGTTCTCTGTATTGCTTCAAATATTTTTTGAAGGGCTGGTTTTGTGGACATGTATTCTGTCAGGCTATTTATGTCATGGAAGATTTTTCTTTCCCCCTCATCTATAATAGACATTTTTGCTGGATAAAGTATTCTGAGCTGGCATCTACTGTCAGCTGAAAATACCTTGGTCCAGGCTCTTCTGGCTTTCATAGTTTGCATTGATAAGTCAGCTGTAATTCTGATGGGCTTTCTTTTATATGTGATTTGTTGTTTTTCTTTTGCTGCTTTCAGTATTCTTTGTTCTGTACATTTAGTGTTTTTACTATGATATGTCATGGGGAGTTTCTTTTCTGATCCTGTCTATTTGGCGTTCTATGTGCTTCCTGTATTTGTATGGGGATGTCTTTCCTTAATTTCAGGAAATTCTCTTCTACAGTCCTGTTTAAGATCAGGTCAATACCATTATCCTGAAATTCTTCTCCTTCTTCTATGCCTATGTACGTAGATTTGGTCTTTTCATGGTGTTCCACATCTCTTGCATATTCCATTCCTGTGTTTTTATAAATTTTCCATAATCTTTGCTTGAGTGGTCCAGTTCTTCAGGTTTATCCTCCAGTGTTGATATTCTGTTTTCCATTTCTTTCATTGTAGTGGTGAGGCTTTCCTGTTGTTTCAAGTTGTCTTATTGAGTTTTTCACTTCCTTCTTCATTTCTTCCTGAGTTTTTTTCAATGTTTCTATCTCTTTTGTGAATTCATTCAGAAATTTATCCCTATCTTCTTTCAGTCCTTTGATTTATTTTTTCATATAGTCTTTCAATTTGTTGAATTCCTTGATCATGTTTATGGTTATTCTTTTAAATTCAGTGTCCTGTGTTACCTCTAAGGGGTTCTCCTTATAGAACTCTTCTACAGAATTGGTGTTGATTGGTGGGGATATGGTGTTTTGGCTTTCCGTTTTATTATTCTATCATTGTGATTTTGGTGTGTGAATTTACTTTGTTGTTTTTGATTCTGATATGAGAATTAAGTTGAAGTGTGCTTCTGTTTGTATTATTGGGGCGCCTCGGTCCTTTCCTTATTGGTTATGTAAAGCTGGTTGGTCCAGGTTTCAGGTTCTCTCAGGTTTTATTTTGAAGGGAGCTGATGGCTTCAGATCAGTACCAAGTGTAAGCAGGATCTGGGCTCTCTCAGGCAGTCCCCTGCATTCTCAGCTCCTATGCAGAGGGAGGCCAGAAGTGGCACTCCCTGGAGGTCTGCTGAGATCTCTGCTGATTCCACTGATGGAGGTCAGGACCCTGACATATGTTTCTTACTACAATAAACAAAATGGCTAAAGAGTAATTTCCTGTTGTGTATAATTATCACAATCAAAAACATGACAAAAACATCACTGAAAATGTTACTCTGACCCATGATCACTCTAGATGATATTAAGAGAGCTTCTTTTATCACTTGAATGTTTTCACTTGGCATTTCCACAGTGTAATCACTTACTGTGTCACTGTATCACTTTAAAAGTTACCTTTAAGGGATGGAAAGGTAACTCATAGGTAGCTCTAGCTCCAGGGGATCCAACATCCTCTTCTGGCACCCATGGGCACTACACTCATGTGCACATACCAGCCCACATATACACATAAATTAAAATTTTTTTTACAAATTAGTGATTATTAAAACACTTAGCTTGAAATAACCTTTGGTTCTTTTTTTTCTATTTTATTTTTATTTTATGTGTATGAGTGTATTGCCTGCATGTAGGTAAGTGCACCCATGTCATGCAATGCCTGTGGAGGACAGAAGAGGCCATCAGATCCCCTGGAACTGGAATTATGGACAGTTGTTAGCTGCCATGTGGGTGTTGGGATTCGAACCCAGGTCTTCTGCAAGAACAACCAGTGTTCTTAACCATTGAGCCATCTCTCCAGCCCCAACCTTTGGTTCTTGAAAAGTGAAGTCCCCTCCCCAAGAACAATAACTAAATTAGCCCAGCGCTCATTGCCTTCTACCTTTATAAAGAGCCAACTTATGACATGACCACATTTCCCAGATGAAGCAAATTATCATTTCAGCTAGCAGGTCTTCCTTAAAATAAAGAATTTACATGCAGTATCTTTTCATCTGATTTTGTGTTGCCTCCAGTATAGGATTACACACCCTTTGTATTATAAAATTCCCCCCATTGGCAAGTAGAGACTTCCTTTATTTATTATCTTTCCTCAAATACTTGCTAAATGATCATTTTTCTACCCATTTTAGTCTACTTCCACTCAGAGTTCCATTAACCTACATAAACAAAGAATGGAATGGAAAACTTGGAAAGCAAATTAGAGCTATTTGGAAAGGTTTTTAAAGTTATATTTCATTACATTTATTTATTTGTTTATTTACATGATCAAGCATGCACACACTTGTGCCTAGCATAGCACTCAGGTGGAGGCCAGGGGACAACTTTTGGAAGCTGGTTCTTTTTTTCCACCATGTAGGTCTCAGGGATCAAACTCAGGTCATAAAGCTTGGCAGCAAGTACCTTTAACCAATTGAGCCATCTCACTGGCCTAATGGCCCAATTTTAAAATATGCAAAGGGGGCTGGAGAGATGGCTCAGCGGTTAAGAACACTGGTTGTTCTTGAAGAAGACCTGGGTTTGAATCCCAGCACCCACATGGCAGCTAACAACTGTCCGTAACTCCTGTCCCAGGGGATCTGATAGCCTCTTCTGACGTACACGGGCATTGCACTTCCCTACACACAGGCAATACACACATACACATAAAATGAAAATAATAAATAAGAATTTAAAATACACAAAGGATCTGAATAAACCTCTCTCCAAAGAAGATACTCCAATGAAGTACATGAAAAGTTGTTCAACATCTGGTCAATCTAGTAATTTAGAAAGGGCAAATCAACTGCTAGAGTGGCACATGCCTTTAATCTCAGCATTCTGGAGGCAGAGGCTGGCAGATCTCTGTGAGATGGAGGCCAGCCTGGCCTACATAGCAAGTTCCAGACCAGCTAGGGCTACAGGGAGACCCTGTCTCAAAAAGAACCAAAATGCAAATTGTGAGGTGGAGTTCAGTATCCAACATCATGAAAGCTGGGTGTCACATTGGGAAAAAAATATTTAACCTGATTTTAATATTTTATTATTTATCTTAGTTTGTTTCTTTGTTGCTGTGACAAAATACTCTGACCAATACCAACTTGGGGAGGAAAGGG
>NW_008352136.1:1046618-1054784 GCF_000622305.1 Nannospalax galili
ACTGCTTACTGGCTTGCTTCCCTGGCCCCTGCTCAGCTTGCTCTCTTATCCAACACAGGCCCACCTGCCCAGGGGTGGCACTACCCACAGTGGGGTGGGCCCTCCTACATCACTCATCAAGAAAATGCCCCACAGACATGGCCACAGGCCAGTCCAATAGAGGAAATTCCCCAATTGTGGTTCCCTCAACCCAGGTGTGTCAAGTTGACACTAAAGCTATCTAGCACATTATTTTTTATTATTTTTTAATATTGTATTTATTATTTTTATTTTATGTGTATGCATGTATTGCCTGCATTGTAGGTAAGTGTACTGGTGTCATGCAATGCCGGCAGAGGTCAGAAGAGGCTGTCAGATCCCCTGGAACTGGAGTTACAGACAGTTGTTAGCTGTTGTGTTGGTGCTGGGATTCAAACCTGTGTCTTCTGCAAGAATAGTCAGTGTTCTTAACCGCTGAGCCATTTCTCCAGCCCTTAACCTGATTTTTAAAAAGATGTATTATTAATCGTGTGTGTATGAGTGTGAGCGCAGCTGCCTGTGGAGGCCCAAGGCATCAGATCACCTGGAGCTAGAGTTACAGGTGGCTATGAGTAGCTAAACATAGATGCTGGAAACAGAACTTAAGTCTTCTGCAAGATGCGCTCTTAACCACTGAGGCATCTCTCCAGTGCCCAAACCTAATTACTTCTAAAATTCATTTGCAACACGTAAGTGAAGAGATCTCATCCAGGTTATGACCAGATCCTTAGGAAGGGCCAGTACTCCTCCAATGGCTTTCTTTCTGAAGGCAGCCAAGGCTTCGCTGGTGCTCCTATCCTCCCTGGAGGATGTTGAGGAGCACCCCTGGAAAGTGGAAGCACTGTCCTTAGCACACAGTAAGCACTAAAAAGTAACAAAGAAACTTGGTTGAGCTGTTACACAATTTATTTGTGCTTTTTTCCCCCCTTAGAAACACTGCCATCTTTTTCAGAAGAAGAGTTTTTCACCTGTATGTGTCAGAATTGTAGTAGGGACTTATTGATGCTGAGGGCACTGGGCCCTCTCTTCCCTTTCTTTTAATTTATCCCATCTGGGCTGAGGCTAGAGAGCTGCTAACCAGTTCTTGGGTGATGCAGTGAATTGGGACCACACTGGGAAACCCTCTGTTCTAAAACTACAACTGGATAAGATTATCAGCCAAGAAAAATATGACCGTGTTTTTTAGAGTTCTGAACTTTCAGACATCCTTGAACAAATAGAAATATTATAAAGATGGTTGGCTCAAGTCAACCATGTTATCCATTTGTCTGGGAAATGGGGGCATGCCAAAAGCCAGATTGGTTTTACTTCCCACCAGAGTGATGTGCCATGATCCCTACCCCTTTGAGGCCTCAAACAAAAGTGAATATTTTAAAATAGTGGTTGGAATAGAGACTGACAAGTTGCCTCTTAGCCTGAAATACTGAAAATAAAAAAGCATGTGCCCTGTACAGGCAGTTCCCCAATCAGCTGTGTTCTGCATCCTATTTTTGTCAAGATGGCTATGAAATGGCACATTAAGTTTTATGAAGGTAGTCCATGGTTTAAATTTGTAAAGAGAAATGTCTCCCCCACCCTTTTGAAACTTAAATATAAAGGAAAAGGGGGGCAGCCAGATGACTCAGTGGGTAGGGGCACCTGCCATCAAGCCTCACAGACCTGAGCTTGATTCCTGGGACCCACATGGTGAAAGGAGAGAATCAACTACTGAAAGTTGTCCTCTGACTTTCACAGGAGTACCTCACTCCCCCTACCCCGGAAAAAAAGTTAGAAAAGAGCCAGGTGTGGTGGCACATGCCTTTAATCCCAGTACTTGGGAGGCAGAGGCAAGCAGATCTCTGTGAGTTCAAGGCCAGTCTGGTCTACATAGTGAGTTTCAGGTCAGCTGGAGCTACAGGGAGACCCTGTCTCAAAAAGACCGAAAAAAAAAAAAAAAAGTTAAAAAAGAAAAAAAAAGAAAAGGGAAATACAGATCTTGGGTGCTAACTAAGCTGGTGGGCGGCACCTCCCCCTGTGGTTGCTCTCTGGTCCCTAACACTGTGCTGGGAGCTAATTACCTCTGACTTAGCCACAGGAGCCAGCAGAAAGGAGAGCCTCATTTAAGAGGTTAAGCCTTGAAAGGGTTAACGTTTTAATGGTGTATAAAGGTGTACAGAGGGAAAGAGTTCCTTGGATTGTGTGTCCAGTGTCTCTGTGAAGGATAAAGCAACAATGGATCCCCAAGAGGACTGTGCAGCTAGCTAAAGACAAACAGCAGAGCTCTCCTAACAAAAGCGGGGTCCCTCAGATGGTGTGTTCTCAGAGGATAGCACACAGGCCAGAGGAGAGAATCACAGCCAGTAAGCCTGGGGAGGTGGAAGTGCCCTTCCAACTGGAGCAGGTCAAGGTGGAGAAGCCTCTGTCAATTATACCTCTGTCAATTAGAGTGGCTTCTCTCTAACATACCATGACTCTTATGTCCACTTGTTCAAAGTGTTTTTAAATTCCCCTTGTAAATTCTTCTTTACCCATTGGTTATTCAGGAATGTGTTCTAAAATGTCCACATATTTATGAATTTCCCAAATGTTCATCTGTTAATTGCTTTCTAAATTCATCCCACTGTGGTCAGAACACACTTCACATGATTTCAATGCTTTCAGATTTGTTGAGATTTGTTTTGTGTTTGAGCATATGGTCTATACTGGAGGACATTGTCACCCAAGATGAAAGTGTATTCTGCTGTTGTTGGAAATAACTGGTTTGTGTTAAGCATGGTGGCACACACTTGTTATCCTAGCATTTGGGAAGCTGAAGCAGAAGGGTCACTGTGGGTTCAAGGCCAGCCTAGGCCACGTTGGTGGGACCCTGTCTCCAAGAGAAAGGAAGAGGAGGAGGGAGAGAGAAAAGGGGTAAGGGAGGGAAGAAGGGAGGGAGGGAGGGAGGGGGGAGTGTGATGGCTAATCCTGGGTGTCAACTTGATTGGATCTGGGATTAACTGAAATAAAAGAGATCTTCTTGATTGGATCATCTAAAGCCGGAAGACACACCCTAAATGTGGGTGTTACCTTCTGATGGCAGCCTATATAAAAGGCCAAGGCAGAGGAGCCCGCCAGGCTTCTTGCTGCTTGCCTTCTCTCTCGCTGGTGAATTCGTCTTGCTGCTGTAGACTGAAGGCTAGCCAATCTTTTGGAATTCGTCAGACCTTCAGTGCCAGATTGGGACTACTGAGACATCCAGCCTCGTGGACGAAGGAAGGAAGGAAGGAAGGAAGGAAGGAAGGAAGGAAGGAAGGAAGGAAGGAAGGAAGGAAGGAAGGAAGGAAGGAAGGAAGGAAGGAAGGAAGGAAGGAAGGAAGGAAGGAAGGAAGGAAGGAAGGAAGGAAGGAAGGAAGGAAGGAAGGAAGGAAGGAAGGAAGGAAGGAAGGAAGGAAGGAAGGAAGGAAGGAAGGAAGGAAGGAAGGAAGGAAGGAAGGAAGGAAGGAAGGAAGGAAGGAAAAGATCGCTTACGTTGTTGCCCAAGTCTTTTTCCCTGCTGATCATCTCTAGTTGCTCTCTCCATTACTAGAACTGGAGTACTGAAGCCTCCCACTATTCTACTGAATTATACATTTCTCTCTTCAAGTCTTTTTGTTCCCCTGCCATATTCAGAGACTTGTTAAGTGTATGTACACTCATAAATTCTTGAGGGATTGGCCCTTGTGTGTGTGTGTGTGTGTGTGTGTGTGTGTGCATGTGTACACCTGTGTGTGCAGGTCTCTGTGTGGGGGGGGGGCAGAGGAGGATGCTGGGTGTCTTCCTCTGTCACTCTCTGCCTTATTCCCTTGAAGTGGGGTCTCTCACTGAACCTGGAATATTTTTGTCTAGGCTGGTGGCCAGAGAGCCAAGTGATCCTCCTGAATCTATCCCCTACTTCAATGCTGTGGCGACAGGTACATATGCATCCATACCCAACTTTGTTCGTGAGTACCAAGAATTCAAACTCAGGTCCCTATGCTTGCATAGTGAGCGCTCTTACCAAGCCACTCAGCCCTGACTGGCCCTTTTATCGTTATGAAATGTCTCTTTGTCTCTGGCAGTAATTTTTTTCTTCAAGTTTATGTTGTCTGATGCGAGCACAGTCATTTTGTCCTTTTGATTAGTGTTGACCTGGCTTAACAACTTCTTCCTCCTCTTCCTCCTCCCTTCTTCTTCCCCTTCTTCCCCTTCCTTCCCCCCCCCCAACTTCTTCCTCTTCTTCTCTTGAGACAGGGTCTCCCTGTAGTCCCAGATGTCCTGGAGCTCACTATGTAGACCAGGCTGGCCTCTATCTCACAGAGCTTCTCCAGCCTCTGCCTCTCAAGTGCTGGAATTAAAAGTATGCACCTGGAATTAAAGGTGTGGGCTACCACATCCTGCTCCATTCATCTTATCTCTAATTTTCGGTTCTGTTGTTTAAATTTTGTGTGCTTGATGGCAAGGGCAGGCATGCCACCATACATTTATGGAAGTCAGAAGACACTGTGGAAATCAGTTCCCTCCTTCCACCATGTGGGTCCTAGGCTTGGCAGCAAGTGCCTTTATACAATGAGCCGTCTCACCAGGCCTGAACCTTTTTGTGCTATTTTGACTCAGGGTCTAAGGTACCCCAGATGAGATGGGCCCTGCAGCTAGCTGAGGCCCAAGCTGAGTGTGAAGACCTGAACTTCTGGCTTCCATCTCAGGAGTTTCTGGGATTGTGCTGCAGGCCTGTCTCCAGCCACCCCATTTTAGGCAGTGCTGGGGATGGAACCCAGGCCTCTGATATGCTAGGCTAGTCCTCTACCAGCTGAAATACACCTGAAACTTTTGTTTTTTGAGACAGGGTTTCATGTAGTTCAGGCTGGCCTCCTGATCCTCCTGCTTCCATCTCTACTTCTCAAGTGCTGGGGTTACAGGTGTGCGCCACAGGCTCAATCTTAGACTTTTAAACCTACTTATTGTTATTTTTGTTTGTTTGGTTTTTTTTTTTTTTTTTTTTTTTTTTTTGGTTTTTTTTTTTTTTTTTTGTCTTTTTGAAGCAGGGTTTCCCTGTAGCCCCAGCTGTCCTGGAACTCACTATGTAGACCAGGCTGGCCTTGAACTTACAGAGATCTGCCTGCCTCTGCCTCCCAAGTCCTGGGACTACAGGCGTGCGCCACCACACCCAGCTATTTATTGTTATTTTTATGTGTATAAGTGTTTTCCTGCATGTATATAAGTGCACCTCTGCATGCAATGCCCACAGAGGCCAGAAGAAGGTGTCAGATGCCCTGTTATGGATGGTTAGCTGCCATGAGGGTGCTGGGAACCGAACCCAGGTCCTCTGCAAGAGTAACCAATGCTCTTTTTTCTAATGTAATTTAAATTTTATTTTATTCCTATGAGTGTTTTGCCTGCATGTACGTAAATGTACTTGTGGAACCTCCACACAAGAGGCTGCACTAAATGACACGTAACCTGATACAGAAGGAGCATATGGTAATACAGGAAGCCAGAGAGATTCAGGGGCCAGACTCACTCTTCTTATGACAACCAACTCGCTCCATGAGACCAGTATCAATGCCTTTTCAGGAGGATGCCCTGACGAGCTATTCACTTTGCTCTAGGTCCTACCACTCAACATCGCCACATTAGGAGCAAGATTCCAATGCTGAGCCATTGAGGAAAAAAAGCCCAAAGCCATAACACTCCATTCTCAGATTTTTATTACATATAAATATGCTCCATGTGGTTAGAACTCCAAAAGACAGTCGGAGATGGGGTGACTGTTCTGGTCCCACCAGGTTAACCTCCGGGGGCCATTTCCTTACCTGCTCTAACTTGGCTCTCAGGACTTTCTCAGTTTGAAACCTTCAGGTTTAGAAAAGGAAACTACTGTGGCTTATACTGTGGAGTGAGATCTTAAGGTCAGATATCTGGGAAGTCATGTACTGAAGACTTACATAAGTCTTTTGGAACCAAAGAAGGAGCTATGAATTGAATGCCATTCTTCCTAGGGAATAGAGAATTCTGGCTACTGTTTGACAACATGTAAATTAAATCTAACATGAGGAAATATATATTTAACTATGGCTCAGTTCCTGAAAGTTTTTATAGACTTGTTGATTTAAGAAAACCAATGTGGGGCCAATGAGATGGCTCATTAAGTAAAGGTGCTTGCTACCAAACCTGACCTGAGTGCCATCACCAGAACTCATACAGTGGAAGGAGAGAACTAATTCCCACAAGTTGTCCTCTGACCTTCATTTGAACACTGTGGCATGCACACACCCTTCCTCTATACACACAAATACACACCCATGTGCACCCACACACCAAATAAATAAAAACGTGACAAAAGCATCTTTGATTTCATTTGTCTCAGCCCCTGCTAGCTGCTCCAAAAAGCATCTTTTACTTCCCCAAGCATCCAATTTGAACAGTGAAGTTGCTTCCCCTTCCTTCCCCCTTCCTTCCTTCCTTCCTTCCTTCCTTCCTTCCTTCCTTCCTTCCTTCCTTCCCTCCCTCCCTTTCTTCTTTAAAGATAGAATCTCACAGTATAGCTCAGGCAGTCCTCTAACCCATAATCTTCCTGCCTCTGTCTCCCAAACAGCTAGACTTACAGGTATACACCATCATATCTGGCAGGGTTGTTACTTGTGGGTGGTTGTGTGCCTGTATTCCTGTGTATGCAGGTGCACATGTATGTGTGTGCATGTATATGTATGTGCTTATGCATGTACACAAAATTGCCCTCTGATCTCTCTGTCTCTCTGTCTCTATCTCTCTCACACACACATACAAATTAATAATAAAAAGTTTAAATTATAATAATGGGTCTAGCGAGATGGCTCAGCAGGTAAAAGCGCTTGCCATGCAAGTCTGACAATCTGAGTTCCATCCTCCCCAGAACCCACATAAAAAGCCAGATGTGGTGGTGTGCATCTGTAATCCCAGCACCCCTACTGTAAAATGGAAGGTGTAGGCAGAATTGGCTGGAATCCCTCAAGCCAGCTAGCCTGAAGTACACTGTGCAGCGGCAGAAGCAAGAGGGGCCATGCCTCAAAGAAGTGAAAAAAGAGTGGAGAGAATGGACTGGGGCAGGAGGTTATCTTTGTGGCAGAGCATGTGCTTAGTTCTATGAGGCTTTGGATTCAATCCCTAACACCCAAAATATTAAAAATAAATTTAAAAAATGAGACAGTAATTTAATCGTGTTAGATCTCTGAAAGTAGTTGCCACCTTGCACTATTTTTTAAGGATTATCACGTTTACTTTTAAAATTTATTTAATAACTACATAATTAGTAGAAGCATTACAACAGCATCGACATAGTAAGCTTCCAGAGAAAAGATGCATCTCTTTCAAAATTGGCTATAAATTTTTACATTCACAGTGTTGAATTAATACAGTTATACATTATTGTACTCAGTAAAAACCCTATAAGACACAAAGTTGAATGAGGTTTTAGCCTTTAAAAAAGATTTCCATTTCTTTTCAAAGTATACTATTTCATACAGATAAGCTCATTTCTAATGCAACTAACCCCTAGATGTTTGCACATGTGTCTCTAATCTCTATACATTTGATTACTACTAGTCACAGTCTATTACTTTCTGAGATCCTTGGCACCTGAGCATGGATATAAACTATAAATCAGGTATATAAATCAGGTAGATTTCAATGGTGATGTTTTTTATATCTACTAATTAACATGAAGCTTCTTCCTCAAATATAACTCATTTTTTATTTATTGATATTTTTGTGTATTTCATACAGAACGTCCCAAACAATCTTATTCATCTTTATACCTGCATCCCAAATGGCACCCTCCCATAGCCTCCCTCCACCCCCTGAAGCCCATATACTCTGTCATCCCTGTGACTGTCCACTGTGTTATCAATGCCCCCTACCATTCCCAGTGCTAGTCCATTTGCTGAGTCTAGTCAGCCTATGTAGAGTTCCTTGTTTTAGGAATATCTGCTCTTCCTCATCTAGCAGCAATCAGTTGCCAACATTCCTTTAGATAAGATTGGGGTCTGCTGTTCATTTTCCCAGTTCTATGCTGGGTTACTGTCTGGGAGTCTCTTGAGCCACCCTGGCCAATAACTCAAAGGAAGGTATCTCATGTCTAGCACTGTTTCTTATTATATAGCCTTTAGCTATACACATGGACTCTTAAAGAATTATACT
>NW_008352136.1:1055051-1055832 GCF_000622305.1 Nannospalax galili
GGTGACTCACCACAGTTACAGGACATTTTGAGAGATGCTCCATAGTCCCCTGGAACTTAGTCGACCTTGGAGAGCAAGGGGCAAAAACTGTTCTTTAAGTCCCTCTTGACCAGATTAGTATAGGCCTCAAAGTATGGCTGTTAAACATCCAAAAAGGTTAGTTCTACCAGTCTGGTACTTTTAATTACCATGTGCTATGTATATAAGCCTTGGGTAAAAAAACAAATGTTCTCAGATAAACCTTGACTGACATATATTATGTTCCTTGAGCCTGTTGTATGTATTTGTCAGTAGGTTGTTGGATGAATATGGTTCCCTCTGTTTTTTTTTAAACTAGCTAGGCATTATTTCTCTCTCTCATTGTCTAACCCTTCCACCATGGTTTCCCCATTTTTCCCATTTCTCCCTTAATAACACCCTTCTCCTATGGTCCCTCCTCTCTTGAGCTCCTTCTTTCCCTTTATCCCCAAGGTTCCTTGTAGAACCTTCCCTCCCCCCATTTTAAGCCATATTTCCCTTATTAACACCTGTTTCCTACTGTTCTTCTCTTTCAGGTTCTTTTCCTTTACCTCCCTGGTTCCTTTTCATTATCCTGGTTCCTGTAGTCATGTCTGGATACACACTTACTTAGGATCTACATATAAGGGAGAGCATAAGTTGTTTGTTTTTCTGAGTCTGTGTTACTTAGTATGAGTTTCTAGTTCCATCCATTTACCTGCAAATTTCATGATTTCATCTTTCTTTACTGCTGAGTAGAACTCCATCGTATAAATGAATCACA
>NW_008352136.1:1055951-1073526 GCF_000622305.1 Nannospalax galili
GGTGTAACTGGGTCAAATGGTAGGTTCATTTTTAGTTTCCTAAGAGTTCTCCACACTGCTTTCCATAGGGGGTGAACAAGTTTGCAATCCCACCAGCAGAGGATGAGCATTCCCCTTTCCCCACATCCTCTCCAACATTTGGTTATCATGTGTTCAGTTGATCTTAGCCAGTCTGACTGGGGTAAGATGAAATCTTAAAGTGGTTTTAATTTGCATTTCCCTAATTACTAAGGATGTTGAACACCTTTTAAGATGCTTCTTAGCCATATTTATTTCTTCTATTGAGAACTCTCCGTTCACCTCCTTAGCCCATCTTTTAATTGGGTTACTTCCTTTTTTGATTCTTTGCTTTTTGAGTTGGTTATATCATCTGGATGTTAAACCGCTGTCACATGTGTCACTGGTGAAGATTTTCTCCCACTCTGGGTTTTCTCTTCACTTCCTTGACTGCTTCTTTTGACATACAGAAGCTTTTTAGTTTAATGAGGTCCCATTTGTTGACTTTTGACCTTGCATCCTGAGCAATAGATGTCCGGTTTAAAAAATCCTTTCCTATACCTATATCTTGTAGGTTTTTGCCAATGTTTTCTTCGAACACTTTCAGAGTTTTGGGCTTCACATTGAGGTCTTTGATCCATTTGGAGTTGACTTTTATGCAAGGTGAAAGATAGGGGTTTAGTTTCATTCCTCTACAGGTGGAGATCCAGTTTTGCCAGCACCATTTGCTGAACATGCTGTCTTTCCTCCAGTGAAGATTCTTGGTCCCTTTTTCAAATATCAGGTGGCTGAAACTGCATGTACTGATAAAACAGACTTCAAACTAAAACTAATAAAAAGAGATAAAGAAGACCACCTTGTGCTGTTAAAAAGGGAGGAGTAGTCTGGCATGGTGGCACACACCTTTAGTCCCAGCACACAGGAAGCAGAGGCAGGCAGATTTCTGAGATTAAATCCAGCCTGAAGTAGCAAGTTCCAGGCTAGCTGGGGCTACAGGGAGACCCTGTCTCAAAAAACAAAACAAACACCTGCTGTGCTTGGTCTGCTGGTAGGTGGTCAACTCAGGACCCTGGGCCCTGGCTGACAGCCCAAATGTTTTTCCAGTTGCTCCAACTGCATCGAGTTTTGCGTCTCCCATCTTATTTTTATTTTTTGATCACCTTGTCATCTCTCAAAGTGCACAAATCCCTGACCGATGTCAGAGTTGATTTCTTGTGCAGGGTTATTAGAAATTAGTAAAGCATATATATATTTATAGTAACACCTATGAGTTAATGACAGAAATACCCCTACTTGGTGCCAGGCAACGGAAGAAATTATTCAAATTCTGAAACTGTGATCAGTTGCATCAATGTTGTCAAATGCCATCAGATATGGAGTACTGTTTTGGTTGATGTGGTCACTGCAAGAATTAAATAAGGCACGTGATAGTCCCAAGACATTGTGAAGTTAGGCATTATGGTACATGCTTGTGATCCCAGCACTTAGGAGGCTGAAGCAAGAGGATCTTAAGTTTGAGGCCAGATTGAGCTGCATAGGAGTTTGAGGCCATCCTTGGCCTCATAGTTAGACCTTGTCTCAAAATAAAATGGAGGGGGGCATTGGGCCGGAGTGATGGCTCAGCGGTTAAGAGCATGTATTGCTCTTGCAGAGGACCAGAGTTCAATTCCTAGCACCCACATAAGGGGTTCACAACCACCTATAATTCTAGCTCCAGGGGATCTGATGCCCTCTGTGGGCACCTATACTCATATGCACCTACCCCATAAAGGCACATACAGACTAACATACATATATACATAATTTAAATTAAAAAATATTTTTAAAAAGATTTAAAATTTGTGACTTGGATGATTGGGGTACGCTAGAAATGCAACTGTTTAAGATGGTCTGGATTACAAATCCCTGAGTAGATTTGCCAGTGGGGTATAGAGTATCCACCAGCAGGCCAAAGCAGTAGTTTTCAAAGTATTGAGAATACTCAAGAACTTTTAAGAGTTTATTGAGGCCAAAACCGTTTTCATAATAATACCATGACATTATTCACCTTTCTTAATCTCACTCATGAATTAGGTAGGAGTTTCCCAGAAACCACAGATGATATGGTCAGTGTCCCAAAATCCAATAGAATATAGGTTCCAAGATTCATGGGTTTTCAACTGTTTTGATCAGTGGTTGTCAAAGAGTTGGATGAGAAGGGGTGGGGAGATGGCTTGGTGAGCAAAAAGTCCACATAAGCATGAGGACCTGAGTTCAAATCTCCAGAAAGGAAGTTGGGCATGATACTATTACAATGTAATCTGAGTGTTTTTACCGTGAGATGAGAGACAGAAAAGAATCCCCATAGTTCAAGGGTCTGCAAGCCTAGCATACACCATGGTGAACAAGAGAGCTTGCCTCAAACAATGTGGAGAGCAAAGACTGACAAGAAGTTTGTCCTCTGACTTCCACACACATGCTGTGATGCACACATGCGTGCACACACACACAAAGACTTTTCTGGAAGAGTTGGTTGTAAGTGAAGGGGCTGACTCAAAGCAATGGGAATAATTTGGAGGCGGTGGTAATTTTGTATCTTGATTGTGTTTGGTGGTTACATGACTAGGCATTTGTCAAAACTTACAACTGATTGTGACTGTACAAATCTATAATCCCAGATATACTGGAGACTGAACCAGAGAGATTGCAAGTTTGAGGCCAGTCTGGGTTACATAGCTAGTTCAAGGCTAGCCTGGGAAACCTGGCAAGATCCTATGTCAGATGATAGATAGATAGATAGATAGATAGATAGATAGATAGATAGATAGATAGATGATTGATTGATAGAAGATAGATACATAAATTATATAGAGATAGATAGATAGATAGATAGATAGATAGATAGATAGATAGATAGATAGGTAATGTAGCTCAGTGGCAAAGCACTTGTCTAGCATATGGGCAGATGCAAGGCCCTGATTCAATCCCCAGTACTGAAAGAAGGAAAAGACAAAAACTCATAGCTGAAAATTAAAATTGGAAAATCATTTTTCTGTGTCTTCTTTTGGGTATGTGCCTATGTATGTGCATGAGTATGACCATGGGGTGTGCACGTTGCATGCGCAGAGGAGGAGCAGGACATCAGGGGTCTTACTCTGTCACACATTGTTTTTGCTTTAGTTACTTTTTCTGCTGATATGATAAAATACTCTGACAAAACAACTTAAGGGGGTTATAGTTCACCTTTGTGGGGAAGTCAGGCAGCAAGTGCTTGAGGGTGTTCAGCACATCGTATCCACCATCAGGAAGCAGAAAGCAAGGGATACCTGTTCTCAGGTCATCTTTTTTATAATCCAGTAGCCCCACCCAGGGAGTGGTGCTATCAGTGGCCAGGTCTTCTCAGTCAGTGAACCTAATCAAGATCATCTTTCTCAGGCATGCAGAGGCCCATCTCCAGGTAATTCTGAATTTCATCAAGTGACAACTGAAATAAACTGTCTTGAAGTAGGGTTTCTAGCTAAGCCTTGAATTAGGCTGGCAGCTAGGAAGCTCCAGGGATTCTCGTCTCTACTCCCCACAGCACTGAGATTACATGAGTGCTGGGGATTTTAACTCAAGTCATCACAGGTAAGCAGCAAGCAGGCTTACCTCCTCAGCCCTCTAAAATGACTTTTATTGGGTAAACTGTATCTCAATTTGAAAAGCAAAATTCTTTTTTAAATTTTAACTCCTAGCAGGATAAATAGAGTAAGATATATCCCACATAGCTAGCTATGGTGATGCACACCTGAAATTCCAGCTCTTGAGAGATGGAGGAAGAAGGAGAAATTTGAGATCCTGTCTCAAAAAACAAAACCAGGGGGCTGGAGAGATGGCAGAGCAGTTAAGAGCGCTGGACCTGGGTTCTGCTCCCAGCATCCACACGGTGGCTAACAACTGTCCTTAACTGCAAGTTCAGGGGATCCAACCCTCCCTGGTCTCCACAAGCACTGCACACATGGGTGCACTTACATACATGCATGTAAAACACTCATAAAGTAAAAATAAATGAATAAAAAAAACCCCAAAACCAACACAAAAGATGTTATAACCCCCAAACATAAAAGCTCTCAATTTTTTAAGCACACAAGAAACTGTCAGGCCCAAAACTTGGAGAACCACTGTACTAACCCATAGATTCCTGTTCTGAAGCAGTAGCAATTACTCAGTCTAGACTTATAGAAAGTGATTAATAGCAAAATCTCTCTGGTCCTCACGTTCTGTGTGCCATGTGCACTGACCACATGAAAAGTGGTTAGCCCATGGACTGAAGGTGTAGCTCACCAGCAGACCATGTACCTAGCTTGTTTGAGGTCCTAGGTTTATCCCCAGCACCGTATAAACCAGGCATGGTGATCCATGCCTGTAATCCCAGCACTCAGGAGGTAGAGGCAGGAGGATCAGAAGTTCAAGTTTGGCTACATAGTAAATTCCAGACTAGTCTGTGCTACATGACCTTCTGTCTCAAACCAAGCAAAATGCAACTGTTTTAAATAGAAATGACATTTTGGATATATGGGGCAAGAAAAATACATTGCTTTGAGTTTTATTTTGCTCTTGTTTTTTGAGACAGGGTCTCTGGTACTCCTAATCCTTCTTTAGTGTGCCCCCCCCACCCTGGTGCTGGGGTTACAGGCGTGACTCACCACACCCAACTTAAAATGTATTGTTAAAATTAATTTCACTCAGCCTGGTGTAGTGGTGCATACCTTTAAACCCAGCACTTGGGAGGCAGAAGCAGGCAAATCTCTGTGAGTCTGAGGCCAGCCTGGTCTACCTAGTGAGTTCCAGGACAACCAGGGCTGCAAGGAGACCCTGTCTCAAAAAAGACAATAAAAAATAAAAAATTGATTTCACCTCTACTTTGTATTTTAATGTGACTATTAGACAATTCAATTTTTAAGACAATTAAAAATTATCAGCACAGTGCCCTGTTCTATTCCTAGTGGACAGAGCTATTCTAGAGCCCTAGACTTGACCACAAACTCCATTCCAGCTTAGTTATGTCAAATTCTTAACTATAATACTTCGCTAAATTTCTTGGGTTTCCTGAAAGTTTAAACATACTATTAAGGTTGCTGTGGAGGAGATTCGATGTGAACAATATCACAGTGTTTAGCAACATGACCTTAGTCAAGTAAGCAGTAAATTTGGTGGCTTTTATTTAAGACCTCAATTTCTCTATTTGATGAAGATTGAGATGGTCCACCTTTAAAGGCTCTTCCTCTACAATCAGCAACCTATTTATATCCAGATGGCAATAATGGTGGCAGCTGGGTGTGGTAGTGCATGCCTGTAATCCTTGCACGGCCGGAAGATCTCAGGCAAGAACACGAGTTCTAAACTAGACCCTTACCAAAATACATGAAACGGGTCGGCGAGTCCGCCCAGCAGGTAAAGGCCCTTGCCGCCAACCGTGAAGACTTGAATTTGATTCTTGAAACCGACAGAGTGGAAGGGGAGTACCGACTCTCACAGGTTGTCCTCTGACCTGCGCGCGCGCGCGCACACACACACACACACACACACACACACACACACACACGCACACGCGCACGCGCGCACGCGCGCGCGCAAACCTAAATTCAAAATCAGGTAACAAGAGTGCTGACCCCACTTCCGGGCGGAGACCTCCCTCTCCACACTGAAAGATGACCCAGGATCTCTCCTGAAAGCGGAGTGTCTGCACTCGTGAACGAAGCCTGGGCAAAATCTGAAAACTTTCAACCTCTGATGGCGTCTGGGCTGCTGGGCCTCCCTTAGCAACCAATGCAGGCTGCCAAGGGAAAAGGAAAAGCGGACCGGTTGTTCGTCGCCTACTGCTCTCCGGCAGGAGCCACTTCCGGTCGGGACGGGAGTGTGTCCTCCTTCTTACCTTCCCCCTAGGAGGCGGGGCTGTGGCCGCGGGTTCCGCCGCCTCGGGAGCCTCAGGAACCTCCGGAGCCTCCCAAGCCCTCCATCAGGCTGCGGCGGGCCAGCGTGGGCGGCGGCTGGCCTGTGGAGCGGCCGCGATGCTGAGTTCCCGAGCCCAGGCGGCGAGGACGGCGGCTGACAAGGCCATCCAACGCTTCCTTCGCACCGGGGCGGCCGTCAGGTGAGCTGGGGGGCGGGGCGGCGGGGGCCGGGGCCTGCGCGGCCCTTCCCCACCTGCTCTCCTGAGGGTGGGGAGGTCATGGCCCTGAGCTGGGAGGTGCGACAGACCCGGCGGAACCTCTATTCCTGCACCAGCCCCTATTCTGTCTTCACTTCCACGCCTGACAGTGCCCCCCGCCCCCGCCACTGCCGTGTCCTGCTAGTGTCCCCGGATTTCCAGGGCTCCCCAGTCCAGGTCCCGAATTATCAAGGCCCACAGCCCTCACAGTGCCCTCCAGGCTCGTAAGACCTCCCCACTCAATCCTGGACCTGGTGCTTCCTCAGTTTCCCCAGGCCTGCAGGGGTTCACACAATCTTTTAAAGTGTCCCAGGCCTGCAAACATCCCGGTCCCCACTTTGTCGGTACTCTTAAGCCTGTCATCCTCCCCGACCCGTTGTGCTAAGAAGTCTTACTTCTGTGTCCCAAACCTTCTTAGTGTGAATAAACACCTGTGCTAACCCCTAAACTGTCAAAGAAAGCCCCTCAATCTGTTAAAGGTGCCCAGTCCTGTGAAAACGTAGGGCCCCTGTCTCCGTCCCCAGTCCTGTCACTGTCTCTATCTCTCTCGCCTGTTCTCTCAAGGGCCCCAGGGTTTCGCACAAGCACCATACCCCCACTGCTCACCCTAAGTGATTAGGACCTGTTGCTCTGGTTGGCTTCCTCAGGGACTGGAGTAGGTCTGAAGAGTTTGTTATCATGCTTCAAGCCCTCAGTGGCTATCCAGTCCAGTGGCGCCGTTCTGTAGGTCCTCACTCCCAGGCTCCCCAACTCACTTCCTGATGTCATTTTTGTAGAGGAATGCAGTTCCAGGGTCTGCCCAGGGTACATTCTATAGACTCTGTTCTGGAAGAATAAAGATTTATTTAAAATTTGTTATTAGTGACAGTATTTATTTGTTATCTGTGACAATAGAACAATGCTGATTGTTGTATAACAGTGACTGTTATTCCTAGTGACTGCTCTATGAGTGGATGCTTATTGAGCCGAGATCAATATTTACACAATTCAAATATTGGGGAAGAATGTATCACACACATGTACACATGTAACATATGCAGGTATATATTACAGTTATATATGATTTGCCTCATTTGATGGAGATAAGGAACTGTGTATAAAATGCTATTTTAAATAAATGGTGTAGTTTTCTTATTTGTAGTAAAAGAATGGTGTTGGTGTTCACAACAAGCCTGGAATGAAAAATCCTCAATTTTATAAATATCCAGAAGATCTTCTGTTGTATTAATATTCCTTTTTAATGTTTAAATATAAATTTTTTTATGTATGCGTGTAAGTGTACCCATGTCATGCAGTTCCTACAGAAGACAGAAGAGGGCGTCAGAGTCCCTGAACTGGAGATGTGGACAGTTGTTAGCTACCATGTGGGTGCTGGGATTTGAACTCGGTCCTCTGCAAGAGCAGCCAATGTTTTTAACCGCTGAGCCATCTCTCCAGCCTCTGTTGCATTGATATTCTAAAAGAGAACTCCATTTCCAGAGTGAGGGCTGGTGCTGCAGCTCTGTCTGTTCAGGAGTCTGAGGCAGGACTGTGAGTTCCAAGCCAGTCTGGGCTACAGCGTGAACTCAAGGCCAGCCTGAAGAACTTGGGAACTTTGGGAGAGAGACTCCATCCCAAAACATCAATAAAATAAAAGGGGAGGGAGCTGGGCAGATGGCTTAGCACTTAACGTGCTTGCTGTACAACTAGCAAGCATGAGGACTGGGATCAGATCCCCAGAGCCCATGTAAATGTGGGGTGGCCCTGCATACTCCAACACTGAGAGGGCAGAGACAGAGGATCCCAGGGCAAGCTGGCCAGCCAGACTAGCTGGATTGGTGATCACTGGGTTCAAGTGAGAGATTCTGCTTTAATGAATAAGGTGGAGAGTGGCTGTTGAGAACCCCAGCGAACACTCTCACACATAGGCACCCACACTCATGAGAACATGCATACACACATGTGCACTCCGTATCCATACACATGAAAAAGAAAAAAGGGGAATGGGGTTGAGGTTGTAGTTCAGTGAGTACTTGCTAAGCATGGGAAAGATCCTAGGTTTGAGACCCAGTAACACACACAGGTCCATTTCTATGTATTTGTCCATTGTTCAATTCATTAAATATAGTTGTACACTCACTGTGTTCCAGACATGATTTAGACACTTAGGATGTATCAGTAAGTGAAATAGAAGCAGATCTTTTAAAACCTACCTCAGAGGAAAAGCAGGCCCCATTCCAGTGGAGGAAGGCAGAGGGCAAACACAGTGAGCAAGTGGATTTTTGTTAGAAGGTGGTAAGTGTGAGGTAAACAAGAAGTATGAGTGAGTGAAGGTGTGCAGGAATGTACTCAGGGTAGGCTGATTTGAAAAGGAAAGGGGGAGAAGCAGCCAAGCTGTGATCCAGGGGAAGAGCATTCCCAGCTGAGGGTATAGCAGTGCAAAGGCCCTGGGGTTGGAGCTCTGGCTGCCATGGTGGCCAGTGTGGTTGCAGCGCAAGAGACAAGAGTAGGGAAACTCCAGCTTCACCCTTGAAACAGAGCTTGTAGAGCATTGTGCTTTCTTAGATTTTAGATCTTAGGCTTAAACATCCTGTTTTCACGAAAGTTGTATTTCCTTAGGGTTAAAGTTCAGTGGTTGGTAGGTTGTTTTGACAAAATGTCACTCCTTACCAGCATCTGTGCCCCGCCCTACTGTCTTTTCTCTTTCA
The DNA here is from genome assembly GCF_000622305.1 of Nannospalax galili. Classification (NCBI taxonomy): domain Eukaryota; kingdom Metazoa; phylum Chordata; class Mammalia; order Rodentia; family Spalacidae; genus Nannospalax; species Nannospalax galili. The sequence continues at coordinate 1,064,805 of NW_008352136.1, forward strand.
GATACAAAGTCATGAAGAACTGGGGCGTTATAGGGGGAATTGCTGCTGCTCTTGCAGCAGGAATCTATGTTATCTGGGGTCCTATTACGGAAAGAAAGAAGCGAAGAAAAGGTAAGAGCTGGCCCTGCCACTGCAGTTTTGTGGACATGAGTCAAACCCCCTGTGTCTGAAAGCAGAGAAGGCCGGGAGAGGCTGCTTCCTGTCCCGTGTCTTCCAAGTGAGAACTTCAGTTTTTGAGACCATGCTTTTACCTGGTCCCCATAGTAAGAGGGTTTCTGTTTCAATGCCTTCCTCTACTTGAATTTAAGACATACCTTGTGCTGGTCTGGTGCCTCTAATTCCAGCACTCAGGAGGCTGGGGCAAGAGGATTGCCGTGAATTTGAGGCCATCCTGGGGCTATAGTGAGTACCAGGCCAGCCAGGGCTACATAAACAAGACCCTATCTAAATAAAAAAAACAAAAAAACAAAAACAAAATAAACATGCTTTGTAGTTATGCTTTTGAAGTGGCTGGATTGTCTGAGCATTCTCATCAGTATGCAGTTGTGCTTTCATAGTGCAGCTGACTGGTGATGTCACAGGTATGTGCTTTCTCTGAGTAGCTGTTCATAACCAGTAAATGTTTCAAGTGTTATCCCTGTTTTTTAAATGCCTCTTCTGTAAATGTATCTTTACCTAGCATTAAGAATTTAGTGGTGAGAGGGAAAGGGTGGAAGAGAGAGAGAGAGGAGGGAGGGAGAGGAGAGAGACAGGAAAGGAGGGAGGGAGAGAGAAGGAAAGAAAGGGGGGAGAGAGAGGAGGGAGCAAAATCTGTTACATTTTTATTGCAAAATTGGTTCATTGTTAAAGGTGGGAATAGTTGTGATAACATTCATTGCGTATTCTCTCATGTGTTGGAAAACTTTCATATTCAGAGGTTATCTAAACTATGTGTGGTAGCACACACCTCTAATCCCAGTACTCAGGGGGCTGAATAGCACAATCTTGAGCTCGGGGCTTGCCTTGGCCCCATAGAGACCCAATCTTTGTTGGATTCTGTTGCAGAAAGACTGATGAGAATTGTAGAGTGGTGATTCTCACTGACTGTGATAGAACAGAAGCATCATCCTGGGGGAACAACAGCACAATGTCTGTTCTGGGAAACAGTACTTTTCTAAAGAAGAGAGAGCGAGGAGAGGAGGGAGAGAATGGAAGATGCTCATTGTTTTTGTCTGTTTAATATCTGTGCCAGATACTTGAAGGGTTTTAAAAAGAGCAAGGGACAAAGGCCTTTCCTCCCACAGCTTACTGTCTACAGGAGCAGAACCAGGCTTGGGCATAGATCGAGTGCCCAGTGTCCAGACCTCTGTGCATAAGACCTTCTCACATCAGAATTCCAAACCGAAGACCCCAGTGCAGAGACTTTGGGTCCCAGATGGGAGAGAAAAGGAAGTTGGTCCAGTGTGATGACTGTTCTCCTCTTCCCCCCACTTTTTTTAGGGCTTGTGCCTGGCCTTGTCAACTTAGGAAATACCTGCTTCATGAACTCGCTGCTGCAGGGCCTGTCTGCCTGCCCTGCATTCATCAAGTGGCTGGAAGAGTTCACCACCCAGTACACCAGGGACCAGCAGGAGCCCCCCCCACACCAGTACTTGTCCTTGACACTGCTGAACCTCCTTAAAGGTACAGTGGAAACTTAAAGGGGACTCTTCACACTTTCAAAGTCCAGGTGACAGGCAAAGAAAGACCTGACAGCCTTTTTGTAGAAGATACATTCAAGGGACAAAAGCCTACTAAAAACCCAGTAGATATAATCAGATTTTAAAATATTTTTTAATTACTTGTGTGTGTGTGTGTGTGTGCGCACGTGCACACACACAGTATATGTGTGGAGGTCAGAGGAGAGCTTTCTCTTCTACTATGTGAATCTTGGTGATTGAACTCAGATTCTGAGGCTTGGTGGCAAGTGCCCTTACTTGTTGACCCATCTCACTGGCCCCAGATTTTTTTAAAATCAAAGATGATGGAACCATTTATTTTTAAAATTGCCAGTTTAAAGCTGGGCACACCTTTAATCCTAGCACTTGGGAGGCAGAGGCAAGTGGATCTCTATTTGGTGACCAGCCTAGTCTACATACAGAGCTCTAGGCCAGCTGGGGCTACCTAATAAGACCCTGTCTCAAAAAAGAAAAAACAAAAATGAAACCCAACTCCAATTAATAGCAGCTTTTAAAGGAAAAAAGCCCACTACCACATGAGAACTTTAATTATTGAAGTTGAAAAGAAGAATATATTTAATCTAAGAAATAAGATCATTGACAAAAGAAATGATTTAGTCCTATAGTGTTTAGCTGAACTATCATCAAAGAAACAAAAGTAATGGTCCTTGGGTTTGTCTGGGTTTTGTTTTGTTTTGTTTTGTTTTGTGTTTTGGCCTGTCAGCGAAAATAAAGCCAATTCCCAGTCCTGGCAGTTGGACAGAGCACCCACACACTGCCAGTGGGGGAGGATCTTAGTGTAACCTTTCTGGAAAGTGCTTTGAAACTGCCTGGTGAGGCCTTGCAGCATGTCAAGTACCATCTGGCTGGTAATCTCATGTCTACAGGCCTGTCTGATGGCAGCAGTTAGAGATGCCTACAGTAACCACACAAGTCAGGAAAACAGGGTTCTAGGGACAAAGGAGCTTGGGAGCAGCTGAGTACTATCCTGGATTTGGAGAGTCAGTTTGTTTTGTCTGGGGAAAATGTGAAAGTTTTTTTCTCTTCTTAATTTATGAGTGTATGTCTATGTGAATTTATCCCATGTGTGTGTGGCAGGGAAGGGGTGCCTGAGGAGGTCAGAAGAGGATGTTGGATCCCTTGGAGCGGGAGTTACAGGTGGTTGTGAACCATCCAACATGGGTGCTGGGAACCAAACTTTGAAAGAGCAGCAAGTGCTCTGAACTGCTGGGCTATCTCTCCAGCCTTTTGGGGAAGGATTTGAAGTCACCTAATCCAATTTCATTTTTATTTATTTTATTATTTTTCTTTTTTGAGGCAGGATCTTCCTATAGCCCCAGCTAGGGTGGAACTTGCTATAGACCAGGCTGGCCTTGACCTCACAGAAATCCACCTGCCTCTGCCTCCCAAGTGCTGGGATTAAAGGTGTGTGTCACTACTCCAGGCCCCAATTTCACTTTTGAGTCGGTTTTCCACTATAAAACCATCCTTGGTAGCACCTGTTAACATCTGCATGTCACATGATGTATGACAGAGATCTTTAGCACTCACCTGAAATGGCAAAAAGCAGAAAATTTAAGGGCATTTACATCTGACCAAAAATGAAGCAACCAGTGGCATGTGGTCATGCAGGCATATAGGGCCACTTTTTTTAACAGTTTGTTTTTAATTTGGGAAAGGTCAGAGATGATGATAATGTTAAGTTTAAAAGACCAGGGTGGAAAATGTGATGTGATTTCAGCAGGTAAGAACTTCCAAAGGCTGGGTAGAAAAAGGGCTAGTGTTGGCAGTGACTGTTTTGTTATTGTGCAGTTACTCATAATTTTAAAAACATTTTAAAAAGAACTACACTGCTTCCTTCCACAGTAGCATATATTACTCTCACAGCAGAATAAAAAACAGATTTAAAAAGTATTCAGCTGGAGCTGGAGAGATGGCCTCAGCTCTTGCAGAAGACCTGGGTTCGATTCTCGGCACCCATATGGCGGCTACGAACTGTCCTTAACTCCAGTTCCGGGGGAGTCCGAAGCCCTCTTCTGACCTCTGTGGCATTGCACGACATGGATGCACTCACATACGTGCAGGCAATACACTCATACACATAAAATAAAAAATAATAAATAAAATATATTTTTAAAAAGTACACAGCTAGGGGCCTGGGGAGTTGGCTCAGTAGAGAACTTGCCCTGAGTTCAGATCCCAGCACCCACATCAAACTCTGGGTCAGTGTGCACACCTATAATCCCAGCACTGGGAGGTGGAGACAGGGATCCTGGGGACTCAGCCAGTTTAGCTAGCTGGTGAGCTCCAGGTTCAGTGAGGGCCTTTGTCCCAAAAAATATGGTGGAGAGTGATAAAGGAAGACATTTGACACCAACCTCTGGTGTCCACGGGCATGCGCACCTATATATACAAGTGCACACAAACATATACCACACATACAACACAGAAAACACAGCTGAAGTTACCTCATTGAGGTTTGGGCATAGGATCTTAGACACAGAAATCTTTATAAAACAGGCCTGCTGTTTTGCATAAGACATTTGAAAGTTATTTCCTTTACTACCCTGTTCTAAAAAACATTTCACAGATTGCAAACAGCTGGGGTGTCTGCATGGGGTAGTATGAAGGAGGTTTCAGCCTTGTCCTAACCTTGACCTTAGCACTCCCCTCACTGCTGACACACATGACCCATGTTTGGTAAGAAAACCGTCCTGGACCACAGGTTCCCTCTTCTGCTCTGCTTCTTGGCCTTTCCTAGTTTGTTTCTTAGAAATAGTCTTTAGGGAACTGGAGAGTTGGCTTAGAAGCTCAGAGTTTTCTGCTCTCTTGGAGGACTGGAGTTTGGTTCCCATCCAGTGACAATCACCTGTAACTCCAGCTTCAAGAGATTTGATGCCCTCTTCTGGCCCCTTCAGGCACTGCACTCATGCACACAGAATTAAAAATAAATCTTTAAAAAAAAGAGAGAGAGAGAGAGAAGGGACTGGAGAGATGGCTCAGCAGTTAAGAGCACTGACTGCTCTTGCAGAGGACCCAGGTTCCATTCCCAGCACCCACAGGGCGGCTATGAACCGTCCTTAACTCCAGTTCCAGGGGAATCTGAAGCCCTCTTCTGACCTCCGCTGCATTGTATGACATGGGTACACTCAAATACATGCAGGCAATACTCTCATACACATAAAATAAAAATAATAAATAATATATTTTTTGAAAAGAAAAATAGGGGGTTGGAGAGATTCCTCAGTGGTTAAAAGCACTTGCTATTCTTCCAGAGGCCCCGGGTTCAATCCCCAGTACCCACATGACAGCTAACAACCATCCATGTTTCCAAGGGATCTGACACCCTCTTTTGACCTCTGTGGGCATTGCACAACACAGGTACACTTAAAACATACATGCAGGCAGTACACCCATACACATAAACTAAAAATAATAAATAAAATATTTTTATTTATTATTTTTATTTTATGAGTGTATTGTCTGAATGTATGTGAGTGCACCCGTGTCATGCAATGCTGCAGAGGTTGGAAGAGGGTTTCAGATTCCCCTGGAACTGGAGTTAAGGATGGTTCATAGCCATCATGTGGGTGCTGGGAATTGAACCCGGGTCCTTTGCAAGAGCAGTCAGTGCTCTGGACTGCTGAGCCATCTCTCCAGTCCCTAAATAAAATATTTTTTTAAAAAGAGAAATAGTCTTTAGAGCTGGGGATGTAGCTCGGTGGTAGAGCACTTACCTAGACCCTGCATAAGACCCTGGGTTCAATCCATAGCACTGCAAAAGGGAGGAAGGAAAGAATCTTCAGTAATACAAGTAATGTATGACCAATTTCCCCATTTAAGTATACAATTTTCTGTGCATTTAAATGTATTTCTGTATACTCATTGCAATTATATAGAGTTTTCATAACTAAATTATGTAATATACATTAGTGAACTTTTCATTTATGTACATTTAGTTATATTTTATTCTCTTTTTAGTGGTGTGAAGTTATTGGCCTGATACATTTTATCTTCTGTGAATTGCCTGCTCAGGCCTTTTGCCCATTAAAATTTTTATTTATGTGGATGTGTGTAGGTATTTGCATGTGAGTACAGTGCTTATGGAGTCCAGAAGAGGGTGCCAGACATGGAACTGGAATTTCAAGTGGTTTTTAGCCTCCATGTTGGTTCTGGGAACTGAACCCAAGTCCTCTGCTAGAGCAACCAGTGGTCTTACCCACTGAGACCTCTTTCCATCCCCCCTTTGCAGATTTTTTGATTTTTTAAAACTTAGAGTAAAATATCCATAACATAAAACTTACCACTTTATTTTGAAACAAGTTCCAACTGAGCAGCTCTGACTGGCCTGGAACTCTCTATGTAGATTATGTTGGCCTTAAACTCACAGAGATACACCTGCCTCTACCTCCCGAGTACTGGATTAAAGGCATGTACCACCATGTCCAGCCCCAATTTTAACCATTTTTAAATGTTTAACTCTGTAGCATTAAGTATTCTCTGTTCTTTCCTCTCTCTCTCTCTGTCTCTCCCTCCCTCCCCCCCTTCTCTCTCCCCTTCTTCCCTCCCCCACCCTTTCTCTCAGTTCTGGAGATCAAACCTAGGGCCTTGTACACAGTAGGCAGGCACTTTCCCACTGAACTCCACACGCAGCCCCACAGTTGCACCACGCATTTGCAGAGTTATTCATCATACGTGAAGCTCTGCACTCGTTAAATACTACTCCCATTCTCCTGTCTTCAGCCCTAGGAAGCTGCTGTCTTTTCTGCCTATATAAGCTTGCCCACACCTTGTTTAGTCATAGGCTACTGCATGTCTATGCACTTTGTATGGTGGAATCATACATTTGTCTCTCTATGACTGATTTATTTTACTTATAATGGCTCAAGGTTCATCTATGTTACATGTATCAGAATTTCTTCTGTTTTTAAGACTAATAACATTCCTGTGTGTGTGTGTGTGTGTGTGTCTGTGTGTGTGTGTGTGTGTGTGTGTGTGTTGGGGGCTATCCATTCACTGATTAGTCAATTGGCATTGTTTTTGCCTTTTGACTACTGTGAATAGTGCTTCTCTGGGTCCATTAGTGCACAAACATATGTCGGAGTCTCTACCATTTAGTTTCTTTATAAACATTTTTCAACAGTATTTAGGTATTTTGTGTGTGTGTGTGTGTGTATGCATGTATGTGCCATGTGTAGTAGTCAGAAGACAATTTGCAGGTGTCAATTCTGTCCTTCTACCATGTGGAGCCTATGGATTGAACTCAGGTTGTCAGGCTTGGCAGCAAATACTTTTATCTTCAGAGACATCTTGCAGGCCCTTTGTTGTTTCTAATTTCTTCACTTAGTTTCTAGAGGAGCACTACACCACGTCCACAGAGCCTGCACTGTTTCTGCCTACCTCCTGGTGTGCTTGTTCTCTCTTCTTGATAGCAGCTCTCCCAGTGGGCATGAAGTGCTGTCTTGAAGTTGGCATTCCCCTGATGAGTAATGTGAGCTCCAGCAGCTCTTCCTTTGCCTATTGGCCAGTATCTTCCCTGGAGAAATGGTCGGTCAAGCCCTCTGCTTGTCCTTGAGTTGGGTTGTTTGGGCATTTTTGTAGTTGTTAGGTTTAGGAGGGTTTTTGTTTGTTTTTGGGTCTTTTTGAGACAAGGTCTCCTACGGTAGCCCCAGCTGACCTGGAACTTCTATGTAGACCAGGCTGGTCTCGATCTCACAGAGCTCTCCCTGCCTGTCTCTGCTGGGATTAAAGGTGTGCGGCACCCCTCCTGGCCAGTTTTTCTTTTAAATAAAAAAAAATGTGTATATGTGCATATATACTATGTGTATATGGATACCTGTGGAGGCCAGAAGAGGGTATTGGATCCCCTGGAGCTGGAGTTACAGGCACTTGTGAGCCACCCAACATGGGCAGTGGGACCAAACTTGAGTCTTCTTCAAGAGCAGCAAGTGCTCTTAACCACTGAGCTGTCTCTCCAGCCCCAGATTCAGGAGTTCTTTATATATTTTGGGGATTAACAGCTCTTCATCTATGGGAACTGTAGCCTCATCACTTCATGGCTCAGTGGTGTAACAGAGACGTGACATTTTATTTAGCCTTTGCTTCCACTTCTTGGTCATAGTAAGCAGAGTACAAAAGCGTCCTTCCACATGGCTACTTGTGTATGAGTGTGTTGCCTACATGTATGTGGGTACACCCCTGTTATGCAGTGCCTGCAGTGGTCAGAAGAGGTCGGATCCCTTGGAACTGGAGTTATGGATAGTTGTTACCTGCCATGTGGATGCTGGGAACTGAACCTGGGTCCTCTGCAAGAGCAGCCAGTGCTCTTAACTGCTGATCCCTCTCTCTAGCCCAAGAAGTATGTTTCTTTAGGTAGATCCTGAAAGTCATATCAGGGGGTAATAGGTGATAAAACTGGAAGCAGACCTTCTAGATGCCCCATGGCATTTCAGGTAGGAGGCTAAAGGAGACGTTGGCATTTTCCCAGGAGTGTAGGAGGAAGTATGTTTCCTTTCTCTTCTCTGTGCCTTTTGTCCTGGAGGAATGACTGGGTTGAGTACCCTGATGCTGCCAAGTCCATTGCTTTCCAACATAGTGCCAGTCAGGGTCCCTGGCCATTTGCAGACATCCCTGAGGATGTCAGTGTTTGAATCCTCAAGAGTCAGAGCCTGAAGTACTGAAAGACTCTTTCACATGCACTGACTGCAAATCAAAGGGAAGAAACAGTCCTCCCTGCATTACTAGGGGTCTCAAACAAAACCTCTGAAACAGGTCCCTGCCTTGTCCCCCACACAGAGCTACATTGGTCCTGTGTGCTGTTCTGTAGGGAGCCACTGGTCAGGATCGGGAATTGGCATTCTGTGACCTGTGGGACAATCTAAGACTCCTCATTTCTTTTTTTAAAAATATTTTATTATTTTTTATTTTATGTGTATGAGTGTATTGCCTGCATGTATGTGAGTGCACCCATGTTGTGCAATGCCATGGAGGTCAGAAGAGGGCTTCGGATTCCCCTAGAACTGTAG
>NW_008352136.1:1073671-1074350 GCF_000622305.1 Nannospalax galili
ACTCACTATGGAGACCAGGCTGGCCTTGAACTCACAGAGATCCGCCTGCCTCTGCCTCCCAAGTGCTGGGATTAAAGGCCTGAGCCACCACGTCTGGCCTCATTTCTTTTTTAACAAAAAGATTTATCTTAATTATTTTGAGGTATGTGTGCATCTGTGTGAGTATATATGCATGCATGTGTGTAGGTGCCCTCAGAGACCAGAAAAAGGCATGGGATCACTTGGAGCTGGAATTACAGTTCCTTAAGAGCTGCCTTATGTGGTGCTGGTATCCAACCTCTGGTCCTTGTGATGGAGCAACAAGCACTTTTAACCACTAAGCCATCTCTTCAGCCTGAGCTCCCTGTCTTACTGAGAAAGCTGCCTGATGTGGGTGCCAGGATCCAATCTCCAGTCCTCATGATAGAGTAACAAGTGCTCTTACCACCAAGCCCTTTTCAGCCCTAGCTCCCTGTCTTATTGATGAAGCCTTATCATTATCCAGACATACTTGTTTTTTTTAGGTTTCACCTGTGGCCGCTTCTCTGCTTCATCCACAGAGCTGAGCATTTGAGAGAAAACATATAACCCTTTATAGAAAAGGGGCCAGCCAGGTAGTCATAAGCTGATCAAATGCTATCTTTTTATAATTCTACATTACTTATTATTATTATTATTATTATTATTATTATTATTATTA
>NW_008352136.1:1074361-1091764 GCF_000622305.1 Nannospalax galili
ATTACTATTACTATTATTATTTGAGATGGGACCTTGCTGTGTTGCCTGAGCTGGCCCTGAATTCCTAGAGTCAAGGAGTCCTCCCACCTCCTCAGTAGCTGGGCCTATAGGCCTATGCACCATGCCTGACAAACCTTTGTTTTTGTTTGTACATTTCATTGTACTTTTAATTGAAAAGGAAAGCACTCAGCTGCCCCTTCACTGCCTCACACCACCTGCCACTTGGTGTCCTGGTGGTCAGCTCAAAGGCACATGAGCACAAGCAAGGCTGCGTAGCTTTGGCAGAGTCTGTGAGGAGTTCCATGCTGGGTGGGGGGGTTAGCTTAGTGAATGAGGGCCTTCCCGCCTGAGAATTGTGAGTTAAAATTGTATCCAACACAAGCTTGCAATGGCAAATTTATATCAAAGATAGTCATGTTTCTGCTTGTGAAAACATAGCTTCATTTAACAAACATGAAGTGCGTCATAGTGTACTGAGTGTTGTGTAAGACTACCACAAAGAGCCGTGAGAGGGCTGGCTCCATGCTGAATGTCATCGTCCTTTGGTTGTAATTACCTTTGCTGTAGAGCTGCCGCCGCTGCATCTCTGGTTACTTATGCTAGGGATGTCATCATGCCTTCCTTTGTCTCCAGCTTTGTCCTGCCAAGAAGTCACTGAGGATGAGGTCTTAGATGCAAGCTGCCTGCTGGATGTCCTGAGAATGTACAGATGGCAGATTTCCTCCTTTGAAGAGCAGGTGAGCATTCCGGGCCACAGCTGGAGCTTGGAGAACCCTCTTCCTTAGCCGCCAGGGTATGTGTGTACATGTGCATGCGTGTGTGTGTGCATATGTGTGTATACATGTGTCTATGTATATTGTGTATATGCATGTATAAATGTGTGTATGTATATGTATGTGTGGATATGGATGTGTGTGTATGGTGTATACATGTGTGTATATATACATATATATGCATGTTTCTGTATATGTGTGTATGTATGTGGGAGTGTGTATATGTGTATGTGTGCCCGTGTGTGCATTCATGTATGTATATTTATTTGTGTACTACATGTGTATACATATATACGTGTGTGTATGTATATGTCTATCTCTATGTGGATATATGTGTGAATGTGGATGTGTATGTGTGGTGTGTACACACACATATATGCATGTGTGTCTCTGTGTCTGTGTGTATGTATATGTATTTGGGGAGTGTACATGTGTATATGTATGTGTGTATGTGTGGACATATATGTGTATGGTGTGTACATGTACATTTATGTATATGCGTATGTCTCTGTGTATGTGTGTGAGGTATGTATGTGTCTGTATGTGTCTGTGTGTGCTAGGGCTGGAGCCCAGTGCCTTGAATGTTTTAGCAAGTGCTCTACTACTGAGTTACATCCCCTGCATTTTAGACAGACTTGGTGTTCTGGGACCAGAGCACCCACTCTGGCTGCTGTCCTGAGGACACAGAGCTCATGTCACTTACTGGATGGCGGGCTGGCAGATGCGGCCTAAGTGGCTGCCAAAGGAGACTCTCCACTTTCCATTGATTTTGCACTCAGCTTCTGATGGAGGCACTTGGCAACTTCAGAAAGAGGTAGAGGCCCCACCCTGGAGGCCCAGAGGTTCTGGTGGGACCCTCTTTTGGCTCACACTCTTGTTTTAAAGGAACCAGCTTCAGAGGTGGCCTAAAGTGTCCCCAGACCTGGAGCAGATGTCCTTTACAACCCCAGTGCCTTATCACAGCACTCACCCTCCCCTTCTGCTGCTTCACTGTGGTCTTTGGAACCTGGTACACCTTCCTCTCCTGACTAGTTAGCCACAGCTTCTCTAAGGCCTAGGCCAGTAAAATACCAGCTTTCTTGCTATTCTGGAGCCTCATCCTCAGCATCTCCAAGGTGGTCCTGTCCCACACTGTGTAGCCATGTGTGCTGCCACCATGCAAACAATGGATCTGATAAAGGTGAGGCAGCCCTTCAGGCCCTCCACACTGAAGCTGGAAGGGGAGAGATTGTGAAAACATAGAAAGGAGGTTAGGGGGCTCCTGCCGTCTTGAAGATCACCTCTTGTTCCCTTCCTAGTCTGAAGCCTTGTGTTCTTTTCCCACACAAAGTGGGTGATGTCTGTACTTTTTTAAAAATGCATCTTGATGAATCTAGTTGTGTGCTAAAGTATTTTTCCATTTTCATTTGGAAACAATCCTCCTTCAGGGAGTAGAATTAACTGTCTTTTACATCTGTCTCAGCTGAGAGAATGGCCCTGAGGTCAGTGCCCAAGGAATCGGGTAACTATTGTGAGTCCCACCCTTCCATCAAGGTCCTACCTGAGCCAAGGCACTCCTTAGGAGTGTTTCCTGCAATGTCAGTGCACAGTAGGTGCTGGGCCAAGTAGTGCTGCAGTGTGCAGAGAAGGTGAGTGTGTCTGAGTGCTGCTCTCCTGCTCTATGAAGGCATCTGCTATGGGCCTTGTCCACGTCTGCATCATCCAGCAATCCAGGCAGACCACAGCCAACACACATTGATGGGCATACCCATTTTCTGTGTCTAAACCTAGTGCTACAGGAAATGCACTGAGTTAAGTCCTTCTTCACAGGAGCTACCTGACTCAGTCCCCAGGACAACCCTATAAGGAGTCACAGTTAGAATGTCCATGTTACTGATGGGACAAAGGCTCAGAGAAGCAAAGTGACTTGCCCAGTCACCAGCTGCTTCAGTGGTAGAGCCAGGATTGAGATGGTCTAGCACTGAAGTGCACACTCAGGCTCCATCCTCTTCTGCAGTCCTGCCCCTTTCCTCAAGACCCAAGTAGCTCCCTGACTGACTTGTACAGAGGCCACCTGAACTTACAGAAGGAGCCAGATCTCAGCAGATTCTCCTTCCAGCTCCAGCTCTTAGCTTAGCTGTGCTTGTGTAGCTGGCTAGTGCTAGGCTTCCACATCTGCCCCTGGATAGCGAATCCCTCTGGGCAAGAGCATGCCTTACTTATCTTTGATACTCTAACACCCTCTTGCTGGCTGCAAGCAGTAGCCCAGAAAAGGATTCACTGACATATAAAACAGATACTCACTGAGCATCTGCCCCAAGTGTGACTTGCTGAGTCCAGCTCAGAATTCCCAGTGGTGGAAGGAGAGAGGTGCAGATAATAAACAGGTAATTTCAAGATGACAAGAACGTAAGTAGGTGAGAAAGCAAGTAGGGCAGGGATGGGGATGTAGCTCAGTGGTAGAGTGCTTACCTAGCATGCACAAGGCCCCTGGGTTCTATCACCCACCCAAGAAAGGGGGGGTGCAGACAGATCATGAAGTTGGGGACACGAGGGAGAAAAGAGATGAAGGAAGGGACTGCTGTAGATGGCAAGGCTCTTCTGCAGTGTGAGGTTTCAGCTGACACCTGAGGATAAATAAGAATGAGGCTGGTAGAGACCTGAATGCAGAGGATTCAGGACAGAGGAGCAGCCAGCCAAGCCTGGAGATGGGAGGGGTATAGAGGAAAGGGACTGGTGGTGGCTGAAGTTGCTGGGGAGAAGCCTGAGAAGCTGTGGCTAGAGCTTTTATTCTGTATGCAGTGGGGAGCCACAGAGGGTTTTGAATAGTGCACTGGTGAGAGAGTTCAAGTGTAGTACATGCAGCTTAGTATAAAGCTGTCTCAAAAGTCAAAAGGAGGAGCCAGAGAGGTGGCTCAGCAGTTGAGAGTGCTGGTTGTTCTTATAGGAACCACAGTTCCATTCCCAGTACCTAGAGATGGCTAATAACCATCTATAACTCCAGTTCCAGGGCACCTGGTGCCCTCTTCTAACCTCTGTGGGCATTGTACACGAGTGCACTTACATGCATGCAGATGAAACACTCATACACATAAAATAAAAAAATAAAAATAAGTAGATAAAAATTTTAAGTAAAAGACAGATTGGATATATAGCCCAAGGCTCTAAGTTCAATCCCAGTACTACAAATTAAAATTTTTTTATTCATTTTTTAATTTTATGTGTATGAGTATACTGCCTGCATGTATATAAGTGCATCTGTGTCGTGCAGTGTCCATGGAGGTCAGTAGAGGGTGTTGGATCTCCTGGAACTAAGTTGTTAGCTACTATGTGGGTGTTTGGAGCCAAGCACAGGCCCTCTGCAAGAGCAGCCAGTGCTTTTACCACCGAGCCATCTCTCAGCCCCTACAAAGTAAATTTTACGAGTAATGAAACAAGCAGTGGTTTGCTCTGATTTAGGCATGGAAGGAAAGTAATGTTGGGACAGAATTGGAAGGTGAGGGAAGGTAGAGGCTGCTCCAGGTCCCCAGCCCGTGATGGCATGCTCAGACAGGGCTTAGGCAGGGGGCTGGAGAGGCCTCAGAAGTTAGGGCTTATTTTAGAGCTGAAGCCTTAAGGATTGCTACTGGCCTGACTTGAGTGACCAATGGGTAAGGGGAACACAGGTAACTGGATTCATCAAGGAGGGTCCCTATAAGCAGGGGTGTTTCAGGGAGTCCTGGAGGATGGAAAGGGGACAGCCATGTGGAGATCCGGACAGCCAAGCTTGAGATCAGCATAGGCACGGTGTGCTGCAGGACCTCAGAAGAAGCTAGAGCTAGAGCCTGTCTGAAGGGGAGTTCTTGGAGACAGGCCTTCCTTCCTGCTCTGGAAGGCTTTGCAGGCAGCTCAGGAGGGTGGCTTTTCTCTGGCAGAGATAACCACCTGGAGGCAGGAAGTAAAAAAGTAAAACCATGTTCTCAGAAGCTCACCCAGAAGGCTGGGTGGAGTTCAGTGGCCCAGAGCCTACCCAGCACACTCAAGGTCCTGGGTTCAGTCTCCAGTAGCTACAAACCAAACCAAAATAAAACATAAAAGATCACTCTGATCACTGCTGGCCCTTAGGGTAAGATCAAGTGTAGTTTTGAAAAATCACCTTGGGACTAGAGAGATGGCTCAGCAATTAAGAGCACTGGCTGCTCTTGCAGAGGACCTGGGTTTTATTCCCAGCACCCACACTGTTGCCAGCAACCATCCATAACTCCAGTTCCAGGAGAATCCGACACCCTCTTCTGTCCTCCACAGACACTGCATGACACGGGTGTACTTACATACATGTAGGCAGTACATGTATACACATAAAAATAATTTTAAAAAACACCCTGGTGCCCACATATAGTGAGACCAAGGGCTGGTGCTAAAGGCCTGGGTCTCAGAGTCTGAGGGACAGAGGCATGGGGGGAGGGACTGAGGCAGGCAGAGAGCAGTGTGGGAGCTGTGGTTTTGGAGGGAAGGGACTTTTGAGGTGATCTTTAGGCTCTCCTATAGGATCCAGCAGTGCCACTTCTGGGTATAAACCAAGCAGTCATGAGCGGGAGCACAGGCAGGTATTTGTACATTCATGTACTTAGCAGAATTCCTTGCAAAAGTGAGCAGACAGGAGCAACCCAATGTCTACCAGTGGATGGACAGATGAACAAAAGTCTTTTCCCTTGGTGATTGAACCCAGTGTTTTACCTGCTCTACCACAAGCTACATCCTAAGCCAAACAAAAATTTTATACAGCAAAATACAGTCAGCCTTCAAGGGCCTGGAATTTGACACATGCTAGAACCTGGATAAACCTTCAGGGCATTGTGCTCAATGAAACACGTGTGTACACTGTATACATTGGGTCACAGTAGAACAGACATGGTGGTTATGATCCCATTTATGCATCATCAAATTTCTAAAGGCACAAGGTAGATGGTAGTTGAATGGTGGTTGTGGTAGGGGGAAGATTACTGTTTAGTGGGTATGGAGTTTCAGCTTGGGAAGATGGAAATTTTACGGGTGGATGGTGGCAGTAACACAGTATGAGTGTGTTTCATGTCACTGAGAAAACATTATGGTGTTAAGGTTTGTGTTACGTGCACTTTGCCACAATTTTTAAGCAAAGGGCTCCTTGGGAGCTGGGTGCTGTGGGGATTGTGGGTCAGGGCTGTCAGCAAACCTGAGCCTGCTGGCGTGAAGGCTATTGCCCTGCTTGCTTGCTTGCTTGCTTGCTCCTTGTGGGGTTGAGTTGAAGGTGAGAGTGTGAACTTGAGAACATGTGTAGGACATGACAGTTCTCTTTGGTGAGCAGGACTCTGAGAAGGCAGGAAGCAGATTGTACCCTGGGAAGGGTGGGATTTGATTTCTGGTCCACTTGGCTGGGGTTCTGATCCCGTACTTATCTTATGAGCCTCTCTGAAGAATGCTTTGCCCACTGTCAGGATGCTCACGAATTATTCCACGTCATCACCTCGTCCCTAGAGGATGAACGAGACCGCCAGCCACGGGTCACTCATTTGTTTGATGTGCATTCCCTGGAGGTAAGAATGTTTTCATGGCTGTCTTGCAGATCCAGTGGTGTTGGATGCATGAATAGATCTTTATATGTCCTTACACACAAAGCTAAGATTCAGTAACAGAAGGACATGAGGCTGGGGTGGGGTGGGGCTTAAACTGGTATTCAGCAGGGATGTCAGGCCAGTTAGGATGATTCATTGCTGCAATCTGAGTTGACTTTGAAAAGAAAGAATATAGTATTTTTCCCTCTTAGTAGAGAAAAGTGAGGGGCCATAGAATCCCTGTTCTCATCTCCCTGTAACAATGTAATTCTTGGGGAGGTGATAGAAGTTGACCAGCACAGAAGGAAAGTATCCTGAAGAGAAGAAATGTTTCTATTAAACTCCTTAGAGTAATGTGCAAGGGAACACCAGGATGCTAGTTAAGGCTGCTTTGAGAAAGGTGGGCTGCCTTGTTGTGGTTGAGTGGTGCAGTGGGACCTGAAACTGTAAGATTCCTGGGGGCAAAAAAAAAAACCACCAAAAACCACACAGTGAAAAGGATTGTACCTGGGTTTTCTCATTTTCCTCTACAGCAGCAATCAGAGATAACTCCCAAACAAGTGACCTGCCATACAAGAGGTAGGTGCTTCCATTGAAAACATGTATTTTCAACAAAATTTCTAAAAAGTTTACTTTTTAGGGGCTGGAGAGATGGCTCAGTGGTGAGGAGCAGTGACTGCTCTTCTAGAGGACCCGAGTGAGTCCCGGTACCTACTTGGTGGCTAGCAACGATCCGTAGCTCCATTCGAGGGGATCTGCACCCTCTTTTTACCTCTGTGAACATTGCACAGCATGGGTGCACTTACGTACATGCAAGCAATACACTCATACACATAAAATAAGTAAAAAAAAAAATTAAATAAATACCCCCCAAAATGTTTACTTTTTAGATGTGACAGTAATTTGCTTGTTTTTCTGGTGACATGCAGGACAGCTCTGGCTGTGTTGAATTCAGTGCATTCCCAAAGGCACTTGTGTTCTGGAGGTAGCTTGCAGGAGTATCTCTTAGTCCCTCAACCCCCACCCCTGCTGAGGATCCTCTGACCATTTCCTCTTGCTGCAAACAAGGGCTTTTTGTCTCCTTAGATGTTATATCTTGGGGAGACGTCAATAATTGTTCTTTCCTCAGTATTTCTATTTGGCCAGCTTTTATTGCGAATTATTACAGTTTTCTTTAGAAATCCTTGCTTTCTCAAGACTTGAAAAGTAAAATTGATGCAATTCCTTTGGGCACTAGTAGTAGAAACAGGGATTAGAGTTTCTCATCTGAGCCTCACAAGCAACTCTGTGAGGTGAATACAGGGGCAATGGGGTAATAATTAACCGTTTCTACCGAATGAGACTTACAGAAGCGAAGTATAGTGGCTCATGCTTGTAATCCCTGTGCTTGAGAGACTGAGGCAGGAGGATTAATTTGTCTTTGAGGCCAGCCTGGGCTACATAGTGAGTTCCAGGTCAGCCTGGGCTATAGAGTAAAACCAAGTTTCCCTATATTCAAAAAAGGGGGAGGTGCAGAGGAGAGAGACAGAGACTTACAGCGATGAAGTGACTTTTTGGGTAACACAGCTAATAAGAAACAGAACCAGGGCTGAGCCCAGGGCTGCCCAGTTCCACAGCAGTGTTTCACACTAACACTTTGTCCACTAACCCCTATCCTAGACAAGGAAAATCCCAGATTTTAGAACTTTATTTGGATCATTTCAGAAGCCTCTTTGACTTCAGAACTCTCCTGAGTGCCTCTTCCTTCGGACCTCTCTAATGTTAAGCCTATGTTTGTTGAATATTATAGAACACAAATCCTTTTTAAGTGTGGCTATTTCCATTCTGTACAAGCCATATGTAAAGTCCTTAGCTCTCCTATGAGCATGGAAGTATGTATGGTGGAGGTCAGTGAAGAAAGCTCTTTCTTTGTCTTTTGCAAGAACATTTTTTTTCTAAAGAGGGAGTTTCTCCCCTGTGCTAAAAACAAAGGTGAATTTTGAGTTGGTCCTGAGGGCTGACATGGCATATCAAAAGATGCTTTGCATTTCAGGGTCTCCTCACCCCACATCCAATCACTGGAAGTCTCAACATCCTTTCCATGGACGACTTACTAGCAACATGGTCTGCAAACACTGTGAACACCAGGTGAGTCGCTGCCTACCCTTTACATTCCTGGGAAACACTGCTTTAAGTAAGGATGCAAAAAAGGACTGCGAGGGTGTGGATTGGCCTCAGTGATGACCGTGGTGATTGCCTGTGCTCTGCACATGGTGGACTGACTGCCTTGTTTGCTCAGTGCCAGCGTGTCTGTCATTCAACCCTCAGATGGCATCTGCTCCAGAATTGCAGGCTTTTGATGTAAACTTGAGTTCTGCTTGCAGTGGACAAAGAAGATTTAGAGCTTGGGGTTCTTTTGCTTTGCCTTTGAGATTTCAAAATAATTTTTATTATGGGAAAATTTCAATATAATACAAAGAAATTTTTACAACTGACACATCAATCAATTTTAGGACCCCACCCCACCCCCCAAAAAATCCCCATATCCATCAACACTCCCAACACCTGATGGCCACTAATCTACCCTCTATCCCGGTGGATTTGTTTAGTCTGGACTTTTCCTGTAAGTGGATTCAGCTGCCTTCTGTCAGTTAGTGTGCTTTTAGGTTGCGTGACTCACTACTGCTTCTGTTTGAGCTGCTCCATTGCATGGCTCTGTCTTCTCAGTGTAGCGGCATTTGGATTATTTCCACTTTAGGCAGTTTTGTGCACAAATTTTTGTGTGACCATACTTTTTTTGTTTTGTTTTGTTTTTAATAATTTACTGAGAATTTCATACAGGCATAGAAGCATAGAAGCATAGAAATCCATGCCCACTCCCTCCCCTCCAACTCCTCCCATATCTCCCCATCACTTTTTTCTGGTAACTTCATTTACTTTTTCTTCCTTTTTTTTTTTTTAAATGGGGCTTTTTGCTACTCTAACATTACCCCCTCTAAAGAGGTGACCCTAAAATTTTTCAGGGATTACATAAGAGCTCCCAAATACTTTTGACATTTTTGGCCTCTGGAACACAATATATTATTAAGAAAGCCCAAGGACATTTTGACCTTTAGCCAAGAAACTGGCTACTTTTCTTTGGGGACTTTTTATACTAACTGCCCAGCCAATTCCTACCTCCTATTCTTATCACATCATCCTCTGAAGAGGGTTACCCAGCTTGCAGATAGGGAATCAGGATGTAGACCGCTCTGGCTTCTTCCATGATAAACAGGGACGCAGGGTGAGGCAATTGGGGCACCCCTTTAGTGGATCTATCTAAAAGACTCCCAAATTGAATAACTCTTATCTGTAGAGGGAAAAGAAAGTCCTTGACTGGTGAATAGAAGTAAAGGCAAGAGTAATTAGCATTACAAGTTCTAGACAGGGAACTAGAAAAAGGTCAGAACAGGGCAAATTTCAAATGTTCATATGCTAGTCCATTGGAATTTATGACGAGAGCTTCCAAAAGCATCCCTCTATTGGGTTCCTCCTCATTTTTCTTTTGTCTGCCAAGGCTGCACTCCAGAATGATGGATTCAGGGTTTGCTTTCAGGCATTTTGATAGCTGTTGGAGTGGTTAGAATCAGTGTCAGTTCCCTCTCAAAGGCTTCTAGATAAGGGGAGAAAACATATTTGGCCATCATTTTAGAACAATAGTGAGTTGTCTCCCTTAGCTACAAGTGGGCACTACAGTATTGCAGACCAAGATTTGAAGTCTTACACTTTCTGATTCAGAACAAAATCATCAATGAGAAATAATTGTATAAATAACTTTTTATATGGACTTAAGCCTAATGTCTGAGAAGTGTAATCCCTTGAACTCTTAAAGAAATATGCTGATGACTTTACTCTTTGGTTATACTTTCCTTTTGGGTGTTTAAGACCATACAGTTGGCCCAAATAAATCAATTTATTTTTACACTTAAGGTCATTTGAGGATCTGTTCCTCAGGGGTCACATGGGCTTGGGAGGAGCCCTGGCTCCTTTCTTTTACCAGTTCCATCTATGTGAAGTTAAGTCAAAGGTCCTGGTTGACCATGGCTGGCTTCACTTGGAAGCATGGAGGAAATGTTTCCTCTGAGTTGACCCTCCTTTTTGTAGACTGGGAACTGGTTCAAGTCCATCTCATGGGGTCTCCATGGCCTCCCTGAACACGAGAACAGATGACTCACCACAGTCACAGGACATTTTGAGAGATGTTCCATAGTCCCCTGGAACTTAGTCGACCTTGGAGGGCAAGGGGCAAACACTGTCCTTTAAGTCCCTCTGATCAGATTAGTATAGGCCTCAAAGTATGGCTGTTAAACATCCAATAAGGTTAGTTCCACCAGTCTGGTGCTTTTAATTACCATGTGCCATGTAGATAAAACTTGGGTAATAAACCAAACATTCTCAGATAAACCTTGACTAGATAAGTATTTTCTTCCTTAAACTAGTCGACTAAAATATGACCTTAGAAATTTTAAGATTATGTGTATATCATTTTTTCTTTTGGTCTTTTTGAGACAGGGTCTCCCTGTAGCCCCAGCTGTCCTGGAACTCACTATGTAGACCAAGCTGGCCTTGAACTCACAGAGATCCACCT
Source organism: Nannospalax galili (assembly GCF_000622305.1). Classification (NCBI taxonomy): domain Eukaryota; kingdom Metazoa; phylum Chordata; class Mammalia; order Rodentia; family Spalacidae; genus Nannospalax; species Nannospalax galili. Next base: position 1,085,290 of record NW_008352136.1, read on the forward strand.
GCCTCTGCCTCCTGAGTGCTGGGATTAAAGGCATGCGCCACCATGCCCGGCAATGTGTATACTATTTTTGTCTCATCCTTTATATAGCATACCAAACCTACACAGACCTTCATCACTTGCTTAGGCTTTCTCATTTTTTTCTATTTTGGAAAATATCTCCATCACCATATCCTTTTAATGTCCTTTACATTCTGGTTTTCTTTTTTAAATAATTATAAGACAATAACATTAACAAATTTTCGATCTGTTCCGAGAATTCTTTTCCTTGGGATACTAAGCAATGCTTATTCCCTTTTAAGGTTCTAGTGTCAAAGCAATGATTGGTTAAAGTTTTACTGGGAAACCAATGAATTTATTGAGCTTACTTAGATAACGGAGGGGTTGCTGAAGTATATGGATGACCTAAGGGTATGCACACTTGAAAAGCCTTTACCCAGCATGGGTCAAGCCTTCTCTTCCTAGCCTTCCCCAGATTGTTTACTTTGGCCCGCCACAAATCTAGGATACCATGTGTGATTAGTGCCAAATTACATACAGTTGGCTTGGAAGAGTGACTGGATACTGCAGTGAGGGTCCAATGACCCTGTGTATCCCTCCTTTAACAATAGAGCACAACTGACAACAAGCCCAATTGTGACGATATTTAGCTATCAGGCATTGCTGAAGTCGTGATGATGGTAGTTATTTCATGCAGAAGAGACTGCTGTACAGCATCATCTTATTAAAAGGACATGCAATTTAAAAGGATTTGGTGCTGGGATCCACCAATGAGGGAGAACATATCTCTTTTATTTTTCTGAGTCTGTGTTACTTCACTTAGTATAACAGTTTCTAAATCCATCCATTTACCTGCAAATTTCATGATTTCATCTTTCTTTACTGCTGAGTAAAACTCCATCATATATATGAACCACATTTTCATTATCCACTCATGAATTGAGGGACACTTAGGTTGCTTCCATCTCTTAGCTATTGTGAAAAGAGCAGCAACAAACATGATTGTACAAGTGTCTCTATAATAGGATGGGTCCTTTAGGTATATGCCAAGGAGTGTTACAACTGGGTCATATGGTAGGTTCATTTTTAGTTTTTTAAGAGTTCTCCACACTGTTTTCCATAGGGGTTGCATGAGTTTGGAATCCCACAAGCAGTGAATTGAGTGTTCCCCTTTCTCCACATCCTCACCAGCATTTGGTATCATTTGTTCTCTTGATCCTAGGCAGTCTGACTGGGGTAAAGTGATACCTTAGGGTGGTTTTAATTTGCATTTCCCTAATTACTAATGATGTTGAACACTTTTTGAGATGTTTCTTAGCCATCTTTATTTCTTCCTTTGAGAACTCCCTGTTAGATCTTTAGCTCATCTTTTAATTGGGTTGTTTGGTTTCTCGATTCTTTGTTTTTTGAGTTCTTTATATATTCTGGATGTTAAACCTTTGTCAAATTTGTTGTTGGAGAAGATTTTTTTCCCACTCTGGGGATTTTCTCTTCACTTTGATTGTTTCTTTTGCTGTACAGAAGCTTTTTAGTTTAATGAGGTCCCACTTGTTGATTACTGACCTTAATTCCTGAGCAATTTCTGTCCGATTTAGAAAATCCTTTCCTACACCTATATCTTGTAAGTTATGCCAGTATTTTCTTCTAATAGTTTCAGAGTTTCTAGTTTTACATTGAGGTCTTTGATACATTTGGAGTTGACTTTTGTGCAAGGTGAAAGATAAGGATCTAGTTTCATTCTTCTACAGGTAGAGATCCAGTTTTGCCAGCACCATTTGTTGAAAATGCTGTCTTTCCTCCATTGTGTGTTCTTGGCACCTTTGTCAAATATCAGGTGGCTGAAATTGCATGTACTTGGGTTGGGTCTTCAATGATGTTCTATTGACCTATATGTCTATTTTTGTGCCAGTACCATGCTGTTTTTATGACTGGAGCTCTGTAGTATACTTTGAGATCTGGTATAGTAATCCCCCCAGCATTGCTCTTTGTGCTCAGGGTTGCTTTGGCTATCCAGGGTCTTTTGTACTTCCATACGAATTTAAGGATGAGTTTTTTCTAATTTTATGAGTATGTCATGGGGATTTTGATTGGGATTGCACTGAATCTGTATATTGCTATGGTCATTTTCTCAATATTGATTCTCCCAATCCATGAGCATGGGAGGTCCTTCCATCTCCTGGTGTCTTCCTCAATCTCTTTCTTTAACCATGTAAAATTTTCATTGTAGAGCTCTTTGGTGTCTTTGGTCAGATTTATTCCAAGATATTATAATTTTTTTGCAGCAATTGTGAATGGGAGCATTTCCCTGTGTGGTCTTTCTCCAATTGCATATTATTGCAATATAGAAAGGCTAATGGTTTTTGTACATTACTTTTGTATCTGGACACTTTACTGAAAGTGTTGATCAGTTCTAGGAGTTTTCTGGTGTAAGTTTGCAATCTCTTGCATATAGTATCATATCATCTGTAAAAAGGGATTATTTGACCTCTTCTTTTCCAAATAGTGCTCCTTTACTTCCCTTCTCCTGTCTTATTGCTGTAGCAAGAGCTTCAAGCACTATGCTGAAAAGGAGTGAGATAGCGGACATCCTTGTCTGGTTCCTGATTTTTTTTTTTTTTTGTCTTTTTGAAGCAGGGTCTCCCTGTAGCCTCAGCTGTCCTGGAGCTCACTATGTAGACCAGGCTGGCCTTGAATTCACAGAGATCTGCCTGTCTGCCTCCCAAGTGCTGGGACTACAGCTTTGTACCACCATGCCCGGTTTGGTTCCTGATTTTAATGGGAATGCTTCCAGTTTTTCTCCATTTAGAATGATATTGGCTGTGGGTTTGTTGTATATGGCTTTAATTATGTTGAGGTATGTTCCCTCCAGTCCCATTCCCTCTAGGACTCTGAACATAGATGCATGCTGAATTTTGTCAAAAGCCTTTTCTGCATCAATTGAGATGAGCCATCTCGCCAGCCTGTTTGTTTGTTTTTTGAGACAGAGTCTCATCTTGTAGCCCTGGATGGCCTGGAATTCACAAAGATCTACCTGCCTCTACCTTCTGAGTACTGGGATTAAAGGTGTGTTTACAGGGCTGGAGAGATGGCTCAGTAGTTAAGAACATTGGTTGTTCTTGTAGAGGACCCAGATTCGAATCCTAGGACCCACATAGCAGCTAACAACTGTCCATAACTCCAGTTCTAGGGGATCCAACAGCCTCTTCTGTCTTCCACAGGCATTGCATGACATGGGTGCACTTACCTTCACGCAGGCAATACATTCAATGTAAAAAGAAAATTGGCAGCTCATGTTAAAAAGTTAGCCAAGGGCCTTGGAGAGATGGCTCAGTGGTCAAGAGCACTGGCTGCCCTTGCAGAGGACCTAGGTTTGGTTCCGAGCACCCTCATGGCAGCTAACTGTAACCTGTAACTCCAGTTCCAAGGGATCTGATGCCTTTGTCTGACCTTGGGCACTGTGTGACATGGGTGCACTTATAAGCAGGCAATATATTCATACACATAAAATAAAAATAATGAGGGGCTGGAGAGATGGCTCAGCAGTTAAGAGCACTGACTGCTCTTGCAGAGGATCCAGGTTCAATTTCCAGCACCCATATGGCGGCTATGAACCGTCCTTAATTCCAGCTCCAGGGGAATCCGAAGCCCTTTTCTGATCTCTGCTGCATTGTATGACATGGGTGCACTCACATACATGTAGGCAATACACTCATATGCATAAAATAAGAATAATAAATAAAATATTTAAAAGAAAATGTTTAAAGGTGTGTGTTACCACACCCAGCTATGATTTGAGAAAGAGAGAGAGAGAGAAAGAGAGAAGAGAGGAGAGAGAGAGAGAGAGAGAGAGAGAGAGAGAGAGAGATATGAAGATGGAACCCAGAACTTCATGCACGGTAGACACATCTCTACCATTAAGTAGAGCTCCGGCCTCCCTGTACTTTTTCACGTGCCTGTTGCCGTTTCTGTATCTCTTTGGAAAAAATCTTGTCAGGTACTTTGCCTAGTCTCTCTGTCTCCCCCAACCCCATTTTCTCCCTCTTCAGAACATTTCCTTTTTTCTTTTCTTTCCCTCCTTCCTAAATGTGCGATTACAGGCTTGTGCCACTAAGCCTGGTTGCTTCTTTTTTCAGTAATGTTTCTTATTTTGTAGGGGTGCTGTTGATTTACGAGTTCCTTATATAGTTTGAATATTAACCCCTTATTAGATGTATGGTTTGTACATGTTTCCTGTCATTTTTCAGTTGCTTGTCTGCTGAGTATTTCCTTTGCTGTCCTGTTTTGATTGTCATCACCCTAATGATTAATGTGTTAATTTTGTTTTTGCTTTGTTTAATTTGTTTTGTTTTTGAGACAGAGTCTTCCTGTAGCCCCAGCTGACCTGGAACTTGATATGTAGACCAGGCTGGCCTTCATCTCACAGAGTCCTGCCTCCTTCTGCCTCCTGAGTACTGGAATTAAAGGTGCACACTATCATGCCTGGCCTATAGTGTGTTAATTTTTTGATAATTAAAGTTCATATATTATAGTTCCTTGATACGCTTTCCCACTCATCTCTCTTATTTTCTCCTTGTATTTATATATATTTATTTTTTATGTGTATGAGTTCTTTTGTGTGGGGGGGTGAAATTTTTATTGAGCTTTTGTACATTTCATATAATTGTTCTTAATTGAATTCACACCTCTCCCCTGTTCATGCCCCTCCCCTACTGAACCTCATGTATTCCGCCATACATGTTAAGTCCTATCCAGCCAAGTATTTGTACCCAGATGTCCTTTGGTGCAAATTCACCCACTGGAGTCTAGTCAGCCTATCTAGAGATCATTGGTAAGGCCTATTCTCCCTCACCCAGTAGCAATCAGTCTCCAGTAGTTCCCAGATTAGGGTCGACCTGGTACCCATTTCCCTTGCTTCACTCTGGGCCCTTGTCTGATTGAGTTGATATGGGTCCTGTGCTCAAAGCCACTTTTGTCACAAGTTTACACGTGCAAGCTTCCAGTGCCTGAAAGCCTCTGCTTCCCTATGTTCATGGACCAAGCCTGGCTCTTACAATCCCCCCCCAACCCCCCATGGGTGGGAGAGGTTTGATATAGAATCCTATCCAGGGACTTACACTCTGCAGTCTCTTATTCTTTAAAAGTTGGCCAGTTGTGGCCTTTTGTGTGAATCACACTCTGTTGTATTAGAAAGCTTCACTGATGAGAGTTGAGCAATGCACTAGTTTTCTCTCTGCTCCTCCCCCTGTTGTTCCACTATGTTCTATGAGTCTTAGGTATAGAGGTTCCACTGTAGTTATGTCACCTAGGACTGAGCATCTCTCAGATGTATATTCTCTGTGTCTGACCAGTTATGGGATTCTGTAGTAACTTCCATCTGTTGCAGAAAGAAGCTTCTTTGATGAGTAGTGTACGGTTTACTTGTCTGTAAATATAAGAACCATATTTAGTGTATGGTAAGAATATTTTTTTAACTGTACTGGCTTCAGTATGAAGAATAGATTGGATAATTCTAAGGCTGGAGGTAAAAAGACTCATCTTAGTAGGAGATTGTTTCATGTATCCATGTTAGATAATGATGATGTGAAATAAAGGTAGTTTAACTGACAGTGGAAAACATCAATGGCATGTGAGAATCAAGATGATAAAACAGTGTTAGGATTTGGGGATACTGCAGCTATTGATGGACAGGAACAAAGGAAAGACAAAAGATAATGCATGATGCAGCAATTACATTTTGTAAAGATGACCACAGCAATATATACATATATCTCCAAGAAGTTCTCACAATATACTGTTGATATACCTCCTTTGGTAGGAGGTTTCTTTGAAACCAGGGTGGCCTTTGTCACAGCCAGTAGAGTACAGAAGTGGGCTGGGAATGATAGTGCAGTTGCCTAGCGTGTATGAAGTGGATCCTAGGGAAGGGAGGGAGGGTAGGGTGGGAGGAAGGGGGAGAGAGATCTGTTTGGTTTTTTTTGTTTTTTTTTTAAAATAAATAATTTATTGAAATTTTCATACAGGCATATAAGCATATAAGGTGTTTTGATCAAATCGATGCCCACTCCTTCCCCTCCAACTCCTCCCATATCTCCCCATCACTTTTTTCTGATAACTTCGTGTACTCTTTCTTCTTCTTTGATTTATTTTTTTTTTTAATTAAAAGAAGCATTTCATTACAACAGCATTAACCTATTCAACAACATTTTTCTGAGCTAGGGTACATCTCTTTCAAAATTGGCTGTACATTTCTAGGTTTACAGATGAATTATTACGCTTATATAATCATTTACTCATTATAAACTCTATGACATAAAATTGAATGAGGTTTTAACGTTTAAAGAAGATCTCCACTTCGTTGTCAAAACACACAGTTTCATACAAAAAAATTCATTTCAGGGCTCTTGACATTGAGACATTTTCACATGCATTTCTAATCTCTATATACATGACTATCACTGGTCACAGTCACCCACCTTCT